>NC_033803.1:41142899-41231452 GCF_001876935.1 Asparagus officinalis
GCTCGGCTTGGGCCGAGCCACCTTGAGGTGGCTCGGTTTGAGCCGAGCCCCTCCGGGTGTGTTGTTCCGTCGTTTTCCGCTCTTGGTTCTATCTGTGATTCAGTTCTGCGGTTGATTTATCCAGACTTGATTCGTTGATCTGATTTGGCAGTAAATCCGGATCCCGATTAAGCAGTAAATCTACTTCTGAGTTCGAGTCCGAAACCGATCTTGATTCGATCGTGATTCGTCCGAGTATGCCCTTGGTTGGATGACTCGTTGACTCTTCGAACACTTGGCTTGATCCCGCACGCGAATGGACGTGTTCCGTTGCTTGCGTGCGATTAGTCAATCTCGTTGCCTCATTGGTTTGTCGGTTTGTGCCGAGCCGAGCTAAGGGACCTATGAGCAATTTTATATGCCTACAACCGTGATGACAATCTCGAGAGGTATGCCCTGACCCATGGCAGTGTGTACAGGTGCCATCCATAGCCATCTGTGATGGTTTATGACAGAGATTGAAGACGCTGGACTTAGGTATTCGTTTGGGGATGAGGGATTTAGAGAGGCGCCTGTGCTGGTGGAAAAAGACAAAGCTCGAATATCGAGGGAAATACTATTTTAACACCCTTTCCTGAACTAGAAAGACGCAGATATATGATGTGAACTATTGGGGTGATAGACATGTCTTGGAAAGCAGCGAACATATAAATGATGTAACATCTAGAACTAACACTTACTCAAATAGAGCGCTAGCAAAATTAGAACTGACTGTAAGTAAACTAGAACTAACATTGAATCAATTAGAACTAACGTAGCATCTATAACCAGCATGGACGATAGAAATAGCGCGGGCTACGGTTAGAACTAACACTTTAAATCTAGGACTGCCTGCATATAAATGCCTACTAACATTGAAACAATTAGAACTAACGTTGTAAGTATTTTCATGTTGAATATTTCCTTTTTTACTTTCAACTTGAGCAAATACTGATTGAATAATATGTTTCTTATGAACTCAGAAAATTTTACTTCGTTCTGTTCCTCGAATTTCAAGTAGAACAGCTTTTTTGCAGGAGTTTTAATTAGAACTATCACGAAAACAACTAGATCTAACACGAGATGGAGTAGAACTAACACGATACGGTTCGTAACTGACTGTATATAAGTTAGTTCTAAGTCGTGCAGGCGTTAGTTCCGTCACAAGTGTCAGTTCTGGCTGCCATGTTATCCCTAGCTCACTCCTAGACAGATCTAGCTCACTTCTTGTTAGTTCTAGCCGTCCTCCTGTTAGTTCTAGCCCTTCTCGGGTTAGTTCTACTTCGTGCTGGCGTTAGTTCGACGCCAAGTGTTTGTTGTGGTGGCCATGTTAGCCCTGTATCACTTATTATTAGTTCTAGCTGTCATCCTGTTAGTTCTAGTTCATCTAACGCTCCACTAGAGCTAACAAGAAAAGAGCTAAACCGAACACAATTACAATTAGATGAACCAAGTACTCTTTTAGAACCGACACGAAGTTAGAGCTAACAATACATCTGAAAATATGCATTTTCAATTAAATAATATTACATTATTTTATTTGTATAAACATGTCATTCATCACTATACGCTGAGCCGTCTTTATGTCGCTGCTCACAACCAGCTATCAATAAGTGAGCGGCAAGTCTTGCACGCATAGCTTCAGGGATATCGCCAGGTGGATTAACCAACAATGTCGAGCGACCTCCAATTATTGCTCTGATATAGAGGTAGATGAACACACCACAGTCAAAGCTGCAACATAAAATGATAAATTAGACATTTTCCTTATATCGAATACTAACACAATTTAGGGCCATGAACTAACCGCCCTCTTTGTTGCTCGCATTTGATGGCTCGGTATTTAAATACTCTGCGAACATTTGCCTTAACAAAATCAACTTGCTGTTCATCAAAATAGTTTATGATTTTATTAACAGGCTCCATCAAGCTTCGTGGCCAGTTGAACTGTAGTGGTTGATGATCTTTTCTTTCAGGTCAACCAGAACAAGATGCCAGTGATCGTCCCTGACCAAGGGGATCAATGGGTGCTCTATACGGACCACGGTATATTTTTCAATATATGTCAAAAATAGCTCGTAATGTTCCGTCCCGACGCCATAGAGTGAGTGCTGCAAACAAAGTAATATATGGGTTGAACTTAAAAGGGAGAATTCAGGATTACGCATGATGGATGATGGAACAAACATGATATAAACCAGAACTAACACGGTGCCAAATAGGATTAACATGAATAATGGTAGAACTAACATGACACATGGTAGAACTAACATTGAGCGAACTAGAACTAACATGACTCATGATAGAACTAACACGTTAATTGAGAACTGACATGTACTTACAAGAAAGAACACTGAGACGACTCCAAATTTTTTGTCATATGCCTCTTGCTGAAGCGTTTCCAACAATGTCTCTTCCATCTGTAACATCAATGAAACATTAAAATACAATACGCGAAAGACATTATCAATTATTAAGCATGTATAAACTAACCTTGTCATCAAGCCGGCCACCACGAAGCAAATACAACAGCTCTTCTCTGTTTATATGGCTGTTGTCTGTTCTTATTCTCCTGAAAAGCATAACAAAACATGAATTAGGACTAACAATGGGACGAACTTGCATATAAATGGTCAATTGAAACTTACCTGTGAATCTTTTGGGAGCAAAATTTGGTTAGACAATTATTTTCAGCCATATCGAGTCTAGCTGATACTATAGATGATATCCTAAAATTATGTACAAAGGCACCAGAACTATTTATTATGCGGATGTCAAAAAAATCAGGGTTTGAAACCTCTTTATTTAGCTCGCCCAATAAAACTTTCTCCTCCGCTGACATTGGCTTCAACCTCAACGCATCCCAAGTGGGATATTGGTTGCCGGGGTAAAAATGGGAAACTTTCTTCTCTGTATGTACATATTCAGGACTTGATATGAGATCTATCATTTCTTTTTGCTTTTTCTTTCCTTTTCCCTCTGTGTAAGGGGTCCTCTTCCATTTAGATCTCTTGCTTTCCCTTTTCGGCGGTGGACTACCTGCCTTGGGCTTATTCCTTGGTGGAGCTGCTTCATCTATCTCCGATTGCACACTCCTTGACAGATCTTCTATAATATTGTCCACCTGGTGTGAAGTATCTACATCCTCCTCAGCATTGCTATCTACATCCCCCCCTTCTCCACCAACATGCTCCTCTCCTATATCAACAGGCTCCTCCCCTTTATGTACAATCTCCTCAGCCCTACTCTCTACATTCTCCCCTTCTCTACCAACATGCTCGTCTTCTGGGGCTACAATCTCCTCCTTTTTATGTACAATCCCCTCTTCGTTATCAACATGCTCCTTTACCCTATCTGCATTCTCCACTTCCCTATCTACATTTTCCTCCACATTATCTATATTCTCCTCAATCTTATTATCTATAATAATATCTTCTCTATCTACACTCTCCTCATCTTTATTCTCGGGGGCTTCATCCACAACTTTGCCTTCCATTGTGGTGACCCCCAAATCAACATCGCACCCATGTACAACAAAATCATCAACAGGCTCCTCAGCAACCTCTTCAACATTCTTATGTACAGCTTCTTGCATGGTGGCGCCTTCCTTATGTGCTCTACTTGATTTGCCATGCTGTTCCTCCTCAGTTACTCGTGGCTTCAACTTCCTCCTATCTACAATTTTCTGTTTGATATTTGCCTTTAGCACCACCGGGTCTATAACCTCATCATGGCTTCCAAGCTTTTGAACTATTGTGTTTAGCCTGTTGATCTCAATCATAAATTCTTTACAATATGTACTCTTGCTCTGCTTTGTGGCAGATAGTATTCGTTTGAGACATTTAGCAGAATTTCTCCAAAAAACAAGCTGCTTCTCAATGGGTAGATTCTCCACCTCTTCATCATCAATGGAATCGTCAATATGCTTTGCAATGATCTGAGATTGTTTAGAGATTATATTATAAAATAGGATTAGAACTAACATGGATGTTGTTTACATTTAACGTGAAATAAGTTAGACTTAACATTGTACTTACATAGCCTATTGATAAGTTCTTCCTCGTTTCCTCCTCATTCGCCTTCCTCTTTGCCTTAGGCTTATGATGCACTCCTTCGCCCCTCGGTACCGCGGGAAGTGCACGTATATTTGAAGGAGCAAGCCCTACTTCCACAATAGGCCTATGGACAAAAGCTATTGAAGCTGCCTTAGCCTTTGATGTTATTGTCCTCACCCTCAGAGATGAGACTTTCACATCCGCTGAAGCCCAATATGTCATTGGAGGTTTGGAGTAGTAGACATAGGCATATTTCTTTATGTCGGTCATCTCGTAGTACCAAAGCTGTAACAAATACATTAAGCACTCAAATTAGAACTAGCAAGGCATAAATTAGAACTAAAATGATTAGCGAAGTAAATAAAACTTGGGTGCAGCTAGAACTAACATGCTAAAAGTTAGAACTCACATGGCATAAATTGGAACTAACATGATCTCTGTTAGTTCTAACTTATGTCCACAGATAGAACCAACATGACCCAAATTAGAACTAACATGAAATAAGTTAGAACTAACATGGCCATACATTAGAACTCACATGACATAAATCAGAACAAAAATACTTACTGAGTGAGTAAAACATGGAACTTACACACAATAGTGTCATGCAACCTGGGACATATGTCACCCCTGGCTTCTTCTTGCCCTTCAAAGCAACCCCAATGCCCCTGATAATTTCTGAATAAATTAATTGGGCCTATGCAACTCCATTGACCCTCTCAATGCTATCTAGGTACCTGAGTATAGGTCTAGGGATACCCTCCCCACATCTGGGGCACCATATCATAGAGCATTGGTACAGAATTTGCAGCAGAACAAAGTCTTGGATATCCTGCTGTTCTGTAGATTCCACAAGCCTCTCAAGTTGCCCTTCGAGGTATCTGCGATGGGTGATTGTTGCTTTTTTTAACTTCTTCCCCTCTTCAGTCTTGAAAAGAGGAGCGAAGTATTGCATCCAGATTCTGTTTTTTGAGTCCCGATTGATACTTGGGACTTCTCCATTAACTGGGAAATATGTATGGTTGTGGACCCATTGTATATCAAATTTAACTCTTTTCACCCCACTAGTCTTTAAATCAGGGATAGAAAATTTGCCATTGGCTTCATCATAATAGCTCAGCAGTAGTTCCAGTAAGGGGCGATCAGGCGCAGGAGGCCCAAATAAAAAAGGGGCGATCAGGCGCAGGAGGCCCAAATAAAATATAGTGCTCAAATATAGAGCCACGGTATGCATCCTTGTGCCACTGGCGTATCTTCGGGGCAATCCGCTTCATGAATTCCCAATACGCCCCGAAATTGGCATTTAGCCTTATTGATTCAACTGATTCAGTATAAGCAAGCTTTTTCCTGTAAAGAAATAAAATTTTCAAGTTAAATTAGAACTAACGTCCACTGAAATTAGACCTAACACTAACGTCATCTAATAGAACTAACGCGGGCTGTTATAAAACTAACATGAACTCAATCTATAACTAACATTGACTCAAACTAGAACCAACATGGGCTGTGCTTGAACCTATCACTGTTTAGGATGAACTGAAATTAGGGAAAATTACGTCAGGTCACAAAATATTATATAACCTAGCACATACTGCTTTTTTGGGGATGGTTCGCTGGTACGTCCAACCTCTGCCGTTTTTCTTTCCCGATCTCGAGCTTCGACTGCCTGCCTTTGCATGACCAAGAGGGTTTGAGTGGCTTCCTCCGCGCTGCCAATCCCAGATGAACCATCTTTTCCCTTCGAATCGGCGCAATGAGCGACTTCGGAATCGTTAATGGATTCTACTTCCACGGACGACATTTTCCCGGCGATATCCTTACCACTGTTGAAATCCGACGAGAAAATTGGAAGTTGGAGAGTTTTGGCTCCTAAGCGGTGGAAGAGAGAGAGAGAGAGAGAGAAAGGGTACTTGAGTAGGGAGGGGGTGCAGTAACCCATGTTAGTCCTTTCAGATGGGCAAGTTCGTAACTTTCCGGGCACTTTTTATAAAATCCTATACGTTGGGGCCTCGTCACAAATACTGTGTGTATTTAGAGCTTATCCACATGGGGGAGAATACAAGGGGCCTCGTTACAAGATGTCTCCGCTGCACACTCCTCGACACTATTTTACGTTTGTTTTTAAAATCCGATACTTTGGAAAAACGCACACTCCTCGACACTATTTTACGTTTGTTTTTAAAATCCGATACTTTGGAAAAACGATGCTTCCTTTCCCCCCACTTGAAAGAAAATCAAATGTTGTTTTTAAAATCCGATACTTTGGAAAAACGATGCTTCCTTTCCCCCCACTTGAAAGAAAATCAAATGCTCGTAACCCCTTAGAACTAACGCCCATCTCGTAGTAGAATTAATACGAGATGGACTAGAACTAACAGGAAGAGCGCTAGAACTAACAAGAAATGGGCTAGGGATAACATGGCAGCCAGAACTGACATTTGTTACGGAACTAACGCCAACACGAAGTAGAACTAACTTTAGATAAACTAGAACTAACAGGATGACAGCTAGAACTATCAATAAGTGATATAGGGCTAACATGGCCACCACAACAAACACTTGGGCTCGAACTAAAGCCAGCACGAAGTAGAACTAACGTGAGAAGGGCTAGAACTAACATTGAATTAACGAGGGCTAACATACTCACTATAACCAACAACTAACATTAACTCAAATAGAACTAACATCAAAGTTTATACTCCTACATATATAAAAGCTAACACCATGAAAATATGACGTGAACATAAGTGATGTTAGGACCTGTCTTGGAAAGACGCGATTAGGTGGGATGTGAGACTATTCTGGGTGAATCGATAATACCAGGATATTCATAATAAGAGGATCCGGGTTCGAAGGGATATGTCTTTCTTGGGAACACGCGAAGTTAGAGCTAGCAAGAAATGAGGTAGAACTAACGCGATCTAAACAAAAGCTAACACTTACTGTATTATAACTAACACGAAGCTAGAAATAACAATAAAATGTTACAATATTTAGTTTACATTATTATATTATTAGAAGTATTAAATATAATACAATATAAAATTGTATAATGTATTATAATGTTCTATTGTACTTAATGAGTTATATTATATTATAATTATTACATATTATTTTCAAATAATTATATATTTAATAATTTTGGTATATCAAATTGTTATCAAATTGTTATGGTTATATATTATATTATATTTTTAAAATAACCTTATTTTATTATTAATATAATATAATATTATACTATTGTCAATATAATATAATATTATACTCTCATTCATATAATATAATATTATTAATAATGTTAATATTATGTTATGACTAGTATGTTATTAATAAATTAATATATTATAAATATTTTAATATTATGTAATATATTATGGTCTTTAATAGGGCTGAGTTTATTAATAGTAATTTAATAATATATTAGTAATTTATGATATATATGTAAATAGTTATTGTGAATATATTATCTTTACATTAACATATTTTAGCAACTAATTATGTTAGATATTACATTAACATGTTAACTCTATATTAATTACATTTAATATATTATGTTAGATATTATATTAACACCTCCTCAAACTCAAAACCAAAACACCAAAATTAAAACTTATTTTAGGTGTCTGTTCTCGTGTTATTTTCACCTCCATATAACTTTCAGTTCTAGTTTAAGTGTTGGATCTATTGTACTTAATGAGTTATATTATATTATAATTATTACATATTATTTTCAAATAATTATATATTTAATAATTTTGGTATATCAAATTGTTATGATTATATATTATATTATATTTTTAAAATAACCTTATTTTATTATTAATATAATATAATATTATACTATTGTTAATATAATATAATATTATACTATTGTTAATATTATACTCTCAAATTGTTATGGTTATTTTAAAAATATAATATAATATATAACCATAACAATTTGATATACCAAAATTATTAAATATATAACCTTTTGAAAATAATATGTAATAATTATAAGATAATATAACTCATTAAGTACAATAGATCCAACACTTAAACCAGAACTTAAAGTTATTGTTATGGTTATATAACTCATTAAGTACAATAGATCCAACACTTAAACTAGAACTTAAAGTTATATATCAAATTGTTATGGTTATTTTAAAAATATAATATAATATATAACCATAACAATTTGATATACCAATATTATTAAATATATAATTATTTGAAAATAATATGTAATAATTATAATATAATATAGCTCATTAAGTACAATAGATCCAACACTTAAACTAGAACTTAAAGTTATATGGAG
Organism: Asparagus officinalis; assembly: GCF_001876935.1. NCBI lineage: Eukaryota > Viridiplantae > Streptophyta > Magnoliopsida > Asparagales > Asparagaceae > Asparagus > Asparagus officinalis. Next base: position 41,151,273 of record NC_033803.1, read on the forward strand.
GTGGAAATAACACGAGAACAGCTAGATCTATTGCTGGAGAAGCGAGAACTTACAACAACTAAGCTTGAACTAACAAAGACGATAGAACCAACACTTAAACTATAACTAGCGCTAGCTGGCGATAGAACTAACATGAATGTAGTTAGACTTAACACGGCAGATGACAGAACTAACAACATCTAAGCTAGAACTAACAAAACCAGTAAAACAAATGACTTAGGCTCCCGTATGAATACCATGGTGTTTTTTGAGCTAAATCGTCTTCAACCCAAAAACACAACACTTTTTCTAAACACCTAAAATAAGTTTTAATTTTGGTGTTTTGGTTTTGAGTTTGAGAAGGTGTTAATATAATATCTAACATAATATATTAAATGTAATTAATATAGAGTTAATATGTTAATGTAATATCTAACATAATTTATTGCTAAAATATGTTAATGTAAAAATAATATATTCATAATACCTATTTATATATATCATAAATTATTAATATATTATTAAATTACCATTAATAAACTCAGCCCTATTAAAGACCATAATATATTACTTAATATTAAAATATTTATAATATATTAATTTATTAATAACATATTAGTCATAACGTAATATTAACATTATTAATAATATTATATTATATGAATGAGAGTATAATATTATATTATATTGACAATAGTATAATATTATAATATATTAATAATAAAATAAGGTTATTTTAAAATATAATATAATATATAACCATAACGATTTGATATACCAAAATTATTAAATATATAATTATTTGAAAATAATATGTAATAATTATAATATAATATAACTCATTAAGTACAATAGATCCAATACTTAAACTAGAACTTAAAGTTATAATATAATATGTAATATGTTAATGTAATATCTAACATAATTTATTGCTAAAATATGTTAATTTAGTTGTTCTCGTGTTATTTCCACCTCCATATAACTTTAAGTTCTAGTTTAAGTGTTGGATCTATTGAATATGTTAGTTCTACCTAGGTTAATGTTCGTTCTAGCCGTTTCCGTGTTAGTTCTAGCATATTTCGTGTTGGCTAATGCAAGGTCTAGTTTAAATGTGGGTTCTAATGCCTATGTTAGTTCTATCTGTGTTCTAATGCCTATGTTAGTCATAGTTGTGTTCTAACAGAACCACGAAGTAGTCCAATAGAACTGACAGGAGGACAGCTAGAACTAACATGGGCAATAGAACAATATAGACTAAGCTGGAACTAACAATAAGGTAGAACTAACGCGAGCTAAACTACAGCTAACACTTACAATTTTATAACTAACACGAATCTATAAATAGCAATGAGGTACAAAACGTTGCCCAAGTGTTTGTCAATTCTCCATGTTAGTTCTAATTGCTAAAGTTGTAGGACTCTTCAATAGCTTTTCAACAAATCTTAAATCACCTCATTCTGAGTTCGGACGGAGAAATTATAGTGAAAACAACAATTATAACTAACATGGTGTAGATTAGAACTAACATGGTATAAGTTAGAACCAACAAGACATAAGTTAGAATTAACATGGCATAACTTAGAACTAACATGGCACAAACTGGTCATTTTCTATCTGATTCCGCTCGAATCTGGGCAATAGAAGAATATAGACTAAGCTGGAACTAACAATACAAACCAAGATCTAAACTTGTGAACAAGTCCATAAGTCTAGCAATACAAAGACTAAACAACAGATAGCTTCACAACAACAGTAGAATTAAATGCAAACAGCAGATAAGCTTAACAACAAACAGATTAGATTTGACAACAGAGCGCTAAACTACGCAACCAGTCCATAAGCTTGACAACAGAGTGCTAAACTTCGCAATAAATCGGAGAGGTTGAAAACCAAAACATAACCTTGACAATCCGTCCATAAGCTTGACAACACAACGCCAAACATATCTATACAAGCAGTCCATAATCTTTACAATAAAACGTGATGACTTAACAAAATAACCTTGTATTAAAGTAATGTCAACTGCATGTACAATCTGTGTCCTTGCTCTTAGTTCCAGTATCTTGGGTGAGTATACCTGGCTCCCTTCAATGAGCTTGTTCAATAACAACAGTTAAGATTCATAAGCGCATGGAATACGATCAATTCAGGCCGGTCAATACGTGAATCACCTAGGAAGGCATGCAAATGCTAGCAAAAAGATAGTCCTCTGGCTTACGTTAACACTGTATAGCTATAGAGTGTTAACGTATGCCAGAGGACAATTCTCTCCAGCATTTGCATGCCTCCCCAAGTGATTCACGCATGACCCATCTGAATTGATCGTATTCCATGCGCTTATGAATCTTAACTGGGCGTTAATGTACAAACTCTTTGAAGGGAGCCAGGTATATTCACCCACTGATGGAACTAAGAGCAAAGACAATGGGGATAACATCTTCATCAGCGTGAGGGATATCCAAGATCCACATCAGCGTGCGTCCCAGGCAGGCAATGACCTTCATCGGATGTACAGGAACTAGCCATGAATTTACAACGCCATATATACAGGGGAACTTGAAGGGTAGGGGAGAGGGTAAAAGTATGGGGTTTATAAATGAGGAAGAGTCTACAGAGAGTCGGCGATAGGGGGATCCGAAAAAGATTGCGCCGAAGAAAAGGTAATCAATCCTATCCTGGGGTTGAACAGGCTTTGGGGATGGTGATGTTGCCGCGTGGGATGTGAGGATAGGTTCCGGACCACGTTATCTTAACTCTCCTCCTTAGGACTGCACTTTTGCAAGGTGAGTTAACTCTTCAACCTTGGGAACTATGCAAAAACAATGAATGCAGTCAAACCTATAATATCTCGGTAACCTACACAGCCAAGTGCAAGTGAATAATGTTAGTTTAAGTGTTGGATCTATTGAATATGTTAGTTCTAGCCGTTTCCGTGTTAGTTCTACCCATTCTCGTGTTAGATAACGCAAGGTCTAGTTTAAATGTGGGTTCTAATGCCTATGTTAGTTCTAGTTGTGTTCTAATGACTATGTTAGTTCTAGATTCAATGTGATAGTTCTAGCTGATCTCGTGTTATTTCCACCTCCAGATAACTTTAAGTTCTAGTTTAAGTTTTGGTTCTATTGGATATGTAAGTTCTAGCTGCCCTCCTGAATAGTTCTACCCCTTCTCGAGTTAGTTCTACTTCGTGCTGGCGTTATTTCTAGCACAAGTGTGTGTTCTGTTGGCCATGTTAGGCCTACCTCACTTCTTGTTAGTTCTAGCTACCCTCCTGTTAGTTCTATCCCTTCTCGAGTTAGTTCTACTGCGGGCTGGCGTTATTTGTTTCACAAGTGTTTGTTTTGGTGGCCATATTAGCCCTACCCCACAGCTTGTTAGTTCTAGCTGCCCTCCTGTTAGTTCTATCCCTTCTCGAGTTAGTTCTACTGGGGGCTGGCGTTATTTCTAGCACAAGTGTTTGTTTTGGTGGCCATGTTAGCCCTACATCACTGCTTGTTTGTTCTAGCTGCCCTCCTATTAGTTCTATCCCTTCTCGAGTTAGTTCTACTGCGGGCTGGCATTATTTCTAGCATAAGTGTTTGTTTTGGTGGCCATGTTAGCCCTACCTCACTGCTTGTTTGTTCTAGCTGCCCTCCTGTTAGTTCTATCCCTTCTCGAGTTAGTTCTACTGCGGGCTGGCGTTATTTCTAGCACAAGTGTTCGTTTTGGTGGCCATGTTAGCCCTACCTCACGCTTGTTAGTTCTAGCTGCCCTCCTGTTAGTTCAATCCCTTCTCGAGTTAGTTCTACTGCGGGCTGGCGTTATTTCTAGCACAAGTGTTCGTTTTGGTGGCCATGTTAGCCCTACCTCACGCTTGTTAGTTCTAGCTGCCCTCCTGTTAGTTCTATCCCTTCTCGAGTTAGTTCTACTGCGGGCTGGAGTTATTTCTAGCAAAAGTGTTTGCTCTGGTGGCCATGTTAGCCCTACCTCACTGCTTGTTAGTTCTAGCTGCCCTCCTGTTAGTTCTATCCCTTCTCGAGTTAGTTCTACTGCGGGCTGGCGTTATTTCTAGCACAAGTGTTCGTTTTGGTGGCCATGTTAGCCCTACCTCACGCTTGTTAGTTCTAGCTGACCTCCTGTTAGTTCTATCCCTTCTCGAGTTAGTTCTACTGCTGGCTGGCGTTATTTCTATCACAAGTTTTTGCTCTGGTGGCTATGTTAGCCCTAGCTTACTTCTCATTTAACATGAAAATACTTACAACACACAACAACAACGTAGTTGTCTGTAAATGTACACGCAAAACAATTAACAACATATTAACAACATGAACATACTTACAACATTGAATACACAACAAAAACCTTGGAGAAAATTAAAATAATATTTACAAAAAAGGTGAATCGCGTGCATACAAAAGAGCAGCACAAAACCTTGCTCTATATTTTGCACAATCTCCTTTTGAAATTGTTATCGACCGTTTTTCGACAATGCTGTTAATGAATTCAATCATAAAGATCCCGCAATCTAACGTTCTGCATTTAAGGGAAAAATATTACAATATTGAAAATGACAATGAAACAAAAAAATGAACAATTAAATTAGAAATGCATGAAACACTTACGGTCCTTGTTGTGGCACGGCAACTGACACAAGACCATGAGGCTCCGATTTCCCCAATCCCCAATTACTCTCAATGAAACTCATAAACTTATTTCTAAATTTCGCAGCATCGGCGGTATAAATGGGGGAGTTGATTGAGGAGTAGTGATAGAATTTTTTCTCCTCTCTCACTAACTCTACCAGGTGCCAATGTCCGGAGCTGACAATCGGGATCAGAATTCTTTCACACTCCAAGAACTTCTGCTGAGAAACATTTTCCTTCATTCGTTTTGCCACCATTTCAAGATTTCCTTCTAGAAATGCTTGCTAAAAGATGCAATAATATCAACATTGTGGGATAACATAATAATAATATCCACCAATTAGTGAAAAAAACAAGGATATACTTACTGCAAGCCAAGGTCTTGTGACATGTATCTTTCGATCATAACTATTAGTTGTTTCAATCTTGTTACAAAGCCAAATAACAAATGCATCGATCGCCTACAAAATTTACCATGAATGAATAAAATAGTTAATATAAATTATTTTATATATAACATCAAACAAACAATAACACAATTGTTTAGAACCTACATCGTCACTGAGTTCACCTCCCGTTAATAGTATATAAGCATCTAAGCGAGATACGCTTGCTTCGGCACACTTCCAAATGTACGTATCACTATATGCAAGTACATTGTGAGAAAATTGCTACTAGAATTAAGTAAATTCAAAGATTATTATTAGAATAAGTTAGTAACAGTTACCTGTTCATTCTCGATTGTAGAAAGTCTTCAATTAATTTGTTCTCATAATCAAACGCCAGTGCCTTACCTGGATAGTCTCTAGATGTAGGTATGAAGCCTTCTTGATTTTTGCACTTTTTTTCCCCTCAGGACTATCCAATATCTGGATGACACGTCTCTTCTTTGTGCCTTCCTTTGGTTGATCTAGAGGTATATAAGGTGAAGTAACAGAGTGTCCATCCTTCCTCTTCCTCTTTCCGACAGCATGTTTGATAGATGGCGTTTCTTTGTTATTCTCATTACCACCTTCATCTTTTTCAGAAACATCTCTATAGAGTCGAGAAGGCAGATAATTAACAAAGAGTTACACAAGAATTATATGGAAAATATAAAAATTAAAATTGCAAGAAAATTTAAACAACTAAACTCACCGAGCATCTTCTAAAATTCTCATGTCTCTTGCGCTCATCACAAAGTCATCACATAAATCGGCTTCCCCAGTTCCTTCCAAATTCTCATATTCCTTAGCTTCCATATCCTCTTTGATTTTTTTTCTTCAGTTACATTTCCGTCATCCTCTTTCTCCTTGGTTTTTTTTGGCATCTAGCACTACGCTCTTCTAATTCTCGTAATTCTGTAGTGAGCTCATTCAACTCGTACGTCTTCTCCGCAATTAAGAAAATTAATTCAGCTTTCCTTGATTCCTATTTGACAAAAAAAGCTAGTATTAGTACGTATACTATAGTTGCAAACATAGATACTAACAAAAGGAACATAAAATAATGAACTATTAGAGCAACGACATGTACAAATACTATTGACGATGCCGTATGAATAAGAGGAGTATTCTCTTGGCCATTATCCGTAACCAACTTCGGGACTCTATATAATTTGTTCATAGTAGTCCTCCTCCACTTTCCAGTACTCTTCACACAAAAGAGCGGCGGTAACCTTTCAATATCTGAAGTGTACTCTAATTCCCCTACTTTTTCATAAAACCAAACCTACAAAAAAGAAACTACACATTAGCATGTGCATAAACAATAATCATTATCAAAATGAAAAGATATACAAAATAATGTTCATGTAACTCACCAGTAAAACGGAGAAAAAACCACCCATGTACCCGGCATTTGAGCGCTGACCTAATTCCCGCATACTAAGATACTTCTTTGATTTACTCATCTCTTTGCAAAGAAAAGTGAACACCGCATGGCACCAATTATATTTATGCAAAGTTGATAACTGCACCGCATATCTAAACGCCCACAAGGGACATGTCTTACATGTCCGCGGGCATAATATGAAGCCGATAATGAAATCCACAATAAGTTTCACACATATTATAGGGTCTTCATTAATCATATCTACAATCATCTCGGCCATTCTATCGCGCTTCCCCGAAATCACCGCCTTCTTTTCCTCATCGGCTTTCTTATAATTCTTTACAAAATAGGTATAGATTGTATTAGCCGTTGCCCCACTCATTTTTATCGGAATTCCCTCCTTCGGCAATCCGGTAATTCGGTGAATATCATCTATACCAAACACACAATTTTTATTCCCAATCATGAATGAGCATTTATCGGGATTAAAATTTTGAATCAAGCAATCAATTGCTATTTGCTCATTGCTCAAGGATGTGGGTATATTGAAAAAGTTGTGAAAAGGTGTCGTCTGTAGGACTTTTATGTGTCTTTCATCTAATATTATTCGCTTATCAATTAAATCTCGAAAATAACACAAATTGGCCGGAATTCTCAAGTGTGTTATCTTAGCCCTACAAGAAAATTATAATTCAGAAAGAGTTAAAAATTAAATATATTTGGGCAAATTAAGACGCATATTAACAAGTTTATTAACACAAACATTATACATCATGGCTTACAACAAAATTATAATTCAGAAAGAATTAAAAATTAAATATATTATGGCAAATTACTTACGAAGTTGGAGGATTATTGCATTTAGAAGAGGTACGCTTTGATTTTGAAAAATTCGAAGACGTCGACGCTTTCAATTTGTTCGAAGCCATGAGGGCAGACGTCGAGGGCTTGGTCGAGCTCCGGAGGCGGCGATGAACCTGAGGGCTGAGCTCGAATGCCATCGGAGGCATGGCTGATGACGAGGGCTGAGCTCGATGGCGAGGAGGAGTAGACGGCGATGACCCGGCGGCGACGCTCAGCGGCGGCGATCTCGGGAGCTGGAGAGGAGGAGGGGAGGTGATGGCTAGGGCAAGGGGACGGCGGCGACGCTTTTAGGGGACGTCGAGGGCTTGGCCGAGCTTGGGCGGCGGCGCTTTCGGGCGGTGGTGAGGAGGAGGGGGTCGGTGATGGCGACCGAATTCGCGATCTTGAGCCGGCGGCGACGTGATAAGGAATCAACAGCTCCAAGATCAGAGTTGAGATCCAAAGTATTCCGAAAATTCGTCCCAGTCAACCGCGAACTTTCGAAAACTTTGGAGGGGGTTCTGTAGGCTGTCTAAAAATCACAATAAGATAGCTTATCCTCATCAAATACCGATGATGGAAGTTACAATCTGACGACTTCCAGAAGGCCATAATTTGAAGACTTTCACGTAGATCGTAGAAGGTTACAATCTGACGACCTTCACAACAACTAATGAAAGCCCCAATTCAACAGCCTTCACAATCAACATCGGGAGTTACAATCTAACGACTTTCATATTTTCAAGGAGGCAATACGAAGATTACAGGAGGACGATCTGTGCAAAGCTCTAGCAAAAGAGACTACAAATTGACGGTCTCTTCATATTAAAACGTATATATCTCTCAAACCGTAAGGAATTTGGCGAAACAGAGAAAGCGAACCAAAGCCTTCGGCTCAGTTCGGATGGCCCCGTCTCGTCGAGATAGCCGATTTTCATATATAATTCGTCCAATTCCGACTTACGGTTTGAAAGTTATGACCTGTTCTTCGCAGCAAATTATGTTCTGAAGTCCGTCTGCAAGACTGGACTTCGTCAGAACATTGGACTTAGCCTGAAGCTCTCCAAGCCCGCCTAAGGTTCGCCTCTGCATTACAGAGTCAAAACGCACAGGTCGAACCAGCGTTATAACCTCAAAACGCAGAGGTTATCCTCATGATATAACATCAAAACGCAGAGTTTTCAGGCCAACTGTGCGTTTTCAGGCCAACTGTGCGTTTTTAGGCCAACTGTGCGTTTACAGGCTCAACTGTGCGTTTTCATCCTGAAACAGGCCAACTGTGCGTTTACAGGCTCAACTGTGCGTTTTTAGCCTGAAACAGGCCAACTGTGCGTTTACAGGCTCAACTGTGCGTTTACAGGCTAACTGTGCGTTTTCAGGCCAACTGTACGTTTACAGGCTCAGCTGTGCGTTTTCAGCCTGAAACAGGCCAACTGTGCGTTTTCAGGCCAACTGTGCGTTTTCAGGCTCAACTGTGCGTTTTCAGCCAGAAACAGGCCAACTGTGCGTTTTCAGGCCAACTGTGCGTTTACAGGCCAAACTGTGCGTTTTCAGGTCCAGAAACGCACAGTTCGGGCCCAGAACGCTGTTTTCAACGTTTGACTCGTTCAAGCACGATTTGAACGGTTCCAGAACCGTTTTCTCCCCAAGATTTTAGAGGATCACTACCCTATCATGGAGAGATTTATGAGGGGCAGTTACACCCCATTAAACCCTCATTAAGGAGAGATTTAAGGGGGCGGTTACACCCCTAAATCCCCTATAAATAGGGGGAAACTCAATTGAGTTCAGGGGCTCTTTTTTGGGCTGACTTTTTGGGGATCCTTGATCGGGCATGTTTGAGCTTTCTGCAGCAACAGAGAGCTTTGGAGATCAGCGACTTGAAGGAGCTCTTGAATCATTTCGGAAGGCTTTTATTAAAGCCTTTGAAATTATTCGGCCTTGGCTTATTAACCGACTTTCGGTTAAATTAACCCTTCCATAGAGTTTCAAACTCGTTCAGAGTTATCAACTCATTCAGAGTTATCAACTCGATCAGAGTTCAAAACTTGCTCTGTATGTTCTTCTAAAACTCACTCTGAGTTATTAACTCGTCAAGAGTTATTTTTAAGACTTGCCACGCAAGTTCTCCACAGCGTCAAATAGTGAGGAGAAGACATCGTTCCAGTGAATCAAGAAGTGCGGATCGTCAACGAGAAGCAAACTCGATGCGAGCATTCGAGGGAGGCATCTCATCGCCACCGTGAAGAATCCAGAATTAAACAAAGGGGAGAATCAAATTCGTTCTCCTCTCTTTTGTAATCGGAATCCAAATTATAATTGATTTTGAGAGAAATACAAATCAAATTTTTCTTTCATTGTCTTTTTACATCAAATTTCCAACAAACAAAAGATGGCGACTCTGCTGGGGACAAGCTTCTCTGACAAAGAAGTGGTGGCGCAATCCGATGTTCATCTCACTGGAATGACCGTTGAAACACTAATCATAGAGTTTGATCAAGCCAAGTATGAGGAGTTACTCTTCGTCGGATCCCTTAGCCCCAAGGCTATGCGCAAGATCCGCAAAGTATTCAAGAAGACTAAAGCTCCACTTGTGGCCGACTCATCAAAAGGCTGTCTCCCCTGGGGGTTGCACTGTTCATAGAGTCCCCTCTCTGAAGGAATAGACTCGACTTCGGCACAACTCCAAAAAAGCTGATCCTCCAATCAACGCGAACTCCGCGTTTGCGAGCCTCAACATGAGCTCTGTATAAGCCAAGCTAAACGCAGCCCTCAGGTGTGCGTTTCCCATATAGAACGCAGCCTTCAGAGGCTCGTTTCAACGTCAAAACGCAGATCTCAAAACTGCGTTGATCTGGCAGAATGCAACTTTCAAGAGTGCGTCCCAGAATCAAAACACAGCCTTCAGGGCCGCGTTCCACAAACTGAACACAACTCTCAAGACTGCGTTTCAGAACCAAAACGCAACTCTCAGGAGTGCGTTCAAAATCCAAAACACAGACTTACGAACTGCGTTAACCGACAAAAACGCAACCGGCAAAGATGCGTTCCATCAACAAAAAAAAGACTTTGGTCTTGCGTTAACCAAGCTAAACACGACCCTCGTGTTCCTTCTTTGGAACGCGATGTGATTCGTCGTGTTCAAAAAGATCAACATGGATTTAAAATTCATGTTTGCCAAGAACCAGTCCCATCCTTTAACGGACAGGGGTTCCATCTCTACCCTCACGCTCTGTGAGAGGTTCATCCCAAGTCTCTAACTTGTGGGAATTGCTGTCGATGTTTAACGGATGGCCCCGTCTCGTCGAGATAGCCGATTTTCATATATAATTCGTCCAATTCCGACTTCCGGTTTGAAAGTTATGACCTGTTCTTCGCAGCAAATTATGTTCTGAAGTCCGTCTACAAGACTGGACTTCGTCAGAACATTGGACTTAGCATGAAGCTCGCCAAGCCCGCCTAAGATTCGCCTCTGCATTACAGAGTCAAAACACACAAGTCGAACCAGCGTTATAACCTCAAAACGCAGAGGTCATCCTCGTGATATAACATCAAAACGCAGAGTTTTCAAGCCAAATGTGCATTTTCAGGCCAACTGTGCGTTTTCAGGCCAACTGTGCGTTTACAGACTCAACTGTGCGTTTTCAGCCTGAAACAGGCCAACTGTGCGTTTACAGGCTCAACTGTGCATTTTCAGCCTGAAACAGGCCAACTGTGCGTTTAAAGGCTCAACTGTGCGTTTACAGGCTAACTGTGCGTTTTCAGGCCAACTGTGCGTTTACAGGATCAACTGTGCGTTTTTAGCCTGAAACAGGCCAACTGTGCATTTTCAGGCTAACTGTGCGTTTACAGGCTCAACTGTGCGTTTTCAGCCTGAAACTGGCCAACTGTGCGTTTACAGGCTCAACTGTGTGTTTTCAACCTGAAACAGGCCAACTGTACGTTTACAGGCTCAATTGTGCGTTTACAGGCTAACTGTACGTTTTCAGGCCAACTGTGCGTTTACAGGCTCAACTGTGCATTTTCAGCCTGAAACAGGCCAACTGTGCGTTTTCAGGCTAATTGTGCGTTTTCAGGCTCAACTGTGCGTTTTCAGCCTGAAACAGGCCAACTGTGCGTTTTCAGGCCAACTGTGCATTTACAGGCCCAACTGTGCGTTTTCAGGTCCAGAAACGCAAAGTTCGGGCCCAGAACGCTGTTTTCAGCGTTTGACTCGTTCAAGCACGATTTGAACGGTTCCAGAACCATTTTCTCCCCAAGATTTTAGGGGATCACTACCCTATCATGGAGAGATTTATGGGGGGCAGTTAGACCACATTAAACCCTCATTAAGGAGAGATTTAAGGGGGCGGTTACACCCCTAAATCTCCTATAAATAGGGGGAAACTCAACTGAGTTCAGGGGCTCTTTTTTGCGCTGACTTTTTGGGGATCCTTGATCGGGCATGTTTGAGCTTTCTGCAGCAACAGAGTGCTTTGGAGATCAGCGACTTGAAGGAGCTCTTGAATCATTTTGGAAGGCTTTTATTGAAGCCTTTGAAATTATTCGGCCTTGGCTTATTAACCGACTTTCGGTTAAATCAACTCTTCCATAGAGTTTCAAACTCATTCAGAGTTATCAACTCATTCAGAGTTATCAACTCGATCAGAGTTCAAAACTTGCTCTGCAAGTTCTTCTAAAACTCACTCTGAGTTATTAACTCGTCAAGAGTTATTTTTAAGATTTGCCACGCAAGTTCTCCACAGCGTCAAATCGTGAGGAGGAGACATCGTTCCAGTGAATCAAGACATGCGGATCGTCAACGAGAAGAAAACTCAATGCGAGCATTCGAGGGAGGCATCTCATCGCCACCATGAAGAACCCAGAATTAAACAAAGGGGAGAATCAAATTCGTTCTCCTCTCTTTTGTAATCGGAATCCAAATTGTAATTGATTTTGAGAGAAATACAAATCAAATTTTTCTTTCATTGTCTTTTTACATCAAATTTCTAACAAACAAAAGATGGCGACTCTGCTGGGGACAAGCTTCTCTGACGAAGAAGTGGTGGCGCAATCTGATGTTCATCTCACTGGAACGACCGTTGAAACTCTAATCATAAAGTTAGATCAAGCCAAGTATGAGGAGTTACTCTTCGTCGGATCCCTTAGCCCCAAGGCTAGGCGTAAGATCCGCAAAGTATTCAAGAAGACTAAAGCTCCAGTTGTGGCCGACTTATCAAAAGGTTGTCTCCCCTGGGGGTTGCACTGTTCATACAGTCCCCTCTCTGAAGGAGAAGACTCGACTTCGGCACAACTCCAAAAAATCCGATCCTCCAATCAACGCGAACTCCGCGTTTGTGAGCCTCAACATGAGCTCTGCATAAGCCAAGCTAAACGCAGCCCTCAGGTGTGCGTTTCCTAGATAGAACGCAGCCTTCAGAGGCGCGTTTCAACGTCAAAACGCAGATCTCAAAACTGCGTTGATCTGGCAGAACGCAACTTTCAAGAGTGCGTCCCAGAATCAAAACGCACCCTTCAGGGCCGCGTTCCACAAACTAAACGCGTCTCTCAAGACTGCGTTTCAGAACCAAAACACAAGTCTCAGGAGTGCGTTCAAAATCCAAAACGCAGACTTACGAACTGCGTTAACCGACAAAAATGCAACCGGCAAAGATGCGTTTCATCAACAAAACGCAGACTTTGGTCTTGCGTTAACCAAGCTAAACACGAAAAGATGCGTTTCATCAACAAAACGCAGACTTTGGTCTTGCGTTAACCAAGCTAAACACGACCCTCGTGTTCCTTCTTTGGAACGCGATGTGATTCGTCGTGTTCAAAAAGATCAACATGGATTTAAAATTCATGTTTGCTAAGAACTAGTCCCATCCTTTAACGGACAGGGGGTTCCATCTCTACCTTCACGCTTTGTGAGAGGTTCATCGCAAGTCTTTGACTTGCGGGAATTGCTGTCGATGTTCAACCGACCGACGAACGTTGTTTTGCTCAATAATCGACGACATTCTCACAGGAAGAAGACTTTAGAGGATGAATACCTTGGAGTCACTTCTAACATGGTTGGCAGAGGGAGATCATCAGTTCCTAGCTCCGATGACTCTGAGACAAGTCGTTCACCGACCGTCAGAGAAATCGCTAACGAGTTTGAAGGAATCTACCAACGTACTCGAACTCGAACAGGAGCCATTCCTCCTATCAACTATCGGAATTTAGCCAGAGGAACTAATTCCGATGACGAACACTCAGCCATTGCGGAGTCCCAATCATCAAGCTCTTTCGTTGGGCATGAGAGCTTCGCCCACATGGCAGAACATTCTGAAGATCTTTCAAAGAGGGTTGATGAACAGGAGGCCATGCTCAAATCTCAACAGGAGGCCATCAATGAACTCATGGCCATGTTGACTCAAATCATCACAGACAAGGCCAAATCTCAGGAGACAGATTCGCCGCTCAGGCCAGAATCTTCCCGGAGAGGAAAAGCATCTTCATCCCGACCTCACACAAGCAAAGGGAAGGAAAAAGTGGTTGATGATGCGGCTTCTGACCAAGAAGCCCACAGCCTGGAATCTTCCTCTGATGAAGGAAGAGAGACTAAGAACGAGTATAATCTCCAGTCTGCCAAAATGGAAGAATTGGAAGCCCGCCTCAAAGCCGAATGGGATGCAGCCCCTTATCCTCCAAAGTTCGAGGTCCCGACGCTACAAACTTTTGACGGCACGGGATCACCGAACCAACATATTTATCATTTCAAGTCACAGACTGGAAATATGATATCAAACGACGCCATACTGGTTCGATTGTTCATTGGTACCCTCAAGGGATTTGTTTTTGAATGGTTCAGGAAACTGCCTGCCAGATGTATACAAAAGTGGGCAGATCTAGAGAGACTATTCCTGTCAAGATTCTTTGAAGAGGATACAGAAGTCTCCATTCATACCCTTCTCGCCACCAAGCAGAAAAAGAGGGAGTCCGTCAAAACCTTCGTCAAAAGGTTCCGAACCATGGCCCTCCGGTGTTCGTCAGGTATGACACAGTCTACCTTAGAAGAGACCTGTCGACACAACTTGCAAACCGACCTCCTAGCCCGAATAGGAGTTACAGAATGCCGTTCTTAGAGATAACTAATCTCTCAAGGCGAACAGGCTCAAAAAATCATTGCCAGGATCAAAGCTGAAGAACAAAGTAGGCAGGATCAGCCCGAGCAATCAGACCAAGCCCAATCTTCTCCTGAGCAACCGGACCAGGCTCACTCTTCCCAGTCAGAAGGGAAAGATACTACGACCACTGAAGTCAATCATCTTCAGTAGGATGGCGGGTCCAAAAACTATCACGTTAATAGTTACCTCTGATAGTCAAACTCATCAGATAATAGCCTACCAAGTGATGTGTCTCTATTCCGACTCCATGGATAGTGCCCCACTAGGTGATGTGCTTTGTCTACCTCTTTTTATTCCCCTGCTAAGTCTTAATCCAGACTGGGGGTTGATTACTTGGAATCCACTGGATTAAGAGTAACGAATCTTTCACATCGTCGAGTTAACATTACACTTCTGACGATCATCATCCCCACAAAGTATGCATTCAATTTGCATCACTCCCAATTTGTCACGTTAACAATACACCTCTGACAAAACCCACTTATCAATCCTCGTCAATAGGATGATAAGTCCCCAAAGTTGCTCCAATCGCAACACAAATCCTGTCACGTTAACACTACACCTCTGACAAAATCAACTTATCAACTCTCGTCAATAGAGTGATAAATCCTCAAAATTGCTCGATCACAAATTCTTCTTGTCACGTTAATATCACACCTCTGACAAAATCCACTTATCGACTGTCTTCAATGGAGCGATAGGTCCACAAACCCGTCAAGTTAACACCACACCTCTGACGACCAAATCAACTTATCGACTATCTTCAATAGAGCGATAGGTCCATAAAAGACTGTTAGGTTAACATCACACATCTAACAGTCAACCCCCCTAATGAACTTGTTAATCCTTTTTTCCAATAAGAATAGCAAGTTTTCATTATAAAATCCCCAGCGGATTAAAGATTTTCTGGAATTATCCTAGTGATAGTGAAGAAAATCTCTAAATTTCACTCTAAGTGAAAAATCATGCCAAGTTAATACTACACCTCTGGCACTTCCAACTTTCTTTCAGTGTTTCAAGTAACACAGGAAGAAATACTGACAAAGTCTACGTATTCAACATCGTAGCAGGTCGTTGCCTTCACGCATGGGGGACTTTATCTCGAATCCTAAGTAGGGATAAGTCAATGTCTAACACGCGTTGCCGGTTAATCTTTAGCCGTGAAAAAGACACCAGGATTCATGCCTGGGGGAATCTATCTCGACCCCTAAACAGAGATAAGTCTACATCTAACACATGTTGCCGGGTAGCCTATTCCCGCAATAATGGCAAAGTCTACGTATTCAACATCGTAGCAGGTTGTTATTAATAACACTAGAATCCATGCCTTACACGCATGGGGGACTTTATCTCGATCCCTAATTAGAGATGCCTTACACGCATGGGGGACTTTATCTCGATCCCTAATTAGAGATAAGTCTGCATCTAACACATGCTACCGGATAGCCGATTCCCGTAATAATAGCAAAGCCTACGTATTCAATATCGTAGCAGGTCGTTATTAATAACGCCAAAATCCATGCCTTACACGCATGGGGAATTTTATCCTGAATCCTAAGTAGGGATAAGTCAATGTCTAACACACGTTGCCGGTTAGTCTATTCCCGTAATAATAGCAAAAACCTACGTATTCAATATCGTAGCACCAAAATCCATGCCTTACACGCATGGGGAATTTTATCCTGAATCCTAAGTAAGGATAAGTCAATGTCTAACACATGTTGCCGGGTAGCCTATTCCCGTAATAATAGCAAAAGCCTACGTATTCAATATCGTAGCACCAAAATCCATGCCTTACACGCATGGGGAATTTTATCCTGAATCCTAAGTAAGGATAAGTCAATGTCTAACACATGTTGCCGGGTAGCCTATTCCCGTAATAATAGCAAAAGCCTACGTATTCAACATCGTAGCAGGTCGTTATTAATAACTAAAACAGATGCGCCAAAGACAAGTCTCAAAGACTTAGTCAAAAATGCACGGAAACCACTTCCATGTCTTAAGTCAAAACGTTGAGATCAGACCCGCGATGCAAAAACCGAACGCCGAGGTCACACCCGTATTCCAAATTCAACATGCAAGGGTGAAACCCGCATCTCAAGTTCAAAATGCAGGGTCCACCTCCACATTCCAGAAGCAGGATTATGGCACATACCTTCACACAGGTCCTGCGTGGAAAATCACTTCAACCAAGCTGCCTTCGAAGCGAGTGCAGAGAACAACTCCTTTGTGACAAGAAATCAACAGCTCCAAGATCAGAGTTGAGATCCAAAGTATTCCGAAAATTCATCCCAGTCAACCGCGAACTTTCGAAAACTTTGGAGGGGATTCTGTAGGCTGTCTAAAAATCACAATAGATAGCTTATCCCCCATCAAATACCGATGATGGAAGTTACAATTTGACGACTTCCAGAAGGCCATAATTTGAAGACTTTCACATAGATCGCTGAAGGTTACAATCTGACGACCTTCACGACAACTGATGAAAGCTCTAATCAACGGCCTTCACAATCAATATCAATCAACATGGGGAGTTACAATCTAACGACTCTCATATTTTCAAGGAGCCAAGACGAAGATTACAAGAGGATGATCTGTGCAAAGCTCTAGCAAAAGAGACTACAAATTGACGGTCTCTTCATATTAAAACACATATATCTCTCAAACCGTAAGGAATTTGGTGAAACGGAGGAAGCGAATCGAAGCCTTCGGCTCGGTTCGGATGGCCCCGTCTCGTCGAGATAGCCTATTTTCATATATAATTCGTCCAATTCCGACTTCCGGTTTGAAAGTTATGACCTGTTCTTCGCAGCAAATTATGTTCTGAAGTCCGTCTACAAGACTGGACTTCGTCAGAACATTGGACTTAGCCTGAAGCTCGCCAAGCCCGCCTAAGATTCGCGTCTGCATTACAGAGTGAAAACGCACAGGTCGAACCTACGTTATAACCTCAAAACGCAGAGGTTATCCTCGTGATGTAACATCAAAACGTAGAGTTTTCAGGCCAACTGTGCATTTTCAGGCCAACTGTGCGTTTTCAGGCCAAGTGTGCGTTTACAGGCTCAACTGTGCGTTTTCAGCCTGAAACAGGCCAACTGTGCGTTTACAGGCTCATCTGTGCGTTTTCAGCCTGAAACAGGCCAACTGTGCGTTTACAAGCTCAACTGTGCGTTTTCAGGCTAACTGTGCGTTTTCAGGCCAACTGTGCGTTTACAGGCTCAACTGTGCGTTTTCAGCCTGAAACAGACCAACTGTGCGTTTTCAGGCCAACTGTACGTTTTTAGGCTCAACTGTGCGTTTTCAGCCTGCAACAGGCCAACTGTGCGTTTTCAGGCCAACTGTGCGTTTTTAGGCCAACTGTGCATTTACAGGCCCAACTGTGAGTTTTCAGGTCCAGAAACGCAAAGTTCGGGCCCAGAACGCTGTTTTTAGCGTTTGACTCGTTGACGATCCGCACGTCTTGATATAACATTAAAACGTAGAGTTTTCAGGCCAACTGTGCATTTTTAGGCCAACTGTGCGTTTTCAGGCCAAGTGTGCGTTTACAGGCTCAACTGTGCGTTTTCAGCCTGAAACAGGCCAACTGTGCGTTTACAGACTCAACTGTGCGTTTTCAGCCTGAAACAGGCCAACTGTGCGTTTACAGGCTCAACTGTACGTTTTCAGGCTAACTGTGCGTTTTCAGGCCAACTGTGAGTTTTCTTCTCGTTGACGATCCGCACGTCTTGATTCACTGGAACGATGTCTCCTCCTCACGATTTGACGCTGTGGAGAACTTGCGTGGCAAGTTTTAAAAATAACTCTTGACGAGTTAATAACTCTGAGTGAGTTTTAGAAGAACTTGCAGAGCAAGTTTTGAACTCTGATCGAGTTGATAACTCTGAATGAGTTGATAACTCTGAACGAGTTTGAAACTCTATGGAAGAGTTGATTTAACCGAAAGTCAGTTAATAAGCCAAGGCCGAATAATTTCAAAGGCTTCAATAAAAGCCTTCCAAAATGATTCAAGAGCTCCTTCAAGTCGCTGATCTCCAAAGCTCTATGTTGCTGCAGAAAGCTCAAACATGCCCGATCAAGGATCCCCAAAAAGTCAGCCCAAAAAAGAGCCCCTGAACTCAGTTGAGTTTCCCCCTATTTATAGGGGATTTAGGGGTGTAACCGCCCCCTTAAATCTCTCCTTAATGAGGGTTTAATGGGGTGTAACTGCCCCCCATAAATCTCTCCATGATAGGGTAGTGATCCCCTAAAATCTTGGGGAGAAAACGGTTCTGGAACCGTTCAAATCGTGCTTGAACGAGTCAAACGCTGAAAACAGCGTTCTGGGCCCGAACTTTGCGTTTCTGGACCTAAAAACGTACAGTTGGGCCTGTAAATGCACAGTTGCCCTAAAAACGCACAGTTGGCCTGAAAACGCACAGTTGGCCTGTTTCAGGCTGAAAACGCACAGTTGAGCCTGAAAACGTACAGTTGGCCTGAAAACGCACGGTTGGTCTGTTTCAGGCTGAAAACGCACAGTTGAGCCTGTAAAAGCACAGTTGGCCTGAAAACACACAGTTAGCCTGAAAACGTATAGTTGAGCCTGTAAACGCACAGTTGGCCTGTTTCAGGCTGAAAACGCACAGTTGAGCCTGTAAACGCACAGTTGGCCTGTTTCAGGCTGAAAACGCACAGTTGAGCCTGTAAACGCACAGTTGACCTGAAAACGCACAGTTGGCCTGAAAATGCACAGTTGGCCTGAAAACTCTACGTTTTGATGTTATATCACGAGGATAACCTCTGCGTTTTGAGGTTATAACGCTGGTTCGACCTGTGCATTTTCACTCTGTAATGCAGAGTTATCAACTCATTCAGAGTTATCAACTCGATCAGAGTTCAAAACTTGCTCTGCAAGTTCTTCTAAAACTCACTCTGAGTTATTAACTCGTCAAGAGTTATTTTTAAAACTTGCAACGCAAGTTCTCCACAGCGTCAAATCGTGAGGAGGAGACATCGTTCCAGTGAATCAAGATGTGCGGATCGTCAACGAGAAGAAAACTCGATGCGAGCATTCGAGGGAGGCATCTCATCGCCACCGTGAAGAACCCAGAATTAAACAAAGGGGAGAATCAAATTCGTTCTCCTCTCTTTTGTAATCAGAATCCAAATTGTAATTGATTTTGAGAGAAATACAAATCAAATTTTTCTTTCATTGTCTTTTTACATCAAATTTCCAACAAACAAAAGATGGCGACTCTGCTGGGGACAAGCTTCTCTGACGAAGAAGTGGTGGCGCAATACGATGTTCATCTCACTGGAACGACCGTTGAAACTCTAATCATATAGTTTGATCAAGCCAAGTATGAGGAGTTACTCTTCGTCGGATCCCTTAGCCCCAAGGCTATGGGCAAGATCCGCAAAGTATTCAAGAAGACTAAAGCTCCAGTTCTGGCCGACTCATCAAAAGGCTGTCTCCCCTGGGGGTTGCACTATTCATACAGTCCCCTCTCTGAAGGAGAAGACTCGACTTCGGCACAACTCCAAAAAAGCCGATCCTCCAATCAACGCGAACTCCGCGTTTATGAGCCTCAACATGAGCTCTGCAGAAGCCAAGCTAAACGCAACCCTCAGGTGTGCGTTTCCCAGATAGAACGCAGCCTTCAGAGGCGCGTTTCAACGTCAAAACGCAGATCTCAAAACTGCGTTGATCTGGCAGAACGCAACTTTCAAGAGTGCATCCCAGAATCAAAACGCAGCCTTCAGGGCCGCGTTCCACAAACTGAACGCAACTCTCAAGACTGCGTTTCAGAACCAAAACGTAACTCTCAGGAGTGCGTTCAAAATCCAAAACGCAGACTTACGAACTGCGTTAACCGACAAAAACGTAACCGGCAAAGATGCGTTTCATCAACAAAATGCAGACTTTGGTCTTGCGCTAACAAGCTAAACACGACCCTCGTGTTTCTTCTTTGGAACGCGATGTGATTCGTCGTGTTCAAAAAGATCAACATGGATTTAAAATTCATGTTTGCCAAGAACCAGTCCCATCCTTTAACGGACAGGGGGTTCCATCTCTACCCTCACGTTCTGTGAGAGGTTCATCCCAAGTCTCTGACTTGCGGGAATTGCTGTCGATGTTCAACTGACCGACGAACATTGTTTAGCTCAATAATCGACGACATTCTCACAGGAAGAAGACTTTAGAGGATGAATACCTTGGAGTCACTTCTAACATGGTTGGCAGAGGGAGATCATCTGTTCCTAGCTCCGATGACTCTGAGACAAGTCGTTCACCGACCGTCAGAGAAATTGCTAACGAGTTTGAAGGAATCTACCAACGTACTCGAACTCGAACAGGAGCCATTCCTCCTATCAACTATCGGAATTTAGCCAGAGGAACTAATTCCGATGACGAACACTTAGCCATTGCGGAGTCCCAATCATCAAGCTCTTTCGTTGGGCATGAGAGTTTCGCCCACATGGTAGAACATTCTGAAGATCTTTCAAAGAGGGTTGATGAACAGGAGGCCATGCTCAAATCTCAACAGGAGGCCATCAATGAACTCATGGCCATGTTGACTCAAATCGTCGCAGACAAGGCCAAATCTCAAGAGACAGATTCGCCGCTTAGGCAAGAATCTTCCCGGAGAGGAAAAGCATCTTCATCCCGACCTCACACAAGCAAAGGGAAGGGAAAAGTAGTTGATGATGCGGTTCGAGGTCCCGACGCTACAAACTTTTGACGGCACGGGATCACCGAACAAACATATTTATCATTTCAAGTCACAGACTGGAAATATGATTTCAAACGACGCCATACTGGTTCGATTGTTCATTGGTACGCTCAAGGGAGTTTCTTTTGAATGGTTCAGGAAACTGCCTGCCAGATGTATCCAAAAGTGGGCAGATCTAGAGAGACTATTCCTGTCAAGATTCTTTGAAGAGGATACAGAAGTCTCCATTCATACCCTTCTCGCCACCAAGCAGAAAAAGAGGGAGTCCGTCAAAACCTTCGTCAAAAGGTTCCGAACCATGGCCCTCTGGTGTTCGTCAGGTATGACAAAGTCTACCTTAGTAGAGACCTATCGACACAACTTGTAAACCGACCTCCTAGCCCGAATAGGAGTTACAGAATGCTGTTCATGGAGATAACTAATCTCTCAAGGCGTGCAGGCTCAAAAAATCATTGCCAGGATCAAAGCTGAAGAACAAAGTAGGCAGGATCAGCCCGAGCAATCGGACCAAGCCCAACAGAAGGGGAAGATACTACGGCCACTGAAGCTAATCCTCTTCAGTAGGATGGCGGGTCCAACAACTATCACGTTAACAGTTACCTCTGATAGTCAAACTCATTAGATAATGGCCTACCAGGTGATGTGCCTCTATTCCGACTTCATGGATAGTGCCTCACTAGGTGATGTGCTTTGTCTACCTCTTTTTATTCCCCTGCTAAGTCTTAATCCAGACTGGGGGTTGATTACTTAGAATCCACTCGATTAAGAGTAATGAATCTTTCACATCGTCAAGTTAACATTACACTTTTGACGATCATAATCCCCACAGAGTATGCATTCAGTTTGCATCACTCCTAGTTCTTATCATGTTAACAATACACCTCTGACAAACCCACTTATCAATCCTCGTCAATAGGATGATAAGTCCCCAAAGTTGCTCCAATCGCAACACAAATTCTTGTCACGTTAACAATACACCTCTGACAAAACCCACTTATCAATCCTCGTCAATAGGATGATAAGTCCCCAGAGTTGCTCTGATCGCAACACAAATCCTGTCACGTTAACACTACACCTCTGACAAAATCAACTTATCGACTCTCGTCAATAGAGCGATAAGAACTCAAAATTGCCTGATCACAAATTCTTCTTGTCACGTTAATATCACACCTCTAACAAAATCCACTTATCGACTCTCTTCAATTGAGCGATAGGTCCACAAACCCGTCAAGTTAACACCACACCTCTGACGACCAAATCAACTTATCGACTCTCTTCAATAGAACGATAGGTCCATAAAATACTGTTAGGTTAACATCACACATCTAATAGTCAGCCCCCCTAATGAACCTGTTAATCCTCTTTTCCAATAAGAATAGCAAGTTTTCATTATAAAATCCCCAGCGGATTAAAGATTTTCTGGAATTATCCTAGTGATAGTGAAGAAAATCTCTAAATTTCACTCTAAGTGAAAAATTATGCCAAGTTAATACTACACCTCTGGCACTTCCAACTTTCTTTCGGTGTTTCAAGCCACACAGGTAGAAACGATGCCAAAAATCCAGGCCTTCACGCATGGGGGACTTTATCTCGAATCCTAAGTAGGGATAAGTCAATGTCTAACACGCGTTACCGGTTAATCTTTCGCCGTGAAAAAGACACCAGGATTCATGCCTGGGGGAATCTATCTCGACCCCTAAACAGAGATAAGTCTACATCTAACACATGTTGCCGGGTAGCCTATTCCCGCAATAATGGCAAAGTCTACGTATTCAACATCGTAGTAGGTTGTTATTAATAACACCAGAATCCATGCCGTATACGCATGGGGGACTTTATCTCGATCCCTAATTAGAGATAAGTCTGCATCTAACCCATGCTACCGGATAGCCTATTCCCGCAATAATAGCAAAGCCTACGTATTCAATATCGTAGCAGGTCGTTATTAATAACGCCAAAATCCATGCCTTACACGCATGGGGAATTTTATCCTGAATCCTATGTAGGGATAAGTCAATGTCTAACACACGTTGTTGGTTAGTCTTTTACCGTGAAAAGGACATCAAAAGCCATGTCTCACACGCATGGGGGACTTTATCTCGATCCCTAAGTAGAGATAAGCCTACGCCTAACACGCGTTGCCGGTTAGTCTTTTCCCGTCAAAATGACAAAGTCTATGTATTCAAAATCATAGCATCAAGACTAAGAGAGTTCATTCTCTTAGCACAACGTTACATGTGGAATGGACTTAGACAATCCACATGCTAGCCCGACTCAAACGGTAGTAGGTAAAGGCTTATCAAATTCGTTGATGGCTGAGGGTTTGCCAAAAATCCTACGCACGTTTGCAGGCACATCAGCTTAATGGATGTGAGTCGAGACTTAAAACAGATGCGCCAAAAACAAGTCTCAAAGACTTAGTCAAAAATACACGGAAACCACTTCCATGTCTTAAGTCAAAACATTGAGATCAGACCCGCGATGCAAAAACCGAACGCCGAGGTCACACCCGTATTCCAAATTCAACATGCAAGGGTGAAACCCGCATCTCAAGTTCAAAATGCAGGGTCCACCCCCACATTCCAGAAGCAGGATTATGGCGCATACCTTCACACAGGTCCTGTGTGGAAAATCCCTTCAACCAAGCTGCCTTCGAAGCGAGTGCAGAGAACAACTCCTTTGTGACAAGGAATCAACAGCTCCAAGATCAGAGTTGAGATCCAAAGTATTCCGAAAATTCGTCCCAGTCAACCGCGAACTTTCGAAAACTTTGGAGGGGGTTCTGTAGGCTGTCTAAAAATCACAATAGATAGTTGATCCCCCATCAAACACCGATGATGGAAGTTACAATCTGACGACTTCCAGAAGGCTACAATTTGAGGACTTTCACGTAGAAGGTTACAATCTGACGACCTTCACAACAACTAATGAAAGCCCCAATTCAACAGCCTTCACAATCAACATCGGGAGTTACAATCTGACGACTCTTATATTTTCAAGGAGCCAAGACGAAGATTACAAGAGGACGATCTGTGCAAAGCTCTAGCAAAAGAGACTATAAATTGACGGTCTCTTCATATTAAAACGCATATATCTCTCAAACCGTAAGGAATTTGGCGAAACAGAGGAAGTGAACCGAAGCCTTCGGCTCAATTCGGATGGCCCCGTCTCGTCAAGATAGCCAATTTTCATATATAATTCGTCCAATTCTGACTTACGGTTTGAAAGTTATGACCTGTTCTTCGCAGCAAATTATGTTCTGAAGTCCGTCTACAAGACCGGACTTAGTCAGAACATTGGACATAGCCTAAAGCTCGCCAAGCCCGCCTAAGGTTCGCCTCTGCATTACAGAGTCAAAACGCACAGGTCGAACCAGCGTTATAACCTCAAAACGCAGAGGTTATCCTCGTGATATAACATCAAAACACAGAGTTTTCAGGCCAACTGTGCATTTTCAGGCCAACTGTGCGTTTACAGGCTCAACTGTGCGTTTTCAGCCTGAAACAGGCCAACTGTGCGTTTACAGGCTCAACTGTGCGTTTACAGGCTAACTGTGCGTTTTCAGGCCAACTGTGCGTTTACAGGCTCAACTGTGCGTTTTCAGCCTGGAACAGGCCAAATGTGAGTTTTCAGGCCAACTGTACGTTTTCAGGCTCAACTGTGCGTTTTCAGCCAGAAACAGGCCAACTGTGCGTTTTCAGGCCAACTGTGCGTTTTCAGGCCAACTGTGCGTTTACAGGCCCAACTGTGCGTTTTCAGGTCCAGAATCGCACAGTTCGGGCCAAGAACGCTGTTTTTAGCGTTTGACTCGTTCAAGCACGATTTGAACGGTTCCAGAACCGTTTTCTCCCCAAGATTTTAGGGGATCACTACCCTATCATGGAGAGATTTATGGGGGGCAGTTACACCCCATTAAACCCTAATTAAGGAGAGATTTAAGGGGGCGATTACACCCCTAAATCCCCTATAAATAGGGGAAACTCAACTGAGTTCAGGGGCTCTTTTTTAGGCTGACTTTTTGGGGATCCTTGATCTGGCATGTTTGAGCTTTCTGCAGCAACAGATAGCTTTGGAGATCAGCGACTTGAAGGAGGTCTTGAATCATTTTGAAAGGCTTTTATTGAAGCCTTTGAAATTATTCGGCCTTGGCTTATTAACCGACTTTCGGTTAAATCAACTCTTCCATAGAGTTTCAAACTCGTTCAGAGTTATCAACTCATTTAGAGTTATCAACTCGATCATAGTTCAAAACTTGCTCTGCAAGTTCTTCTAAAACTCACTCTGAGTTATTAACTCATCAAGAGTTATTTTTAAGACTTGCCACGCAAGTTCTCCACAGCGTCAAATCGTGAGGAGAAGACATCGTTCCAGTGAATCAAGACGTGCGGATCGTCAACGAGAAGCAAACTCGATGCGAGCATTCGAGGGAGGTATCTCATCGCCACCGTGAAGAACCCAGAATTAAACAAAGGGGAGAATCAAATTCTTTCTCCTCTCTTTTGTAATCGGAATCCAAATTGTAATTGATTTTGAGAGAAATACAAATCAAATTTTCTTTCATTGTCTTTTTACATCAAATTTCCAACAAACAAAAGATGGCGACTCTGCTGGGGACAAGCTTCTTTGACAAAGAAGTGGTGGCGCAATTCGATGTTCATCTCACTGGAACGACCGTTGAAACTCTAATCATAGAGTTTAATCAAGCCAAGTATGAGGATTTACTCTTCGTCGGATCCCTTAGCCCCAAGGCTATGCGCAAGATCCGCAAAGTATTCAAGAAGACTAAAGCTCCAGTTCTGGCCGACTCATCAAAAGGCTGTCTCCCCTGGGGGGTTGCACTGTTCATACAGTCCCCTCTCTGAAGGAGAAGACTCGACTTCGGCACAACTCCAAAAAAGCCGATCCTCCAATCAACGCGAACTCCGCGTTTATGAGCCTCAACATGAGCTCTGCAGAAGCCAAGCTAAACGCAACCCTCAGGTGTGGCCTTCAGAGGCGCGTTTCAACGTCAAAACGCAGATCTCAAAACTGCGTTGATCTGGCAGAACGCAACTTTCAAGAGTGCATCCCAGAATCAAAACGCAGCCTTCAGGGCCGCGTTCCACAAACTGAACGCAACTCTCAAGACTGTGTTTCAGAACCAAAACGCAACTCTCAGGAGTGCGTTCAAAATCCAAAACGCAGACTTATGAACTGCGTTAACCAACAAAAACGCAACCGGCAAAGATGCGTTTCATCAATAAAACGCAGACATTGGTCTTGCGTTAACCAAGCTAAACACGACCCTCGTGTTCCTTCTTTGGAACGCGATGTGATTCGTCGTGTTCAAAAAGATCAACATGGATTTAAAATTCATGTTTGCCAAGAACCAGTCCTATCCTTTAACGGACAGGGGGTTCCATCTCTACCCTCACGCTCTGTGAGAGGTTCATCCCAAGTCTCTGACTTGCGGGAATTGCTGTCGATGTTCAACCGACCGACGAACATTGTTTAGCTCAATAATCGATGACATTCTCACAGGAAGAAGACTTTAGAGGATGAATACCTTGGAGTCACTTCTAACATGGTTGGCAGAGGGAGATCATCTGTTCCTAGCTCCGATGACTCTGAGACAAGTCGTTCACCGACCGTCAGAGAAATCGCTAACGAGTTTGAAGGAATCTACCAACGTACTCGAACTCGAACAGGAGCCATTCCTCCTATTAACTATCAGAATTTATCCAGAGGAACTAATTCCGATGACGAACACTCAGCCATTGCGGAGTCCCAATCATCAAGCTCTTTCGTTGGGCATGAGAGCTTCGCCCACATGGCAGAACATTCTGAAGATCTTTCAAAGAGGGTTGATGAACAGGAGGCCATGCTCAAATCACAGACAAGGCCAAATCTCAGGAGACAGATTCGCCGCTCAGGCAAGAATCTTCCCGGAGAGGAAAAGCATCTTCATCCCGACCTCACACAAGCAAAGGGAAGGAAAAAGTGGTTGATGATGCGGCTTCTGACCAAGAAGCCCACAGCCTGGAATCTTCTTCAGATGAAGGAAGGGAGACTGAGAACGAGCTGAATCTTCAGTCTGCCAAAATAGAAGAATTTGAAGCCCGCCTCAAAGCCATTGCTAACAGAAGCGAGCTCAAAGATGAGGGAGTTATCAGGCCCTATCCTGCCGAATGGGATGCAGCCCCTTATCCTCCAAAGTTCAAGGTCCCGACGCTACAAACTTTTGATGGCACGGGGTCACCGAACCAACATATTTATCATTTCAAGTCACAGACTGGAAATATGATATCAAACGACGCCATACTGGTTCGATTGTTCATTGGTACCCTCAAGGGAGTTGCTTTTGAATGGTTCAGGAAACTACCTGTCAGATGTATCCAAAAGTGGGCAGATCTAGAGAGACTATTCCTGTCAAGATTCTTTGAAGATGATACAGAACCACCAAGCAGAAAAAGAGGGAGTCCGTCAAAACCTTCGTCAAAAGGTTCCGAACCATGGCCCTCTGGTGTTCGTCAGGTATGACAAAGTCTACCTTAGTAGAGACCTGTCGAAACAACTTGCAAACCGACCTCCTAGCCCGAATAGGAGTTACAGAATGCTGTTCATGGAGATAACTAATCTCTCAAGGCGAGCAGGCTCAAAAAATCATTGCCAGGATCAAAGCTGAAGAACAAAGTAGGCAGGATCAGCCCGAGCAATCAGACCAAGCCCAATCTTCTCCTGAGCAACCGGACCAGGCTCACTCTTCCCAGTCAGAAGGGAAAGATACTACGACCACTGAAGTCAATCCTCTTCAGTAGGATGGCAGTTCCAACAACTATCATGTTAACAGTTACCTCTGATAGTCAAACTCATCAGATAATGGCCTACCTAGTGATGTGACTTGCTAAGTCTTAATCCAGACTGGGGGTTGATTACTTGGAATCCACTCGATTAAGAGTAACGAATCTTTCACATCGTCAAGTTAACATTACACTTCTGACGATCATAATCCCCACAGAGTATGCATTCAGTTTGCATCAATCCTAGTTCTTGTCATGTTAACAATACACCTCTGACAAACCCACTTATCAATCCTCGTCAATAGGATGATAAGTCCCCAAAGTTGCTCCAATCGCAACACAAATTCTTGTCACGTTAACAATACACCTCTGACAAAACCCACTTATCAATCCTCGTCAATAGGATGATAAGTCCCCAAAGTTGCTACAATCGCAACACAAATCTTGTCACGTTAACAATACACCTCTGACAGAACCCACTTATTAATCCTCGTCAATAGGATGATAAGTCCCCAGAGTTGCTCTGATCGCAACACAAATCCTGTCACGTTAACACTACACCTCTGACAAAATCAACTTATCGACTCTCGTCAATAGAGCGATAAGTCCTCAAAATTGCCTGATCACAAATTCTTCTTGTCACGTTAATATCACACCTCTGACAAAATCCACTTATCGACTCTCTTCAATTGAGCGATAGGTCCACAAACCCGTCAAGTTAACACCACACCTCTGACGACCAAATCAACTTATCGACTCTCTTCAATAGAACGATAGGTCCATAAAATACTGTTAGGTTAACATAACACCTCTAACAGTCAACCCCCCAATGAACTTGTTAATTCTTTCGGTGTTTCAAGCTACACAGGAAGCCCCAGCGGATTAAAGATTTTCTGGAATTATCCTAGTGATAGTGAAGAAAATCTCTAAATTTCACTCTAAGTGAAAAATCATGCCAAGTTAATACTACACCTCTGGCACTTTCAACTTTCTTTCGGTGTTTCAAGCCACACAGGAAGAAACGACGCCAAAAATCCAGGCCTTCACGCATGGGGGACTTTATCTCGAATCCTAAGTAGGGATAAGTCAATGTCTAACACGCGTTGCCGGTTAGTCTTTTACCGTGAAAAGGACATCAAAATCCAGGCCTCACACGCATGGGGGACTTTATCTCGATCCCTAATTAGAGATAAGTCTACGCCTAACACGCGTTGCCGGTTAGTCTTTTACCGTGAAAAGGACATCAAAATCCATCGTAGCAGGTTGTTATTAATAACACCAGAATCCATGCCTTACACGCATGGGGGACTTTATCTCGATTCCTAATTAGAGATAAGTCTGCATCTAACCCATGCTACCGGATAGCCTATTCCCGCAATAATAGCAAAGCCTACGTATTCAATATCATAGCAGGTCGTTATTAATAATGCCAAAATCCATGCCTTACACGCATGGGGAATTTTATCCTGAATCCTAAGTAGGGATAAGTCAATGTCCAACACACATTGCCGGTTAGTCTTTTACCGTGAAAAGGACATCAAAAGCCATGCCTCACACGCATGGGGACTTTATCTTGATCCCTAATTAGAGATAAGCCTACGCCTAACACGCGTTGTCGGTTAGTCTTTTCCCGTCAAAATGACAAAGTCTATGTATTCAAAATAATAGCATCAAGACTAAGAGAGTTCATTCTCTTAGCACAACGTTATATGTGGAACGGACTTAGACAATCCACATGCTAGCCCGACTCAAACGGTAGTCGGTAAAGGCTTATCAAATCCGTTGATGGCTGAGGGTTTGCCAAAAATCCTACGCACGTTTGCAGGCACATCAGCTTAATGGATGTGAGTCGAGACTTAAAACAGATGCGCCAAAGACAAGTCTCAAAGACTTAGTCAAAAATGCACGGAAGCCACTTCCATGTCTTAAGTCAAAACGTTGAGATCAAACCCGCAATGCAAAAACCGAACTCCGAGGTCACACCCGTGTTCCAAATTCAACATGAGCAAGGGTGAAATCCGCATCTCAAGTTCAAAATGCAGGGTCCACCCCCACATTCCAGAAGCAGGATTATGGCACATACCTTCACACAGGTCCTGCATGGAAAATCCGTTCAACCAAGCTGCCTTCGAAGCGAGTGCAGAGAACAACTCCTTTGTGACAAGAAATCAACAGCTCCAAGATCAGAGTTGAGATCCAAAGTATTCCGAAAATTCGTCCCAGTCAACCGCGAACTTTCGAAAACTTTGGAGGGGGTTCTGTATGCTGTCTAAA
Source organism: Asparagus officinalis (assembly GCF_001876935.1). Taxonomy (NCBI): domain Eukaryota; kingdom Viridiplantae; phylum Streptophyta; class Magnoliopsida; order Asparagales; family Asparagaceae; genus Asparagus; species Asparagus officinalis. The sequence continues at coordinate 41,181,443 of NC_033803.1, forward strand.
AATCACAATAGATAGCTTATCCCCCAACAAATACCGATGATGGAAGTTACAATCTGACGACTTCCAGAAGGCCATAATTTGAAGATTTTCACGTAGATCGTAGAAGGTTACAATCTGACGACCTTCACAACAACTAATGAAAGCCCTAATTCAACAGCCTTCACAATCAACATCGGGAGTTACAATCTGACGACTCTCATATTTTCAAGGAGCCAAGACGAAGATTACAAGAGGACAATCTGTGCAAAGCTCTAGCAAAAGAGACTACAAATTGACGGTCTCTTCATATTAAAACGCATATATCTCTCAAACCGTAAGGAATTTGGTGAAACGTAGGAAGCGAACCGAACCCTTCGGCTCGGTTCGGATGGCCCCGTCTCGTCGAGATAGCCGATTTTCATATATAATTCGTCCAATTCCGACTTACGGTTTGAAAGTTATGACATGTTCTTCACAGCAAATTATGTTCTGAAGTCCGTCTGCAAAACTGGACTTCGTCAGAACATTGGACTTAGCCTGAAGCTCGCCAAGCCCGCCTAAGATTCGCCTCTGCATTACAGAGTCAAAATGCACAGGTCGAACCAGCGTTATAACCTCAAAACGCAGAGGTTATCCTCGTGATATAACATCAAAACGCAGAGTTTTCAGGCCAACTGTGCATTTTCAGGCCAACTGTGCGTTTTCAGACCAACTGTACGTTTACAGGCTCAACTGTGCGTTTTCAGCCTGAAACAGGTCAACTGTGCGTTTACAGGCTCAACAGTACGTTTACAGGCTAACTGTGCGTTTTCAGGCCAACTGTGCGTTTACAGGCTCAACTGTGCGTTTTTTGCCTGAAACAGGCCAACTGTGCGTTTTCAGGCTCAACTGTGCGTTTTCAGCCTGAAACAGGCCAACTGTGCGTTTTCAGGCCAACTGTGCGTTTATGGCGTTTTCAGGCTCAACTGTGCGTTTTCAGCCTGAAACAGGCCAACTGTGCGTTTTCAGGCCAACTGTGCGTTTACAGGCCCAACTGTGCGTTTTCAGGTCCAGAAACGCAAAGTTCGGGCCCAGAACGCTGTTTTCAGCATTTGACTCGTTCAAGCACGATTTGAACGGTTCCAGAACCGTTTTCTCCCCAAGATTTTAGGGGATCACTACCCTATCATAGAGAGATTTATGGGGGGTAGTTACACCCCATTAAACCCTCATTAATTAGAGATTTAAGGGGGCGGTTACACCCCTAAATCCCCTATAAATAGGGGGAAACTCAACTGAGTTCGGGGGCTCTTTTTTGGGCTGACTTTTTGGGGATCCTTGATCGGGCATGTTTGAGCTTTCTGCAGCAACAGAGAGCTTTGGAGATCAGCGACTTGAAGGAGCTCTTGAATCATTTTGGAAGGCTTTTATTGAAGCCTTTGAAATTATTCGGCCTTGGCTTATTAACCGACTTTCGGTTAAATCAACTCTTCCATAGAGTTTCAAACTCGTTCAGAGTTATCAACTCCTTCAGAGTTATTAACTCGATCAGAGTTCAAAACTTCCTCTGCAAGTTCTTCTAAAACTCACTCTGAGTTATTAACTCGTCAAGAGTTATTTTTAAGACTTGCCACGCAAGTTCCCCACAGTGTCAAATCGTGAGGAGAAGACATCGTTCCAGTGAATCAAGACGTGCGGATCATCAACGAGAAGAAAACTCGATGCGAGCATTCGAGGGAGGCATCTCATCGCCACCGTGAAGAACCCAGAATTAAACAAAGGGGAGAATCAAATTCGTTCTCCTCTCTTTTATAATCGGAATCCAAATTGTAATTGATTTTGAGAGAAATACAAAACAAATTTTTCTTTCATTGCCTTTTTACATCAAATTTCCAACAAACAAAAGATGGCGACTCTGCTGGGGACAAGCTTCTCTGACGAAGAAGTGGTGGCGCAATCCGATGTTCATCTCACTGGAACGACCGTTGAAACTCTAATCATAGAGTTTGATCAAGCCAAGTATGAGGAGTTACTCTTCGTCGGATCCCTTAGCCCCAAGGCTATGCACAAGATCCGCAAAGTATTCAAGAAGACTAAAGCTCCAGTTGTGGCCAACTCATCAAAAGGCTGTCTCCCCTGGGGGTTGCACTGTTCATACAGTCCCCTCTCTGAAGGAGAAGACTCGACTTTGGCACAACTCCAAAAAAGCCGATCCTCCAATCAACGCGAACTCCGCGTTTGCGAGCCTCAACATGAGCTCTGCATAAGCCAAGCTAAACGAAGCCCTCAGGTGTGCGTTTCCCAGATAGAACTCAGCCTTCAGAGGCGCGTTTCAACGTCAAAACGCAGATCTCAAAACTGCGTTGATCTGGCAGAACACAACATTCAAGAGCGCGTCCCAGAATCAAAACGCAGCCTTCAGGGCCGCGTTCCACAAACTGAGCGCAACTCTCAAGACGGCGTTTCAGAACCAAAACGCAACTCTCAGGAGTGCGTTCAAAATCCAAAACGCAGACTTACGAACTGCGTTAACCGACAAAAACGCAACCGGCAAAGATGCGTTTCATCAACAAAACGCAGACTTTGGTCTTGCGTTAACCAAGCAAAACACGACCCTCGTGTTCCTTCTTTGGAACGCGATGTGATTCGTCGTGTTCAAAAAGATCAACATGGATTTAAAATTCATGTTTGCCAAGAACCAGTCCCATCCTTTAACGGACAGGGGGTTCCATCTCTACCCTCACGCTCTGTGAGAGGTTCATCCCAAGTCTCTGACTTGCGGGAATTACTGTCGATGTTCAACCTACCGACGAACGTTGTTTTGCTCAATAATCGACGACATTCTCACAGGAAGAAGACTTTAGAGGATGAATACCTTGGAGTCACTTCTAACATGGTTGGCAGAGGGAGATCATCAGTTCCTAGCTCTGATGACTCTGAGACAAGTCGTTCACCGGCCGTCACAGAAATCGCTAACGAGTTTGAAGGAATCTACCAACGTACTCGAACTCGAACAGGAGTCATTCCTCCTATCAACTATCGGGATTTAGCCAGAGGAACTAATTCCGATGACGAACACTCAGCCATTGCGGAGTCCCAATCATCAAGCTCTTTCGTTGGGCATGAGAGCTTCGCCCACATGGCAGAACATTCTGAAGATCTTTCAAAGAGGGTTGATGAACAGGAGGCCATGCTCAAATCTCAACAGGAGGCCATCAATGAACTCATGGCCATGTTGACTCAAATCGTCGCAGACAAGGCCAAATCTCAGGAGACAGATTCGCCGCTCAGGCAAGAATCTTCCCGGAGAGGAAAAGCATCTTCATCCCGACCTCACACAAGCAAAGGGAAGGAAAAAGTGGTTGATGATGCGGCTTCTGACCAAGAAGCCCACAGCCTGGAATCTTCTTCTGATGAAGGAAGGGAGACTGAGAACGAGCTGAATCTTCAGTCTGCCAAAATGGAAGAATTTGAAGCCCGCCTTAAAGCCATTGCTAACAGAAGCGAGCTCAAAGATGAGGGAGTTATCAGGCCCTATCCTGCCGAATGGGATGCAGTCCCTTATCCTCCAAAGTTCAAGGTCCCGACGCTACAAAATTTTGACGGCACGGGATCACCGAACCAACATATTTATCATTTCAAGTCACAGACTAGAAATATGATATCAAACGACGCCATACTGGTTCGATTGTTCATTGGTACCCTCAAGGGAGTTGCTTTTGAATGGTTCAGGAAACTTCCTTCCAGATGTATCCAAAAGTGGGCAGATCTAGAGAGACTATTCCTGTCAAGATTCTTTGAAGAAGATACAGAAGTCTCCATTCATACCCTTCTCGCCACCAAGCAAAAAAAGAGGGAGTCCGTCAAAACCTTCGTCAAAAGGTTCCGAACCATGGCCCTCTGGTATTCGTCAGGTATGATACAGTCTACCTTAGTAGAGACCTGTCGACACAACTTGCAAACCGACCTCCTAGCCCGAATAGGAGTTACAGAATGCCGTTCTTGGAGATAACTAATCTCTCAAGGCGAGCAGGCTCAAAAAATCATTGCCAGGATTAAAGCTGAAGAACAAAGTAGGCAGGATCAGCCCGAGCAATCAGACCAAGCCCAATCTTCTCCTGAGCAACCGGACCAGGCTCACTCTTCCCAGTCAGAAGGGAAAGATACTACGGCCACTGAAGTCAATCATCTTCAGTAGGATGGCGGGTCCAACAACTATCACCTTAACAGTTACCTCTGTTAGTCAAACTCATCAGATAATAGCCTACCAAGTGATGTGTCTCTATTCCGACTCCATGGATAGTGCCCCACTAGGTGATGTGCTTTGTCTACCTCTTTTTATTCCCCTGCTAAGTCTTAATCCAGACTGGGGGTTGATTACTTGGAATCCACTCGATTAAGAGTAACGAATCTTTCACATCGTCAAGTTAACATTACACTTCTGACGATCATAATCCCCACAGAGTATGCATTCAGTTTGCATCACTCCTAATTCTTGTCATGTTAACAATACACCTCTGACAAACCCACCCATCAATCCTCGTCAATAGGATGATAAGTCCCCAAAGTTGCTCCAATCGGAACACAAATTCTTGTCACGTTAACAATACACCTCTGACAAAACCCACTTATCAATCCTCATTAATAGGATGATATGTCCCCAAAGTTGCTCCAATCGCAACACAAATCTTGTCACGTTAACAATACACCTCTGATAAAACCCACTTATCAATCCTCGTCAATAGGATGATAAGTCCCCAGAGTTGCTCTGATCGCAACACAAATCATGTCACGTTAACACTACACCTCTGACAAAATCAACTTATCAACTCTCGTCAATAGAGTGATAAATCCTCAAAATTGCTCGATCACAAATTCTTCTTGTCACGTTAATATCACACCTCTGACAAAATCCACTTATCGACTCTCTTCAATGGAGCGATAGGTCCACAAACCCATCAAGTTAACACCTCACCTCTGACGACCAAATCAACTTATCGACTCTTTTTAATAGAGCGATAGGTCCATAAAATACTGTTAGGTTAACATCTCACCTCTAACAGTCAACCCCCCTAATGAACTTGCTAATCCTTTTTTCCAATAAGAATAGCAAGTTTTCATTATAAAATCCCCAGCGGATTAAAGATTTTCAGGAATTATCCTAGTGATAGTGAAGAAAATCTCTAAATTTCACTCTAAGTGAAAAATCATGCCAAGTTAATACTACACCTCTGGCACTTCCAACTTTTTTTCGGTGTTTCAAGCCACATAGGAAGAAACGACACCAAAAATCCATGCCTTCACGCATGGGGGACTTTATCTCGAATCCTAAGTAGGGTAAGTCAATGTCTAACACGCGTTGCCGGTTAATCTTTCGCTGTGAAAAAGACACTAGGATTCATGCCTAGGGGAATCTATCTCGACCCCTAAACAAAGATAAGTCTACATCTAACACATGTTGCCGGGTAGCCTATTCCTGCAATAATGGCAAAGTCTACGTATTCAACATCGTAGCAGGTTGTTATTAATAACACCAGAATCCATACCTTACACGCATGGGGGACTTTATCTCGATCCCTAATTAGAGATAAGTCTGCATCTAACACATGCTGCCAGGGATGGCGGGTCCAACAACTATCATGTTAACAGTTACCTCTGATAGTCAAACTCATCAGATAATGGCCCACTAGGTGATGTGCCTTGTCTACCTCTTTTTCTTTCCCTGCTAAGTCTTCATCAAGACTGGGGGTTGGTTACTTGGAATCCACTGGATTAAGAGTAACGAATCTTTCACATCGTCGAGTTAACATTACACTTCTGACGATCATCATCCCCACAGAGTATGCATTCAATTTGCATCACTCCCAATTTGTCACGTTAACACTACACCTCTGACAAAACCCACTTATCAATCCTCGTCAATAGGATGATAAGTCCCCAAAGTTGCTCTGATCGCAACACAAATTCTTGTCACGTTAACAATACACCTCTGACAAAACCCACTTATCAATCCTCGTCAATAGGATGATAAGTCCTCAAAATTGCTTCCATAGCAATATCTTTCTTGTCACGTTAACACTACACCTCTGACAAAATCCGCTTATCGACTCTCTTCAATGGAGCGATAGGTCCACAAACCCATCAAGTTAACACCTCACCTCTGACGACCAAATCAACTTATCGACTCTCTTCAATAGAGCGATAGGTCCATAAAATACTGTTAGGTTAACATCTCACCTCTAACAGTCAACCCCCCTAATGAACTTGCTAATCCTTTTTTCCAATAAGAATAGCAAGTTTTCATTATAAAATCCCCAGCGGATTAAAGATTTTCAGGAATTATCCTAGTGATAGTGAAGAAAATCTCTAAATTTCACTCTAAGTGAAAAATCATGCCAAGTTAATACTACACCTCTGGCACTTCCAACTTTTTTTCGGTGTTTCAAGCCACATAGGAAGAAACGACACCAAAAATCCATGCCTTCACGCATGGGGGACTTTATCTCGAATCCTAAGTAGGGTAAGTCAATGTCTAACACGCGTTGCCGGTTAATCTTTCGCTGTGAAAAAGACACTAGGATTCATGCCTAGGGGAATCTATCTCGACCCCTAAACAAAGATAAGTCTACATCTAACACATGTTGCCGGGTAGCCTATTCCTGCAATAATGGCAAAGTCTACGTATTCAACATCGTAGCAGGTTGTTATTAATAACACCAGAATCCATACCTTACACGCATGGGGGACTTTATCTCGATCCCTAATTAGAGATAAGTCTGCCCCTAACACATGCTGCCGGATAGCCTATTCCCGCAATAATAGCAAAGCCTACGTATTCAATATCGTAGCAGGTCGTTATTAATAATGCCAAAATCCATGCCTTACACGCATGGGGAATTTTATCCTGAATCCTAAGTAGGGATAAGTCAATGTCCAACACACATTGTCGGTTAGTCTTTTACCGTGAAAAGGACATCAAAAGCCATGCCTCACACGCATGGGGGACTTTATCTTGATCCCTAATTAGAGATAAGCCTACGCCTAACACGCCGTTATAACTTCGTCAGAACATTGGACTTAGCCTGAAGCTCGCCAAGCCTGCCTAAGGTTCGCCTCTACATTACAGAGTCAAAACGCACAGGTCGAACCACCGTTATAACCACAAAACGCAGAGGTTATACTCGTGATATAACATCAAAACGCAGAGTTTTCAGGCCAACTGTGCGTTTTCAGGCCAACTGTGCGTTTTCAGGCCAACTGTGCGTTTACAGGCTCAACTGTGCGTTTTCAGCCTGAAACAGGTCAACTGTGCGTTTACAGGCTCAAACTGTGCGTTTTCAGCCTGAAACAGGCCAACTGTGCGTTTACAGGCTTAACTGTGCGTTTACAGGCTAACTGTGCGTTTTCAGGCCAACTGTGCGTTTATAAGCTCAACTATGCGTTTTTAGCCTGGAACAGGCCAACTGTGCGTTTTCAGGCCAACTGTGCATTTTCAGGCTCAACTGTGCGTTTTCAGCCTAAAACAGGCCAACTGTGCGTTTTCAGGCCAACTGTACGTTTTCAGGCCAACTGTGCGTTTACAGGCCCAACTGTGCGTTTTCAGGTCCAGAAACGCACAGTTCGGGCCCAGAACGCTGTTTTCAGCGTTTTGACTCGTTCAAGCACGATTTGAACGGTTCCAGAACCGTTTTCTCCCCAAGATTTTAGGGGATCACTACCCTATCATGGAGAGATTTATGAGGGGCAGTTACACCCCATTAAACCCTCATTAAGGAGAGATTTAAGGGGGCGGTTACACCCCTAAATCCCCTATAAATAGGGGGAAACTCAACTGAGTTCAGGGGCTCTTTTTTGGGCTGACTTTTTGGGGATCCTTGATCGGGCATGTTTGAGCTTTCTGCCGCAACAGAGAGCTTTGGAGATCTGCGACTTGAAGGAGCTCTTGAATCATTTTGGAAGGCTTTTATTGAAGCCTTTGAAATTATTCGGCCTTTGCTTATTAACCGACTTTCGGTTAAATCAACTCTTCCATACAGTTTCAAACTCGTTCAGAGTTATCAACTCATTCAGAGTTATCAACTCGATCAGAGTTCATAACTTGCTCTGCAAGTTCTTCTAAAACTCACTCTGAGTTATTAACTCGTCAAGAGTTATTTTTAAGACTTGCCACGCAAGTTCTCCACAGCGTCAAATCGTGAGGAGAAGACATCGTTCCAGTGAATCAAGACGTGCGGATCGTCAACGAGAAGCAAACTCGATGCGAGCATTCGAGGGAGGCATCTCATCGCCACCGTGAAGAACCCAGAATTAAACAAAGGGGAGAATCAAATTCGTTCTCCTCTCTTTTGTAATCGGAATCCAAATTGTAATTGATTTTGAGAGAAATACAAATCAAATTTTTCTTTCATTGTCTTTTTACATCAAATTTCCAACAAATAAAAGATGGCAACTCTGCTGGGGATAAGCTTCTCTGACGAAGAAGTGGTGGCGCAATTTGATGTTCATCTCACTGGAACGACCGTTGAAACTCTAATCATAGAGTTTGATCAAGCCAAGTATGAGGAGTTACTCTTCGTCGGATCCCTTAGCCCCAAGGCTATGCGCAAGATCCGCAAAGTATTCAAGAAGACTAAAGCTCCAGTTGTGGTCGACTCATCAAAAGGCTGTCTCCCCTGGGGGTTGCACTGTTCATACAGTCCCCTCTCTGAAGGAGAAGACTCGACTTCGGCACAACTCCAAAAAAGCCGATCCTCCAATCAACGCGAACTCCGCGTTTGCGAGCCTTAACATGAGCTCTGCATAAGCCAAGCTAAACGCAGCCCTCAGGTGTGCGTTTCCCAGATAGAACGCAGCCTTCAGAGGCGCGTTTCAACGTCAAAATGCAGATCTCAAAACTGCGTTGATCTGGCATAACGCAACTTTCAAGAGTGCGTCCCAGAATCAAAACGCATCCTTCAGGGCCGCAGTCCACAAACTGAACGCAACTATCAAGACTGCATTTCAGAACCAAAACACAACTCTCAGGAGTGCGTTCAAAATCCAAAACGCAGACTTACGAACTGCGTTAACCGACAAAAACGCAACCGGCAAAGATGCGTTTCATCAACAAAACGCAGACTTTGGTCTTGCGTTAACCAAGCTAAACACGACCCTCGTGTTCCTTCTTTGGAACGCGATGTGATTCGTCGTGTTCAAAAAGATCAACATGGATTTAAAATTCATGTTTGCCAAGAACCAGTTGTAGGCGTATAAAACTGCCTATGAGTCCCTTAGCACAGCTCGGCACAAACCGACGAACCATCGGGCGACGTATCCAAACACGAGCATCAGTCCACAACGCCAAAGCCAAGTTACACGCAACGAAGTGGAGTAATGAGGCGACGAGGCTAACGAATCGCACGCAAGCAACAGAATACATCCATTCGCGTGTGGAATCAAGCCGAGGGTTCGAAGAGTCAACGAGTCATCCAACCAAGGGCAGACTCGGACGAATCACGATCGAATCAAGATCAGTTTCGGACTCGAACTCAGAAGTTGATTTACTGCCAAATCAGGAATCGGATTTACTGCCAAATCAGGTCAACGATTCAAGTCCGGATAAATCAAACCAAGAACCGAATCACAGATAGAACCAAGAGCGGAAAACGACGGAACAACACACCCGGAGGGTCAGCCAAGAGCCGAGCCACCTATAGGTGGCTCGGCCCAGTGCCGGCCACCTATAGGTGGCCGACCCAGATCTGTGCGCGGGCACAGTTCAGAGAGCCTATAAATAGGCCCCTTTGGTTCATTTTTCAGTGGTTGGAACTTTAAGAGCCGAAACTCTACCGAATTGAGAATTGAGCTTGGAGTTTTGAAGACTTGAGGACTTGAACATTCAGATCTGGTTCTCGGCGAGCATCCACGTCACAAAAGGCAGGAGTTCGAGAGAGAGAGAGAGAGATCAGATCTGAGATCTACACGAGATCATACTCCGGATCAAAGCTTGGCCTTTGATCCCGAGAACTAAGGGCGATTATTTCCTTGGTGAATTAATCCCCCCCCCCCCCCCCCGGCTATTATTTCCTTCGCGAAATAATACCCGTCAAATCGTGTAGATCCGACCGGATCTAGATCGTGCGGTGGTCCACGGATTAACCCCGGCGTCGGCAAAGAACCCACACAAGCGAGCGACCGCAAAACAGGATCTCGTGATTTGTTCGAAAGGAAAGTTGTAATCTTTTTCTTTTTCTTTGATTTTGTTGTAACCGGATCTAAAAAAGACCGGATCTTTTGTAACCAAAAAGCAATTACTTGAGATAACAATGAATTCAATGAAGGCAATTTTCACCGCGAACAATATGGCGACCACAGTGGGAGCCACCGATCTCGCTGCCGAGATCGTCACGTCGCAGCCGCGGATCTCAATCCCGGTCGAGGAGGAGGTCGAGTATGAATTCGACCAGGCCAAGTTCGAGGAGTACCTTTCTTCCTCGTCCGAATCTACCTCCCCCCGCAAGTCCAAGAAGTTCTCCTCCAGGAGAAAAGTTCGTTGGTTTGAAGAAGTTCAGAATACCAACGACGCTCACACCCCAACTGCTGCCAAAGTCGCATCGGGTGAAGTTTCACCGACCTCCAACGGGGTCAAACCTGTTCTCGTCGATGCCTCTATTGTTGAAGGCGTTGTGACTCTCTCGAAGAGAGCCCGCTAGAGGCGACGTCAACGCCTTGCGCGACAACTCGCTAAGGCGATGGAGTATACAGACGGGGTCCGCTACAACGCGGATCTGAAGAACAGGAGAGGCAACCAGCCTCAACAACTGAAGAATGGCAGCTTCTCCAAGCCGCCAACGGGTGAATGGATTCGGGTCAAACGGAACTGTTCGACACTTAAAGAGTGGATTCACAAACGCCGCGCACTACTCGCAAAAGCAAAAATTCTTGTGCAGGAGGCCAAGAAATTAGAGGGAGAAAGAGTGGCCAAGAAGCCGCCATCAACCCGTCAAGTGTGGAGGCCGAAACAGCCTCCAACCAAAGTTCAACCTCCGGTGAATTAACCAAAGTCGCCGGTAATCCCAATAGTTTCTCTGGCGGCGAAACGACCCATATCGCCGATAATTCCAGCAACTACTTCGGGAGATCACGCAGAATCATCCCGAAAGAAGAAGCCAGTTTTGGAACGCCTCGGTCCACTTCCTGATGAGCGAGTCAAGGCTCCAGTTCAAGAGCTTTTGGGCCCGATGAAGAAGCCCAGAACGACTCAACATGCTAGGGGTCGCCGTCACCTCCAACGTGACAAAGAAATCAGGGCAGCTACGCGCACCAATTTGCGCATTAAAGTCCAAGAGCCCGCTGAGAACTCACGCCCAAAAAGGCATGTTTCGAGGCGCGTAACTTTTGAAAGCCCGAAGAAGGCAGTTCACCCTCAGAAGGAAACATTACCGTCTGATGACGATAATGTTATACCTGAGAAGTCGTGAAATTCGTTGCTTTCTTTGTTATTGATTCCATTGTCATCTTGAGTTACAACTTTTTGAGTTACAAAAGATCCGGTCTTTTTATAAGATCCGGTTACAACGAAAATCAAACAAAAATAAACAAAGATTACAACTTTTCTCCTTTTATGTCGACGAATCGCGAGCTCCTGTTTTGCGGTCGCTCGCTTGGTGGGTTCTTTGCCTGCGCCGGGGTTGTTTGCCGTGGACCACCGCGAGATCTAGATCCGGTCGGATCTACGCAGTACGACGGGTATTATTTCACCAAGGAAATAATAGCCGGGGAGGATTGTTTCACCAAGGAAACAATCGTCCAAGTCTCGGGATCTAAGACCAAGCTTAGATCCGGAGTATGCCTGCGTAGATCTGAGATCCGATCCTCTCGAACACCTGCCTTATTTGACGTTGATGATCGCCGATCACCAGATCTGAAGGAGTGAGTCCCCGAAGTCCCAAAGTTCCAATCTTTTTTAAGTTCCGAGTCTCCAATCCAGCAGGGCTTCGCCTCTCTCCAAAATTTCCAACCCTTCAAAATGAACAACCCCCTCTCCTATTTATAGCCAAGCGTCACTGTGCCCGTGTGCACGTGTGGCCGACACCCTAGGTGGCCGGCCACCTCAAGGTGGCTCGGCTCATGCCGAGCCACCCTGAGGTGGCTCGGCCACCCCAAGGGGTGGCTCGGCCTTGGCGTGGGTGTTTTGAGACAATCCTAACTGTAGGAAGGTTTGATCGCTCAATTTGTGGACCTCTCGTTCATTGGGGGAATCGAGAGGGGATTTTGACTGTGGTCCTAACTGTAAGAAGGTTTGACCAAGTGGGTGTTTTGAGACAATCCTAACTGTAGGAAGGTTTGATCGCTCAATTTGTGGACCTCTCGTTCATTGGGGGAATCGAGAGGGGATTTTGACTGTGGTCCTAACTGTAAGAAGGTTTGACCAAGTGGGTGTTTTGAGACAATCCTAACTGTAGGAAGGTTTGATCGCTCAATTTGTGGACCTCTCGTTCATTGGGGGAATCGAGAGGGGATTTTGACTGTGGTCCTAACTGTAAGAAGGTTTGACCAAGTGGGTGTTTTGAGACAATCCTAACTGTAGGAAGGTTTGATCGCTCAATTTGTGGACCTCTCGTTCATTGGGGGAATCGAGAGGGGATTTTGACTGTGGTCCTAACTGTAAGAAGGTTTGACCAAGTGGGTGTTTTGAGACAATCCTAACTGTAGGAAGGTTTGATCGCTCAATTTGTGGACCTCTCGTTCATTGGGGGAATCGAGAGGGGATTTTGACTGTGGTCCTAACTGTAAGAAGGTTTGACCAAGTGGGTGTTTTGAGACAATCCTAACTGTAGGAAGGTTTGATCGCTCAATTTGTGGACCTCTCGTTCATTGGGGGAATCGAGAGGGGATTTTGACTGTGGTCCTAACTGTAAGAAGGTTTGACCAAGTGGGTGTTTTGAGACAATCCTAACTGTAGGAAGGTTTGATCGCTCAATTTGTGGACCTCTCGTTCATTGGGGGAATCGAGAGGGGATTTTGACTGTGGTCCTAACTGTAAGAAGGTTTGACCAAGTGGGTGTTTTGAGACAATCCTAACTGTAGGAAGGTTTGATCGCTCAATTTGTGGACCTCTCGTTCATTGGGGGAATCGAGAGGGGATTTTGACTGTGGTCCTAACTGTAAGAAGGTTTGACCAAGTGGGTGTTTTGAGACAATCCTAACTGTAGGAAGGTTTGATCGCTCAATTTGTGGACCTCTCGTTCATTGGGGGAATCGAGAGGGGATTTTGACTGTGGTCCTAACTGTAAGAAGGTTTGACCAAGTGGGTGTTTTGAGACAATCCTAACTGTAGGAAGGTTTGATCGCTCAATTTGTGGACCTCTCGTTCATTGGGGGAATCGAGAGGGGATTTTGACTGTGGTCCTAACTGTAAGAAGGTTTGACCAAGTGGGTGTTTTGAGACAATCCTAACTGTAGGAAGGTTTGATCGCTCAATTTGTGGACCTCTCGTTCATTGGGGGAATCGAGAGGGGATTTTGACTGTGGTCCTAACTGTAAGAAGGTTTGACCAAGTGGGTGTTTTGAGACAATCCTAACTGTAGGAAGGTTTGATCGCTCAATTTGTGGACCTCTCGTTCATTGGGGGAATCGAGAGGGGATTTTGACTGTGGTCCTAACTGTAAGAAGGTTTGACCAAGTGGGTGTTTTGAGACAATCCTAACTGTAGGAAGGTTTGATCGCTCAATTTGTGGACCTCTCGTTCATTGGGGGAATCGAGAGGGGATTTTGACTGTGGTCCTAACTGTAAGAAGGTTTGACCAAGTGGGTGTTTTGAGACAATCCTAACTGTAGGAAGGTTTGATCGCTCAATTTGTGGACCTCTCGTTCATTGGGGGAATCGAGAGGGGATTTTGACTGTGGTCCTAACTGTAAGAAGGTTTGACCAAGTGGGTGTTTTGAGACAATCCTAACTGTAGGAAGGTTTGATCGCTCAATTTGTGGACCTCTCGTTCATTGGGGGAATCGAGAGGGGATTTTGACTGTGGTCCTAACTGTAAGAAGGTTTGACCAAGTGGGTGTTTTGAGACAATCCTAACTGTAGGAAGGTTTGATCGCTCAATTTGTGGACCTCTCGTTCATTGGGGGAATCGAGAGGGGATTTTGACTGTGGTCCTAACTGTAAGAAGGTTTGACCAAGTGGGTGTTTTGAGACAATCCTAACTGTAGGAAGGTTTGATCGCTCAATTTGTGGACCTCTCGTTCATTGGGGGAATCGAGAGGGGATTTTGACTGTGGTCCTAACTGTAAGAAGGTTTGACCAAGTGGGTGTTTTGAGACAATCCTAACTGTAGGAAGGTTTGATCGCTCAATTTGTGGACCTCTCGTTCATTGGGGGAATCGAGAGGGGATTTTGACTGTGGTCCTAACTGTAAGAAGGTTTGACCAAGTGGGTGTTTTGAGACAATCCTAACTGTAGGAAGGTTTGATCGCTCAATTTGTGGACCTCTCGTTCATTGGGGGAATCGAGAGGGGATTTTGACTGTGGTCCTAACTGTAAGAAGGTTTGACCAAGTGGGTGTTTTGAGACAATCCTAACTGTAGGAAGGTTTGATCGCTCAATTTGTGGACCTCTCGTTCATTGGGGGAATCGAGAGGGGATTTTGACTGTGGTCCTAACTGTAAGAAGGTTTGACCAAGTGGGTGTTTTGAGACAATCCTAACTGTAGGAAGGTTTGATCGCTCAATTTGTGGACCTCTCGTTCATTGGGGGAATCGAGAGGGGATTTTGACTGTGGTCCTAACTGTAAGAAGGTTTGACCAAGTGGGTGTTTTGAGACAATCCTAACTGTAGGAAGGTTTGATCGCTCAATTTGTGGACCTCTCGTTCATTGGGGGAATCGAGAGGGGATTTTGACTGTGGTCCTAACTGTAAGAAGGTTTGACCAAGTGGGTACTTTACGTCCAGACTCTAACAGAGAGAGTGTTGAGTGCATAGACATGGTGAGAATGGGAGTTCTTATTCATTACATTGCTGTGGTTTTGGGAACTTCCCGTTACATAAATCGTCCACCCCCAGTTTCCTCTGCGGAACTGGTTCGGACATTATTATCAGTTAACTAACCGGGTTATCCTTAAGAATATTAGCTTAATATTCTCCAGGAACTTCCCGTCAAAAGTGGGGAAACAGTTTAGACTCATATACCTATTGGAGTATCAGGGAGTAGTTTAACCTCTTATACCGGTCGGAGGATTGAGAAACAGTTTATACTCGTATACTCTTTGGAGTTTTGCCGTTCTCAATTGGCTTACCTTAGCGTTATGACGCCGGCTTCAACCAAGGTCTGAATGCTATTCTTGAGAGCAAAGCAATCCTTGGTGGGATGAACGACCCTCCTGTGGTATGCACAGTACTTTGGGTCCGTAGTGTTGTCAGCTTCCTCCTGATTTGTGATAGGTGGTAGCTTGATCTTGTTACCTTCAAGGAGGGATTCGAAGATGGCTGGAACGTCTTCGTCCTTGAAGGAATACTCTCTTTGGAGTCTCGGACCCGAAGTCTTTTGCTGCCTTCGGGATTGCTGTTGTGACGCTTGATTAGCACCACCAGTAGCTGCAGGTGTTTTGCCCTTACCACGAGAGGCGAAATTTGAGTCCAGCGGATTAACCGTCGGTTGGTTCCTCTCGGCCTTCTTCCTTCGGAGGAAACGTTCGGCTTGTTCACCGCGCACCTTCAGATCCTTCCAAGTGTCAGACGGTGCTGTTCCCATTGCTTCCAACACGTCCAACGCAAGGTTGTTGTGGCAAGTTTGGAGGATGAATTCCTCTGTGATCGGGTCCCGGCAATTCATCGCCTTGTTCCGGAACCTTTTGACGAAGGTATCGACTAACTCTCCGTCCTTCTGCTTCTCATCGAGCAACGATCCGATAGATATCTCGGTGTCGTCGTCGAAGAAGTTGGCGAGGAACATGGTCTCCATATCGTCCCAGCTGCTTACGCTTCCTGGCTTGAGGCGGCGGTACCAATCGAAGGCGGCTCCGCGAAGAGTGCCGACGAATGACCGCACCATCAGAGGCTCATTGCCGGAAATAATACCCATGTGCGATTTGAAATAAATCAAATGCTGAGTGGGGGAACCCTTCCCATCGAACGGCGTGAAGTTGATTAAACTGAACTTCGCCGGATAGGGGATCGATTCCCATTCTCGTGGGTATGGACAGGGAATGCCTGTTTTCTTCGTCTCTTGAGCGGAGATCAATGTGTTGATTTTGCTCTCGAGATCTTTGATCTTCAAGTCTTCACTTGTATCTTCGTTGGCATCCTCGTTACCACCCCCTGTATTGACAGGAGGGTTATTGGCATTGTGAGCTTCATCCCTATCTGCGTGCTCCTTTTCCTGAATAATCTGGTTACGGCGGGTCGGTTCACCATCTGCATCTCGAACCTGAAGCTTTCTTTCTGCTTAGCCAAAGCGTCTTCAAGCATCTTGGCCATTTCTTCCGCGCTTATCATAAATGACTCGCGGGGTTGTCCTTCGCTGGACACTGTATTGTCCGATGCGACAGCAGAGCAGGAATCCGATTCTTCATCTTCCGAAGGCAATCTTGTCCGAACCCTACCATAAGTTCCTCGTGCGATGGCTCCGGACTGCAGACGGGTTACACGCCGGGACGCTTCCAGAAACGATTTGAGATCAATCTGTGTCGATGTCTCTTTGCTGGTCATGTTGGCGGTTACCCTCGGAAATTCTTCGTCTTTAACCACCGTTCTTCTTTGCCGGAAACGCCTATACCTTGGTTTTGGCGTTTTGGTGCCGAGCCTTTCGAACACTGAAATTCTCTCGGGGACTACCTTGATGCAGTTGCATTGAGACAGTACCGCCCGAATGAGCTTTGAACAAGGGCACTGAGTTTCTAGCCTTCGAGGACTCCTCTTTCTGGCTTTGCTCGTACCCCCAGCATGATAGTACAGCTCATCCGTTTGAAAGTCAGAGCAACCTATTGTGTGTTGGTACGATGTCTCAGGTATAACGTAATCAACTTTCAAGAGTCACGCGCCTTGAGACATGCCTTTTTGGGCGTGAATTCTCAGCGGGCTCTTGGACCTCAATGCGCAAATTAGCGCGCGCAGTTGCCTTGAGCTCCTTGTCATGTTGGAGGTAGCGGTGACCCCCAGCGTGTTGATTCGTTCGGGGTTTTCTTAGTGGGCCCAAACGTTCTTGGATCGGAGCTTTGCTTCGCTCATCGGGAATTGGACCGAGGCGCTCCAAGACTGGCTTTCTTCTTCGGGAGGATTCTGCATGATCTCCCGGAGTAGCTATGGGAATTCTCGGCGGCTTAGCTTGGTTCACCGGAGGTTGAACTTTGGTTGGAGGCTGCAAAGGTTGCTCCTTAGCCTGAATTGCCGCTTCAGACTTTGGCCTCCAAACTTTGCGAGTTGGTGGCGGCTTCTTGACCACCTCTTTCTGCAACTTTCTGCGGGCTTCTTCGGCTTGAGCCCGTGCCTGCGCTGATAGTGCGCGGCGTTTGCGGATGCGTTCTTCCAGCGTCGAACGATTCCGTTTGACACGGACCCATTCCATTGTTGACAGCTTGGAGGAACCACCATTCATTGATTGTTGAGGCTGCTTGCCTCTTTTGTTCTTCAGATCCGCGTTGTAGCGGATGGGTGGCCGCGAAATGACAACTGTCGGCCACCTCTGGGTGGCCGCGAAATGACAACTGTCGGCCACCTCTGGGTGGCCGCGAAATGACAACTGTCGGCCACCTCTGGGTGGCCGCGAAATGACAACTGTCGGCCACCTCTGGGTGGCCGCGAAATGACAACTGTCGGCCACCTCTGGGTGGCCGCGAAATGACAACTGTCGGCCACCTCTGGGTGGCCGCGAAATGACAACTGTCGGCCACCTCTGGGTGGCCGCGAAATGACAACTGTCGGCCACCTCTGGGTGGCCGCGAAATGACAACTGTCGGCCACCTCTGGGTGGCCGCGAAATGACAACTGTCGGCCACCTCTGGGTGGCCGCGAAATGACAACTGTCGGCCACCTCTGGGTGGCCGCGAAATGACAACTGTCGGCCACCTCTGGGTGGCCGCGAAATGACAACTGTCGGCCACCTCTGGGTGGCCGCGAAATGACAACTGTCGGCCACCTCTGGGTGGCCGCGAAATGACAACTGTCGGCCACCTCTGGGTGGCCGCGAAATGACAACTGTCGGCCACCTCTGGGTGGCCGCGAAATGACAACTGTCGGCCACCTCTGGGTGGCCGCGAAATGACAACTGTCGGCCACCTCTGGGTGGCCGCGAAATGACAACTGTCGGCCACCTCTGGGTGGCCGCGAAATGACAACTGTCGGCCACCTCTGGGTGGCCGCGAAATGACAACTGTCGGCCACCTCTGGGTGGCCGCGAAATGACAACTGTCGGCCACCTCTGGGTGGCCGCGAAATGACAACTGTCGGCCACCTCTGGGTGGCCGCGAAATGACAACTGTCGGCCACCTCTGGGTGGCCGCGAAATGACAACTGTCGGCCACCTCTGGGTGGCCGCGAAATGACAACTGTCGGCCACCTCTGGGTGGCCGCGAAATGACAACTGTCGGCCACCTCTGGGTGGCCGCGAAATGACAACTGTCGGCCACCTCTGGGTGGCCGCGAAATGACAACTGTCGGCCACCTCTGGGTGGCCGCGAAATGACAACTGTCGGCCACCTCTGGGTGGCCGCGAAATGACAACTGTCGGCCACCTCTGGGTGGCCGCGAAATGACAACTGTCGGCCACCTCTGGGTGGCCGCGAAATGACAACTGTCGGCCACCTCTGGGTGGCCGCGAAATGACAACTGTCGGCCACCTCTGGGTGGCCGCGAAATGACAACTGTCGGCCACCTCTGGGTGGCCGCGAAATGACAACTGTCGGCCACCTCTGGGTGGCCGCGAAATGACAACTGTCGGCCACCTCTGGGTGGCCGCGAAATGACAACTGTCGGCCACCTCTGGGTGGCCGCGAAATGACAACTGTCGGCCACCTCTGGGTGGCCGCGAAATGACAACTGTCGGCCACCTCTGGGTGGCCGCGAAATGACAACTGTCGGCCACCTCTGGGTGGCCGCGAAATGACAACTGTCGGCCACCTCTGGGTGGCCGCGAAATGACAACTGTCGGCCACCTCTGGGTGTTGTGGTTTTTGCCGTTTTTTCCGGTCTCGTGATTCGGTTGATTTAGATCCCGATTTGGCAGTAAATCTGATTCCTGATTTGGCAGTAAATCTGGATCCTGATTAAGCAGTAAATCTGATTCCTGTTTTAGCAGTAAATCTGGATCCTGATTAGGCAGTAAATCCGGATCCTGATTAGGCAGTAAATCTGATTCCTGATTTGGCAGTAAATCTGGATCCTGATTAGGCAGTAAATCCGATTCCTGATTTGGCAGTAAATCTGGATCCTGATTAGGCAGTAAATCTGATTCCTGATTTGGCAGTAAATCTGGATCCTGATTAGGCAGTAAATCCGATTCCTGATTTGGCAGTAAATCTGGATCCTGATTAGGCAGTAAATCCGCTTCTGAGTTCGAGTCCGAAACTGATCTTGATTCGATCGTGATTCGTCCGAGTTTGTCCTTGGTTGGATCACTCGTTGACTCTTTAACACTTGGCTTGATTCCAAATGCGAACGGATGTATTCCGTTGCTTGCGTGCGATTCGTCGATCTCGTCGCCTCGTTGGTTCGTCGGTTTGTGCTGAGCTGTGCTAAGGGACCTATAAGCAATTTTATATGCCTACATAGGTCAAGTAGACGAATTATACTATCGTGTTGGGGGTATGAGTAAAACCAGGAAGAGGAGTCCCCGAGAACAGGAAACTCAATGCCCCTGTTCCAAACTCATTCGGGCAGTATTGTCTGAGTGCAACTGCATCAAGGCGGTCCCCGAAAGAATTTTGGTTTTCGAAAGACTTAGTACCGAAACGCCAAAACCAAGGCCTAGGCGTTTCCGACGAAGAAGAACGGTGGTTGAAATGGAGAATTTCCGAGTGTCACCACCAATATGACCAGCAAGGGGACATCGGCACGGGACAATCTCGAATCGATTCTGAAAGCATCCCGGCCTAGAACCCGTCTGCAGTCTGGAACCATCAAGCAAACAACCTATGGTAGGGTTTGAACAAGACTCCCTTTAGAAGATGAAGAATCTGATGCTGACTCCGCGGTTGCATCAGATAATACGGTATCCAGCGAGGGACAACCCCGCGAGGCACTTATGATAAGTGCGGAGCAATTGGCCAAAATGCTTGAAGACGCCTTAGCTAAGCAACAGGAAACCTTCAGGTTTGAAATGCAGATGGCCATGCAAAACATGAGAGAAATGCAGGACCAACAAATCCAAGCATTGACGAACCAGCAAGGCGAGCCAAGTCGTCGTAACCCGGTTAATTTGGAAGATGAGGACA
Source organism: Asparagus officinalis (assembly GCF_001876935.1). Taxonomy (NCBI): domain Eukaryota; kingdom Viridiplantae; phylum Streptophyta; class Magnoliopsida; order Asparagales; family Asparagaceae; genus Asparagus; species Asparagus officinalis. The sequence goes on from NC_033803.1 coordinate 41,201,807, forward strand.
CAAATGCGAATGAGACGCATAATGCCAATAATCCTCCCGTCAATGCAGGGGGTGGTAATGAGAATGCTATCAAAAACACAGGTGAAAACTTAAAGATTAAAAATCTCGAGAGCAAAATCAATACGTTGATTTCTGCTCAAGAGATGAAGAAAACAGGCATTCCTTGTCCATACCCAAGAGAGTGGGAATCAATCCCATATCCGGCGAAGTTCAACCTAATTAACTTCACACCGTTTAATAGGATGGGTTTCCCCACTCAACATTTGATTTACTTCAAATCACACTTGGGGGTAATCTCCGACAATGAGCCTCTGATGGTGCGGTCATTCGTCGGCACTCTTCGCGAAGCCGCCTTCGATTGGTATCGCCGCCTCAAGCTAGGTAGCGTGAACAGCTGGGACGATATGGAGACTATGTTCCTCACCAATTTCTTCGACGACGACACCGAGATATCTATCGGATCATTGCTCGATGAGAGGCAGAAGGACGGGGAGTTAGTCGACACCTTCGTCAAAAGGTTCCGGAACAAGGCGATGAACTATCGGGACCCGATCACCGAGGAATTCATCCTCCAGACTTACCACAACAACCTCACACTGGACGTGTTGGAAGCAATAGGAACAGCACCGTCCAAAACGTGGAAGGATCTGAAGGTCTTAGGGGAGCAGGCTGAGCGATTCCTTAGGAGAAAGAAGGCGGAGAGAGGCCAACAGGCGAATAATGCTCCGCAACAGAATTTCGTCCCACGGGGGAAAGGTAAGGCACATGCTAATACAGTTGATGCTAATCAAACTTTCCAATTGCAACCTCAGCAACAGCCGCAGACACAAGCACCACAACAAGCTCGGGGGCAATGGCAACAACGGCCTCAGAAGCAGAAATCTTCGGAGCCGAGGTTTCCTAAAGTGTATTCCTTCAAAGATGATGAGGTTCCCGGCATCTTTAAGTACCTGTTGGAGAATAAAAAAAATCCAGTTGCCGGCGATTGTGGATCAAGAAGGGGCTAGCAAAGTGACGGACCCGAAGTATTGCGCATACCATAGAGCGGTCCATCACCCTACCAAGTCGTGCTACCACCTCAAGGACAAGATCCAGGCTCTAATTGATGTAGGCGTCATAACCCCGAAGCCGTCCAAGAATGTTGGAGCAAACGCGGTTTCAATCAGCTTTGGATCGGTGCCCACAACATGGTTCAAACCAGAGCGCATCACAAAAGTAGGGATGAAGACTGTGAACGATGACCCACATGGACAGCGCCAAAAAGGACTTGTGCCACATACAGCTCCAAACGACGGGGACCAGGCAAAACTCTCACAGATATGGGGGTGATTACAAGTCCTACACCGGGCGAAGAGGCTCGACGACAGCCGGTGAATAAACCGAAAGAGAAGAATCCCCAGGAAGTTCAGAATCAGAAGCAGTCTCGTTTTAGTCGCCCGATTGGAAAAGACAGACCGGAAAGCTCGAAGACTCCGCAAGTCTTCGATATAATGGCTCAACTAGCCAACATTACAGCACGGATAACGTTGTATGAATTGCTACGGTTGTCCAAGGAAACCAGGGAGGCTTTGCAAGAAGCGTTGGCCAATTCAGAGGTGTTTCTGACTCAAGTCAAGCCGGTGCTTGAAGAACTGGAACTGCAGAGTCAACATTGCAATATAGCGACTAAGAACCTTCCCTGCATTACTTTCACCAAAGAGGATATGCAGACGAAGAATTCGAACCACGATCGACCGCTATACTTCATCAGGTACATCGGCTCCAGCAAAGTCAACCGAATCCAAGTAGATCCGGGTTCTGCTGTGAGTATTATGCCGCTTCGCTTGATGCATTTCCACGGTATTCCAGTCAGCAAATTGGCGTCTACATGCACGGTCATTTACGGATTCAACACCAGCGGGTCAAGACCTTTGGGAAAGATCCGGATAAAATGCCAAATGGGTGATCTAAAGACGGAGGTCACGTGTTACGTGATTGATGCTGAGACATCATATAACTTACTATTGGGTCGGCCTTGGATCCATAGTAATGTTATAGTTCCCTCCACCCTACATCAGTGTCTGAAATATGTCAACACTGGTGGAAGGGTCAGGACGGTGGTCGCGGATAAACAACCATTTAAAGGGTTTGAGAATTATTTCACTGATTCTCTCCTCTATGGTAACGAATCCGACACGGAACCATCGGTCCAGGGCACGGACAGCGGAGAAGAAGCTGATTCCGAAGCCGGATTCGATTATAATGGTGGTTTTGTTTTAAATGACATTGTACCCTTTGTAATCAATCTTGACGATGAACAATCATCAGATGGAAATTGTAACTGGCAACTTGCCGATATTGAAATAAAAGACGATTTGGAGTACTACATGTCTCTTGATGATGTGATGAAAGAATTGTACGATAATCCTGGTTTGTATATGCTGCTTTGATCGTCCTATATAACAAAGGAACGCCTCCAGCATTCTTTCAGAACAACCATGGTCGTCCCAAACAAAATAAGAGGCGCAAAAGAAGTGATTTACGGTAAAGGAAAAAGCTCCCCATTACCAGATTATTTCTTAAGCGAACATGAGGATGATGACAAACCTGGTCAGCATTTATCTAAGTATAGTCCAGAAGCACGCAAGCTCATGGAAAAGCAGGGATATGATTTCACACTCGGAGAGGGTCTGTACTTCGATCGAGGTCCTCGTGTTCCAGCCAAAACGGCATATTTACCAAAAGGGAGATCCGATGATTATTATAAATACGGACGAGGGTTAGGGTATGAATCTTCTTCAGAAGACGAATGTTGTTGGTTAATTAATGACCAATCATCTAAGCAATACAAAAATGGAAATTCGCCAGATTCCTCGGAATGGGATTCCGATACCAGTCTGGGGGAAGCTTTCAAAGCCCTAACGGCAAACATGGCTACAGCTGATCCGTCCACAATGGAAGACGACGATCAAATGCCAACATGGGAAGACCCGTGGGTTCATCACCTGAACATGCAGTATGGTGATAGGTTCGAACAGAGGGAACCCCCACTGAAGATAAAATAGTCCAAGTTAACATGGGTGACGAGGCCAACCTGAAGCCCATATTCATCAGTGACAGCCTTCCCCCCAAATGAGAAGGATGAGTTAATTACTCTCATCAGGGAGTATATTGACGTCTTTGCTTGGAATTATGAAGATATGCCAGGGCTCGAACCCAATGTGGCGATGCACCGCCTCGATATCAAGCCGGATGCCAAACCTGTCAAGCAACAGCAAAGACGGTTTCGTCCAAACAACAGCAAAGACGGTTTCGTCCGCAGATTATGGAAGCCATTGAGGCAGAGGTTAAGAAATTGATCGAATCAGGATTTATCCGAGAGGAGCAACATCCAGATTGGCTAGCCAATATCGTTCCAGTCATGAAGAAGAACGGTAAAATCAGGATTTGCATTGACTTCAGAGACCTGAACAAAGCATGTCCAAAAGACGACTTTCCTCTCCCAATCACGGATGTCATTATTGACAATACATGCGGATTTGAGAGAATGTCTTTTATGGATGGTTTCTCAGGATATAACCAAATCAAAATGCACCCAGATGACGAGAAGCATACAGCGTTCAGAACGCCTCTTGGTGTCTTTTGCTACACAGTGATGCCCTTCGGTCTAAAGAACGCAGGCGCCACATACCAACAAGCAATGACTAAGATTTTCCAAGAACATCTCAGGAAAACAGTCGAGTGCTACGTTGATGATTTGGTTGTAAAAAGCCGCAACAAAGAAGATCACATCAAGGACTTGAAGACGATGTTCGATCTCATGAGGAGTCATCAGTTAAAGATGAACCCCACTAAATCCTTCCTTGGAATATCCAGCGGAAAATTTCTTGGATTCGTCGTCACCACTAAAGGTATACATATCGATCCCGATAGGGTGAAGGCGATACACGAGCTGCAACCTCCTAGAAACCTGAGAGAGCTCAGAGGATTGCAAGGGCGGCTAGCTTACATCCGGCGGTTCATCTCAAACCTTTCTGGGAAGTATCAACCATTCTCTAAATTAAATAAGAAAGGAGTGTCATTTATTTAGGACGACGCTTGCCAAAAAGCATTCGAAGATATCAAAACGTATCTGGCGAATCCTCCTGTTCTCGTTGCACCGAAATCGGGTAAACCGTTCTTGATTTATATCAAGGCGATGAACCACTCGATAAGTGCTTTACTAGCACAAGACGACGATAACGGTCACGAACAGGCAGTTTATTACCTAAGTCGGACCTTGATAGGCGCCGAGTCTCGATATCCGATGATTGAGAAAGAATGCCTCGCATTGGTATTCGCGATGCAAAAGATGCGGCATTACTTAGTTGGACAGACGATTTACGTCATTTCCAATGTTAATCCAGTACGGGTATTTATGATGCAACCGGCCTCTATGAATTGGCGGTTAGCGAAATAGGCTCTTCTCTTGTCCCAATATGATTTGCACTTCAAACAACAGAAGTCGATCAAAGGACAAGCAATTTGCGATCTTTTGGCGGCAAACCCGACCACAGATACGGCAGAAGTATATGATGACTTGCCGGACGAAACCCACGAGGTTAACACTACGTCGCACCAACAAGTATGGTAATTATATTTCGATGGTGCTTCGAGGGTAGTTAATAGGGTAATAACCCCGGAAGGTTCTACAGTTTCTTCCGGGGTTGGGGTTATCCTAATCTCCCTGGGGAAGCATGTGATGCCTCGAGCTTATTCATTGACTAGCCCGTGCTCTAATAACGTAGCCGAGTACAACGCGCTTCTCATTGGACTCAGTTTCGCCAAGGAGCTGGGGGTCGAATATCTTGAAGCCTTTGGGGATTCTCAATTGATAGTCAACCAAGTCCGTGGAGAGTATGAAGTCAGGAACCAAGACCTAATCCCGTACCACCAGGAGGCCATCAAAATGGCAGATTCTTTTGAAGAATTATTTATTGAATACATCCCTCGTCTCCAGAACGCTTATGCAGACGCACTGGCGGCACTAGCAGTATCACTGGCACAGCCTCCCAAAGCTGAGTTGTTAGTCACAGTACGGACGCATCAACTCTGCGTACCCATATACAGTACGGAGATTGAAGAAGAAGAGGATAGAAACGTGAACGCCAAAGAGGTGAATTCAACTCAAATTGGGTCTGAGTCCCGAGATTGGCGTTTTCCCATCATTGACTACGTCCAGTATGGTATTCTGCCAGAAGACGTAAAAGAAAGGGAATCAATTCGCCGAAGAGCGCCAAGATTCTTTTATAATGCCGAGACCCATACGTTATACCGTAGGGGATACGATGGTTTATTACTCCGATGCCTTTCGAACAAAGAAGCAGAAGAAGTTCTTAAGGAAGCACACGCAGGAGAATGTGGTGCACATCAGCCCGGTCCTAAACTGTATGATCGCATCAGAAGGATGGGATACTATTGGCCCACAATGGTTCGTGACGCGATCGAGTACGCCCGACAGTGTCATGCTTGCCAAATACATGCAAATTATATGCATCAACCGCCAGAGCAGTTGCACACGTCAACCACGTCTTGGCCGTTCGAGACTTGGGGCATGGACATAGTCGGTCCTATTTTTCCCCCTTCAGTCAAAGGTGATCGGTTCATCCTCGCGATCACAGATTATTTCTCAAAGTGGGCTGAAGCGATTCCGCTTAGAGAAGTGAAGACGAACAACGTCATCAATTTCATTAAGCATCATGTCATATACCAACACGGCATGCCAAGACGGATCATTCATGACAACGGTCCACAGTTCATAAGCAACGCCTTCGTCAGGTTTTGTGACAAGTTCAAAATTGAAGATGTTTCGTCAACAGCTTATTATCCCGCTGCGAATGGATTAGCTGAGGCGTTCAACAAGACGATCATTAAAATCCTGTCAAAGCTCGTAAAGACCAATAAACGAGACTGGGACGATAAACTCGGTGAAGCACTCTGGGCTTATCGCACCACCATACGCACACCTACAGGGGCCACCTCATATTCGTTGATATACGGATGTGAAGATGTGCTACCATTGGAGATTCAAATCCCATCCCTTCGGATCGCTCTCGCAACCGAGATGACGACAGAAGAACACCATCAAAAACGTCTCGAAGAACTCGAGAGGTTGGATGAAAAGCGCTTGGAGGCTCAACAACACATTGAGTTTTATCAAGCCAGAATATCTAGGGCTTTCAACAAAAGAGTCCGACAGAGAAGCTTCAAGGAAGGAGATCTGGTCCTCGCTGCTCGCCGACCGATAATCCTCAACTCCAAGAAGAAAGGTAAATTTGAACCCAAATGGGAAGGGCCGTTTGTGATAGACACGGTCTACTCAAACGGCGCATATCGCCTGATTACTCAAGAGGGCGACAGGCAATTAATGCCAATAAATGGAAAGTTCCTGTAAAAATATTATCCCTAGTGCATTCAGGATAACTCATTTACTAGGAAGTTCCTTGAAGAATATTACACTTAATATTCTAGAGGATAACCCAAAATCATTTTTCTTTTTCACCACCAAAATCCCTCACTGATCAATTCCAATTGACAGTGAGTCCACCAAAAAAAATGTCTTTCTGGCCCTCTTGACTCTTTCCATGAACAAGAGGTCTACTTTTAGTTCGGATCCCCCTTTCGATAAACGAAAGAACTCCATTCTTTTCTCTTTGGTTAAGCCTTCTCATGGTTATAACCCAAGTTGAAATTTCATTTCGATAAACGAAAAACTCATTTTTAGATAACCAATCCTATAAAAGGTAGGTTTATCTAGATTTTTCAGATTCTCAGAGTGGAGATCCCACTCCTAGTTTCTTTTACACTGGAAATAGAATATAAAATTCTTCCTTTCCAGAATCAAGGAATAGAATATAAAATTCTTCCTTCCTTGTTCTCGGGTTCGCCTTTACCCTAAAAGAAGACCGGGAAATAGAATATAAAATTCTTCCTTTCCCGCACCAACCTTTTCTAAGAATCTATCAATCTAGGATTCATCCTAGGAAGTTTATCCCGAATCCTAAGCAGGGATAAGTCTGCGCCTAACACGCGCTGCCGGTTTAGTCTTTTTCCGCACAAAAAGACACCAGAGTCTGATTCTGGGGTATTTTATCCTGAAACCTAAGCAAGGATAAGTCTGCGCTTAACCCGCGCTGCCGGTTAGTTCCTAACCGTTAAAAAGAACACTCGTCCGCATATTCAACATTGCGGCAGGTTGTTATTAATAACACCAAAATCCATGCCTTACACGCATAGGAAGTTTATCCCGAATCCTAAGCAGGGATAAGTCTGCGCCTAACACGCGCTGCCGGTTTAGTCTTTTTCCGCACAAAAAGACACCAGAGTTCAATTTTGGGGTATTCTATCCTAAAACCTAAGTAAGGATAAGTCTGCGCCTAACACGCGCTGCCGGTTAGTTCTTAACCGTTAAAAAGAACACCCGTCCACATATTCAACATTGTGGCAGGTCGTCATTAATAACACCAAAATCCATGCCTTACACGCATGGGGAATTTCATCCTGAATCCTAAGAAAGGATATGCCGACGCCTAACACGCGTCGCCGGTTTAGTCTTTCGCCGTAGAAAAAGACACCAGAAGACCAGTCTGGGGTATTTTATCCCGAAACCTAAGTAGGGATAAAGTCAACACCTAACACGTGTTGCCGGGTAGCCTATTCCCGTAACAATGGCGAAGTCTATGTATTCGACATCATAGCACGAAGTCTAAGAGAATTCATTCTCTTAGCACAACGTTACATGCGAACGGAGTTAGACAATCCGCATGCTAGCCCGACTCAAACGGTAGTCGGTAAAGGCTAATCAAACCCGTTGAAGGCTGGGGGTTAGCCAAAAATCCTAAAGTCAACACCTAACACGTGTCGCCGGGTAGCCTATTCCCGTAATCTGGTGCTGTTGAGCTCAAAATCTTTTAGAGTCCTCTCCCCTTGGACGGTCCTAATCCCTGTCCTATCAGCAATGCTGTTATAAGCATCTATCTTAGTCCGCAGACGACGTTGCCATTCGTACAAGTTCGCAATGATGATTTCCTGATCTGATATGCGTCTCGCTCGGGCCTTACGCTCGTGCATCCTCTAAATCTGAGCATCGATCATGAGCGGTGTGACCTCATCATGTGAGTCGAAGTGTACTAGCTCTTCCAAACGATACATGAGTTCCTCTAAGCAAGTCAACCTTAACTCACATCGTCCAGCTAGCCGGAGGCCACCTACACGCTGAATGTCTTTAAGACTATTTGTTATGAAAGGGAGCAAATCATAAAATCTTCCCCATCCAGAAATAATGACGGTGGCCGTGTGTTGCATAACCTTCTCTACTTTTTGGAGGATGCCCTGCACGGATTCGGAGACCGGGAGGGCGGATTCTTGGTCAGACATAATTGCAGCAATGGGATCCTCTTCCCCTTCATCGTCGGATACAAGGATGACTTCGGGTCTCACCATCTTCCTATCATCCCCACGACGTCCGCTCACCGCATGAGATGAAAATGCTCCGGAAGGATACTCAGCTGAAAACAAGCAATTAAACGTTTGTTAATTACAGTTATAAAAGGAAATTGAACTCATCTTACAAATGGGTAAGATAGAGTCATTACCTTATAAAGGGTGAGACAATTTGGCCACGTTGTGCATTCATAAGATAGGGTATATCGACAACATATCCCTGCCTTATAAGGCACAATGCAGCGTCAAAACGCCCCCTTTATTTTGAGATATGGTTTTGACCAAGCAAAACATATCTTTAAAGCGTCGATCCTCACCAAGGAGAACAACGTGGGGTGAAAAGGACTAATTTGCAAATTTCTAAGAAAAAATGGACTAATTTATAAATTTCCAAAAAAGTAGCTCACCAGCATATGAGGGAGGCACGCCATCAGCCGACGCAGCAGGGGAGCGACCTCTCGGGACACGCGACATGATGATCTGCAAAATAAATTAGGGATCAGATTCAAAAAAAAATTCTCTTTTATTGCAATTAAATCCCTTAGAGTTCCAAATTTTACCCCCTGAAAGAGGAGCTCGAGGCGCCAAATCATAAACCCTAACCCTCACATACGATCCCACAAATTCATAAATTAAATTAAGCGTGAAATATGCTAAAATTATGGAGGATTTACCTGAGGGAAAAGCTCGAAGACCCGACAAAAATCAAATCTTGAAAGAGGCTCAGTCCACGTGCTCGAGGGGCCTGAGAGGAATTTTTATATGGAGATTTTTGAGGGATTTCTCAATCAAAGATCCAAAGGAAGGATGGATCTAGGGTATTTATGAAGAATTGAGAGAAAGAGAGTGCAAGAGGGAAGAGGAATCCAAGAAAGAGGGGGAAAAGGGGGCCGGCCCTAGAGGAGGAAGAGAGGAGGAAAAAGAACCCCTTTTTATAATGTTGAATCAAGCCTAGTTGAACCGGATCAGACCAAGTTGAACCGGACCAAACCTGGTTTGAACCAGAATTCAAATTGATGCTGAATCGAGCATCGAAACAACTTCAAATCGACCGAGGGTTCAATCCTTTGTTTATGCTTGCCTCCCCCGTACATTCGGAAGGATCGAAAGATTTTTTTAAACCGCTCATTATCAAGCCGGCTCAGCTCATTATCAGGCCAGTTCAGCTCATTCGGGCACAGAAAATACTCCAATAAGGTATACGAGTATAAACTATTCCCTATTTTTGGTTGAGAAGTTTCTGGAGAATATTTTTCTTAAGGATAACTCAACAACACTACGCCGGACAACGCGTCACAAATGAGAATTCGACGCCAACAATCGATGGTCAGTTCTATGTTGAACCAACAAACACGAGATAAAGATTAGAAAATCAGGAATCGACTTCAAGTTTAAAATTCCGACAACGGTCAGACAATAAATGCTTAGAAAATCAGGAATCGACTTCAAGTTTAAAATTCCGACAACGGTCAGACAATAAATGCAGCACCGGATATCTTACAGACATTCGACAAAGCACCGAATAGCCTGGAGGATTGAAGGAATCAAGAACAGAAGCCATTCTAAGGTCCCGTTACACCGACTGAAGGTTGAGACAATCATATCCAAAGTATTCCAGACTCTTCTATAAAAGAACGAGACTGAAATATATAAAACTGCCTATGAGTCCTTTAGCACAGCTCGGCACAAACCGACGAACCATCGGGCGACGTATCCAAACACGAGCGTCAGTCCACAACGCCGAAGCCAAGTGACACGCAACGAAGTGGAGTAATGAGGCGACGAGGCTAACGAATCACACGCAAGCAACGAAATATATCAATTCGCGTGTGGAATCAAGTCAAGGGTTCGAAGAGTCAACGAGTCATCCAACCAAGGGCAGACTCTGACGAATCACGATCGTATCAAGATCAGTTTCGAACTCGAACTCAGAAGTGGATTTACTGCCAAATCAGGAATCGGATTTACTGCCAAATCAGGTCAACGATTCAAGTCCGGATAAATCAAACCACAGAACCGGATCACGGACTGAACTGAAAACGGAAGACGACGGAAAACCACGCCTAAGGGGGGCTCAGCCAAAGCCGACCCGAGCCCTATGGGTGGCTCGGCCCAGTGCCGGCCACCTATAGGTGGCCGACCCAGATCTGTACGCGGGAACAGTTCAGAGAGCCTATAAATAGGCCCCTTTGGTTCATTTTTCAGAGGTTGGAACTTTGAGAGCCAAAACTCTGCCGAATTGAGAATTGAGCTTGGAGTTTTGAAGACTTGAGGACTTGAACATTCAGATCTGGTTCTCGACGAGCATCCACGTCACAAAAGGCAGGAGTTCGAGAGAGAGAGAGAGATCAGATCTCACACGAGATCATACTCCGGATCAAAACTTGGCCTTTGATCCCGAGAACTAAGGGCGATTATTTCCTTGGTGAATTAATCCCCCCCGGCTATTATTTCCTTCGCGAAATAATACCCATCAAATCGTCTAGATCCGAACGGATCTAGATCACGCGGTGGTCCACGGATTAACCCCGGCGTCGGCAAAGAACCCACACAAGCGAACGACCGCAAAACAGGAGCTCGTGATTCGTTCGAAAGGAAAGTTGTAATCTTTTTCTTTTTCTTTGATTTCGTTGAAACCGGATCTAAAAAAGATCGGATCTTTTGTAACCAAAAAGCAATTACTTGAGATAACAATGAATTCAATGAAAGCAATTTTCCCTGCGAACAATCTGGCGATAATGGACAGGGGGTTCCATCTCTACCCTCACGCTCTGTGAGAGGTTCATCCCAAGTCTCTGACTTGCGGGAATTGCTGTTGATGTTCAACCGACCGACGAACGTTGTTTTGCTCAATAATCGACGACATTCTCACAGGAAGAAGACTTTAGAGGATGAATACCTTGGAGTCACTTCTAACATGGTTGGCAGAGGGAGATCATCAGTTCCTAGCTCCGATGACTCTAAGACAAGTCGTTCACCGACCGTCAGAGAAATCGCTAACGAGTTTGAAGGAATCTACCAACGCACTCGGACTCGAACAGGAGCCATTCCTCCTATCAACTATTGGAGTTTAGCCAGAGGAACTAATTCCGATGACGAACACTCTGCCATTGCGGAGTCCCAATCATCAAGCTCTTTCATTGGGCATGAGAGCTTCGCCCACATGGCAGAACATTCTGAAGATCTTTCAAAGAGGGTTGATGAACAGGAGACCATGCTCAAATCTCAATAGGAGGCCATCAATGAACTCATGGCCATGTTGACTCAAATCGTCGCAGACAAGGCCAAATCTCAGGAGACAGATTCGCCGCTCAGGCAAGAATCTTCCCGGAGAGGAAAAGCATCTTCATCCCGACCTCACACAAGCAAAGGGAAGGGAAAAGTAGTTGATGATGCGGCTTCTGACCAAGAAGCCCATAGCCTGGAATCCTCCTCTGATGAAGAGCCATTACTAACAGAAGCGAGCTCAAAGATGAGGGAGTTATCAGGCCCTATCCTGCCGAATGGGATGCAGCCCCTTATCCTCCAAAGTTCAAGGTCCCGACGCTACAAACTTTTAACGGCACGGGATCACCGAACCAACATATTTATCATTTCAAGTCACAGACTGGAAATATGATATCAAACGACGCCATACTGGTTCGATTGTTCATTGGTACCCTCAAGGGAATTGCCTTTGAATGGTTCAGGAAACTGCCCGCGAGCTGTATCCAAAAGTGGGCGGATCTAGAGAGACTCTTCCTGTCAAGATTCTTTGAAGAGGATACAGAAGTCTCCATTCATACCCTTCTCGCCACTGTTCGCTGGAAAATTCGTGTCTTTCTTTGTTATTGATTCCATTGTCATCTTGAGTTACAACTTTTTGAGTTACAAAAGATCCGGTCTTTTTATAAGATCCGGTTACAACAAAAATCAAATAAAAATAAACAAAGATTACAACTTTTCTCCTTTATGTCGAACGAATCGCGAGCTCCTGTTTTGCGGTCGCTCGCTTGGTGGGTTCTTTGCCTGCGCCGGGGTTATTTGCCGTGGACCACCGCGAGATCTAGATCCGGTCGGATCTACGCAGTACGACGGGTATTATTTCACCAAGGAAATAATAGCCGGGGAGGATTGTTTCACCAAGGAAACAATCGTCCAAGTCTCGGGATCTAAGACCAAGCTTAGATCCGGAGTATGCCTGCGTAGATCTGAGATCTGATCCTCTCGAACACCTGCCTTATTTGACGTTGATGATCGCCGAGCACCAGATCTGAAGGAGTGAGTCCCCGAAGTCCCAAAGTTTCAATCTTTTTTAAGTTCCGAGTCTCCAATCCAGCAGGGCTTCGCCTCTCTCCAAAATTTCCAACCCTTGAAAATGAGCATCCCTAGGCCTATTTATAGGCTCTCAGGACTGGTGCCGCGGCACGTGTCAGAGGGTGGACCACCCAAAATTTTTGGGCGCGGTGCGCGGCCATAGTGGCTCGGCAACGAGCCACCATGGGGTGGCTCGGCCATGGCCGAGCCACCTCCGGGTGGCTCGGCCTCCGAGCCACCCTAGGGTGGCTCGGTGGCCGCCGAGCCACCATGGGGTGGCTCGGCCACCCCATGGGGTGGCTCGGCCATGGCCGAGCCACCCTTTGGTGGCTCGGCTTTAGCCGAGCCACTCGGGTGGTTTTGGCTTTGGCCGATTCGTCCGGGTGTGGCGCCGTTGTGTCCGTTTTCCAGTTTTGTCCGTGATTCGGTTGATTGAGACTCTGATTGGTTGATCTGATTTGGCAGTAAGTCGGATTCCTGATTTGGCAGTAAATCCACTTCTGAGTTTGAGTCCGAAACCGATCTTGATTCGATCGTCATTTGTCCGAGTATGCCCTTGGTTGGATGACTCGTTGATTCTTTGACACTTGGCTTGATTCCGAACGCGTATGGATGCATTCCGTCGCTTGATGTGATTCGTCGATCTCGTCGCCTCGTTGGTTCGTCGGTTTGTGCCGAGCTGAGCAAAAGGGACCTATAAGCAATTTTATATGCCTACAGCCACCAAGCAGAAAAAGAGGGAGTCCGTCAAAACCTTCGTCAAAAGGTTCTGAACCATGGCCCTCCGGTGTTCGTCAGGTATGACACAGTCTACCTTAGTAGAGACCTGTCGACACAACTTGCAAACCGACCTCCTAGCCCGAATAGGAGTTGCAGAATGCCGTTCTTGGAGACAACTAATCTCTCAAGACGAGCAGGCTCAAAAAATCATTGCCAGGATCAAAGCTGAAGAACAAAGTAGGCAGGATCACCGAGCAATCAGACCAAGCTCAATCTTCTCTCTGAGCAACCGGACCAGCTCACTCTTCCAGCAGAAGGGAAGATCTACAGCCACTGAACCAATCCTCTTTTCAGTAGGATGGCGGGTCCAACAACTATCACGTTAACAGTTACCTCTGATAGTCAAACTCATCAGATAATAGCCTACCAAGTGATGTGTCTCTATTCCGACTCCATGGATAGTGCCCCACTAGGTGATGTGTCTTGTCTACCTCTTTTTATTCCCCTACTAAGTCTTAATCCAGACTGGGGGTTGATTACTTGGAATCCACTCGATTAAGAGTAACGAATCTTTCACATCGTCAAGTTAACATTACACTTCTGACGATCATAATCCCCACAGAGTATGCATTCAGTTTGCATCACTCCTAATTCTTGTCATGTTAACAATACACCTCTGACAAACCCACTTATCAATCCTCGTCAATAGGTGTTCGCGGTGAAAATCGTAGCTTTCTTCATCATTGATTCCATTGCAAATTCTTGTAATAGTTTATCGATTACAAAGATTCGGTCTTTTTTAGATCTGGTTACAACGAAAGTCAAATAACAAAAGAAATAAAAAAAAATTACAACTTTCTCCTTATTTGTCGAACGAATCGCAAGATCCTGTTTTGCGGTCTCTTGCTTGTGTGGGTTCTTTGCCGACGCCGGGGTTAATCCGTGGACCACCGCGCGATCTAGATCCGGTCGGATCTACACGATTTGACGGGTATTATTCCGCAAAGGGAATAATAGCCGGGGAGGATTAGTTCACCAAGGAAATAATCGTCCAAATCTCGGGATCAAAGGCCAAGCTTTAATCCGGAGTGTGATCTCGTGTAGATCTCAGATCTGATCTTTACCTCTCTCGAACTCCTGCCTTTTGTGACGTGGACGCTCGCCGAGAATCAGATCTGAATCTTCAAGTCCTCAAGTCTTCAAAACTCCAAGCTCGATCTTCAATTCGGCAGAGTTTCGGCTCTCAAAGTTCCAACCTTTTGAAATGAACCAAAGCCCTCCTATTTATAGGCTCTCTGAACTGTGCCCGCGCACAGATCTGGGTCGGCCACCTCGGCCACCGAGCCACCTTGGTGGCTCGGTGAGCCGCCTCGGTGACTTGGTTTCCGAGCCCCTCCGGGTGTTTGGTTTTCTGCTGTTTTCCACCTTTGGGTTCTGTCCGTGATTCGGTTGATCCAGACTCTGATTTGATTCCTGATTTGGCAGTAAGTCGGATTCCTGATTTGGCAGTAAATCCACTTCTGAGTTCGAGTCCGAAACCGATCTTGATTCGATCGTGATTCGTTCGAGTCCGCTCTCGGTTGGATGACTCGTTGACTCTTCGAACACTTGGCTTGATCCCGCACGCGAATGGACGTATTCCGTTGTTTGCGTGCAATTAGTCAATCTCGTCGCCTCGTTGGTTTGTCGGTTCGTGCCGAGCTGAGCTAAGGGACCTATAAGCAATTTTATATGCCTACAGATACCCCCTCCAAAGTATTTCAGTCTCGTTCTTTTATAGAAGAGTCTGGAATACTTTGGATATGCATGTCCCAACCTTCAGTCGGTGTAATGGGACCTTGGAATGACTTCCGTTCTTGATTCCTTCAATTCTTCAGGCTATTCGGTGCTTTGTCGAATGTCTGTAAGGGTTCCGGTGCTGCATTTATTGTCTGACCGTTTGTCGGAAATTTTGAACCTTGAAGTCATTCCTGATTTTTGATCTTCAGCTCGTAGAATTGACCATCGATTGCTGGCGTCGAGTTTTTATGTGCAACGCGTTGTCCGGCGTTGTGTTGTTGAGTTATCCTTAAGAATATTTATAAAACATTCTCCAGGAACTTCTCAACAAAATTTAGGGAACAGTTTATACTCATATACTTTATTGGAGTATTAAGAAGCAGTTTATACTCGTATACTTTTCGGAGTAATGATTCTTTCATTGCAACGCGTTGACTGGCGTTGACCTAGGGTTACGCGTTGACCGGCGTTGACCCTAGGGTTCTGAACGTAGTATGTTGACTTTTTGATCGTAACGCGTTGACTGGCATTGACCTAGGGTTACGCGTTGACCGGCGTTAACCCTAGGGTTTCAAATGTCGTTGGATGCTCAAATCACGAGACCAACTAATGAAGCTGATGCGTTAGTGACTTTCGTATTTATAGGATTTTTGGCAAACCCTCAGCCATCAACGGGTTTGATAAGCCTTTACCGACTACCGTTTGAGTCGGGCTAGCATGCGGATTGTTCAAGTCCGTTCGGCATGTGACGTTAAGCTTAAAGAGTTAACCCTTTTAGTGCTACGATATTGAATACGTAGACTTCGTCTTTCTTACGGGAATAGACTACCCGGCGACACGTGTCAGGCATTGACTTTAGGGTTTTTGGCTAACCCCCAGCCTTCAACGGATTTGATTAGCCTTTACCGACTACCGTTTGAGTCGGGCTAGCATGCGGATTGTCTAAATCCGTTCCGCATGTGACGTTGTGCTAAAGGAATGAACTCCCTTAGACTTGATGCTACAACTTTGAATATGTAGACTTCGCCATTGTTATGGGAATAAGCTACCCAGCAACGTGTTTTAGACGCTGACTTATCCCTACTTAGGCTTCGGGATAAAATTCCCCAGAATCGAACTCTGGTGTCTTTTTTTCTATGGAAAAAGACTAAACCGGCAACACGTGTTAGGCGCAGACTTATCCCTGCTTAGGATTCGGGATAAATTTCCCATGCGTGTAAGGCATGGATTTTGGTGTTATTAATAACAACCTGCCACAATGTTGAATATGAAACGGATATTCTTTTTACGGTTAAGAACTAACGCGCACAGCGCGGTCGCAGCTTATCCGGTTTGCTAGGCCTGTCCGGTAAAATACCCCATAACGACTACTGGTGTCTTTTTCTACGGAAAAAGACTAAACCGGGCAGCGGTTTAGGCGCATTATCCCTGTTAGGATTCGCGGATAAACTTCCTAGGCATGAATCCTAAATCGACAAATTTGGAAAAGATCAAGCGCGGAAAGGAAGAATTTATATTCTATTTCCCGGTCTTCTTTTAGGGTGAAGCGCAACCCGGAAAACAAGAAGGTAAGATTTTAATTCATTCATTGATTCTGGAAGGAAGAATTTATATTCTATTTCCAGCCGCAAAAGAAACTAGAAGTGGATCTCCACTCCGAAGTCTGGGAAATCTAGTAACCTGCCTTTATAGGGATTCGTTATCTAAACTGAAAAGAGTTCTCGTTATCGAACGTGAAACTTCAACTGTCGGTTATAGCCATGAGAGGGTTACCCAGGAGAAGAAGAAGGGAGTTCTTTCTGTTTATCGAAAGGGGGCTCCGAAATGGAAAATGGACCTACTGTTCATGCGAAGAGTCAAGAGGGCCAGAAAGACATTTTTAGTGGAGCCACTGTCAATGAAATTGATCAGTGAGCGGATTTTGGTGGGTGAAAAAGTTTGGTTATCCTCCTAGAATATTAAATGTAATATTCTTCAAGAACTTCCACGGTAAATGCGTTATCCTGAATGTACATAGGATAGTACTTTTCAGAACTTCCCATTTATTGGCATTAATTGCCTGGTGCCTTCTGAGTAATCAGACATATGCACCGTTGAGTTAGACTTGTGTCTATCCAAACGGGCCTTCCCACTTGGGTTCGAATTTACCAGTCTTCTTGGAGGTTCAGGATTATGGTCGGCCGAGACAGCGGACCAGATCTCCCTCCTTGAAGCTTTCTCTGTCGGACTCTTTTGTTGAAAGCTCTAGATATTCTGGCTTGATATAACTCAATTTGTTGTTGAGCCTCCAAGCGCTTTTCATCTAAGTTCTCGAGTTCTTCGAGACGTTTTTGATGCTGTTCTTCTGTCGTCATCTCAGTTGCGAGAGCGATCCGAAGTGACGGGATTTGAATCTCCAGAGGTAGTACAGCTTCACATCCGTATACCAACGAATATGGGGTGGCCCCTGTAGGTGTGCTTGTAAAGTCATAACTTTGTTCAAATGTATTGTCTTAGAGCTGGATGAATGTTATGCTCTCTTGGTTTCCTAAATGTGTTTGTGCATGCACCCCTCCTAGTCGCTGTTGCCTTTATCTTTCAGCTTTTATCTTTCTTTGTGAGGCTGTTGTAGGCGTTAAAAAATGCCCATAGGTCCTCAAACACAGTGTAAGACAAGGAAAAGACGATAAACGTTATTATCCAAGTCAAAGGAATTCATCCAAAATCAGCAAGGCGACGAAGCGTACGCAAAACAAAGAAGCTGGAAGAATCACGAAACATTGCTTAGAAGCTTGAACAGTGCCGAGTCACCAAATGCTGACTCGCACAGTTCCGAGTCACCAGAAGCTGACTCGCACTGTTCCGAGTCACCAGAAGCTGACTCGCACTGTTCCGAGTCACCAGAAGCTGACTCGCACAGTTTCGAGTCACCAAATGCTGACTCGCACAGTCCCGAGTCACCAGGACTCTTGTTGGATACAAAACCTCCCCAAACACGGATTTCAATGATTTTTAAGGATTCTTTCGTCCCAAAACCTCTCCAACTGCTCTGAGGTTATCCATAAACACGTTTAGACAGTTATAAACCGCAGATAACGTTTAAACATCAATTCCTACTAGGAGACACATCTCAAAAAGCCTATAAATAGAAGCCTAAGGTCTTCTTTCAAGGGGATCGGAGATCTGAGATTAAGAAGGCGAGGTGCTGTCAAATTGACCAGTCAACCACGAATTTCAGAGGAGAATCATCAGAGCTTGGCGAACACTTTCATAAAGAAAGCCCCTTCGAAAGGTTTGTGATTCTCTTCCCTTCTTTCCTCCGGATTAAACTTGGTTTTAATCTCGAGAAGAGCCACAATCTCGCTTGGTCGTGATTGTCGCTTCCGTAATTGTTTCCCTCGTGAAACAAGAGCGTAATTATATTGTCGATCGGCTTTGGTCTGCGGTGGTCCACGGACTAACGCGTCCCCGGCACAGGCAAAGATCCCACGCAAAGCAGCGGGAGATAAACTACTGCTGCGTTTTGTTTGATAAAGTTGTAATCTTTATTTTTCGTTGTAAGAAGATCTTATAAAAAGATCAACTCTCTTTTCAGTTTGAACTTGTAATCGATAAACGGTAAAACAGGTTTGAAAGCAATGGAAAAGGCAACTTTTGACACAAACAAAACGCTGGCTCGGCCAAGGCCGAGTCACCAATCTGCAAAAGCTGTAGTGTCGCAACCAAAGATCGTCATACCGATCAACGAGGAGGTCGAGTACGAGTTCGACCAAGCAAAATATGAAGAGTACTTATCCTCCTCTTCCCGATCATCCTCCCCTCGTAGGAATAGGAGAAACTCCACAAGGAAAGGTCGAGGACATTTGGATTTGAAGGTTCAAAATCAAGAACCTCATCCCGCAGCGGTTCAAAAGACTCCTTGTGAAGCTGAAGCTACCAAGGCCGAACCAACTTTATCCAAGAGGGCGCGTCAAAGACGGCGTCAACGCCTAGCACGCCAATTGGCCAAGGCCTCCGAGCCGGTGGATGGAATCCGCTACGAAGCGGATCTGAAGTCTAGAGGACGCCAACAGGCACAGCAGCGACTTAGCGATTGGTCCAAACCAACGACAAATGAATGGGTCCCCGTTAAGAGGACACGTTCCACTCTTAAAGAACGAACCGAGAAGCGCCACGCTTTACTTGCGCACGCAAGAATCCTGGTACAAGAGGCCAAGAAACTACAAACAAGTACTGCAGACTTTAAACTGACGAAACCACGTCAAACCGAGTCACTAAACGCTGGCTCGGCCAAGGCCGAGTCACTAAACGCTGGCTCGGCCAAGGCCGAGTCACTAAAAGCTGGCTCGGCCAAGGCCGAGTCACCAAACGCTGGCTCGGCCAAGGCCGAGTCACCAAACGCTGGCTCGGCCAAGGCCGAGTCACCAAACGCTGGCTCGGCCAAGGCCGAGTCACCAAACGCTGGCTCGGCCAAGGCCGAGTCACCAAACGCTGGCTCGGCCAAGGCCGAGTCACCAAACGCTGGCTCGGCCAAGGCCGAGTCACCAATTGCTGACCCGCGAGCTGGTTCATCTCTGTCTGCAGAAATTTCGCCTCCTGCGACCAGCTTTAAGTGTCCGACAGCTCCTGCTTTTGTTCCAATGACTTCCTCACCTCCTGTAAAACCCCACGGCGGCGTGGACTCATCCCGAGTTAAAATGAGCATTATGGATCGTCTCGGCCCTTTGCATAAAAATAAACCCCGCCTGATTTGTCAGAATAGGGGTCGGGAGCGAGTCTCCAGTAACTCAAAAATCCCTCATATAGAGAAAGTACCAGTAACCGCTCGCCTTGGGCTACGAGTAGAAGTTCGAGATTCTGTTGAACCCTCACGCGCGCGGAGGCGAGTTTTCAAGCGAGCGACTCTTGAAAATAATGACGGAGCGATATATCCTCAAAGAGAGTTTTATTCGTCAGAAGAAGACAATGTTAGAATAAGAGGGTTATGCCAACACAAGATAGGTGGCTCCGATAATAATATCGATGAGCTGTACTGTCAGACTGGGGGTATGAGTAAATCTCGGAAGAGAAACTCCTGACAAAGGGATTCTCGTTGTCCTTGTACTAAACTCATCAAGGCAGTATTAGCAGAATGTAGCTGTTCCAAGACTGCCTCGCAAAGGATTTCAGTGTTTGAAAGACTTTCTACAGAAACGGAGAGAAACAAATCAAGATATTTCCGTAAAAGAAAGCCACCCGTTCGGGAACGTGAACTCTCGGAATTCACGATTAATATGGAAGAAAAAGGAAAGTCCACGCGGACAACCCTGAGCCTTTTTCACAAATGTCCAAACGGTTGACTCGGCTGCAAACCGGGGCTATAAGGCCTAGGGATTACAATTACAACAGGATCCAGAGAGGACAGTCCTCAGACGAAGAAGCATCGGATGCTAACTCAGCGATTGCTTCAGATGCTACTGTATCCAGTACAGGACAGTCTCGAGAGTCGTTCATGATCACCACAGAACAGATGGCTCAACTTCTTCAAGAAGCTTTGGCCAAGCAAAAAGAGGATTTCAAAATTGAAATGGAGATGGCTGTACAACGTGTTAAAGATTTACACGCACAACAACTCCAACAGCTAACAAACCAGCGCGGTGAATCTAGTCGTCGTCCGACCGCTAATCAGATAGATAGCGACTCAGAGGTAGAAGAAAATCTTAACATGGAGACTCCCCGCGAGAACAGGAATACGGAAGACGTTCTTAACGCTGGGGGTGGTATCAATATCCATCCTCAAAATCGCCAGAAGAAAGAGCTAGGCAAAGATCTTAAGATGAAAGACTTAGAAAGCAAAATCAATGCTTTGATGTCTGCCCAAGTTTCAGAGCTGATGCGTCTTTACTGTGACTAACAACTCAGTTTCAGAAGGCTGCGCAAGTGATACTGCTAGTGCTGCCAGTGCATCCGCATAAGCGTTCTGGAGACGAGGGATGTATTCGATAAAGAATTCTTCAAAAGATTCTGCCATTTTGATGGCCTCCTGGTCGTATGGGATCAGGTCCTGGTTCCTGACTTCATACTCTCCCCGGACTTGGTTGACTATCAATTGAGAATCCCCAAAAGCTTCGAGATATTCGACCCCCAGCTCCTTGGCGAAACTGAGTCCAATGAGAAGCGCGTTGTACTCGGCTACGTTATTGGAGCACGGACTAGTCAACGAATAAGCTCGAGGCATCACATGCTTCCCCGGGGAGATTAGGACAACTCCAACCCCGGAGGAAACTGTAGAACCTCCCGGGGTTATTACCCTATTAACTGACCTTGAAGCACCATCGAAATATAACTGCCATACTTGTTGGTGTGACGTAGTATTAACCTCGTGGGTTTCATCCGGCAAATCATCATATACTTCTGTCGTATCTGTGGTTGGGTTTGCCGCCAGAAGATCACAAATCGCTTGTCCTTTGATCGACTTCTGCTGTTTGAAGTGCAAATCATATTGGGACAAGAGAAGAGCCCATTTCGCTAACCGCCAATTCATAGAGGCTGGTTGCGTCATAAACACCCGTACTGGATTAACATTGGAAATGACGTAAATCGTCTGTCCAACCAAGTAATGCCGCATCTTTTGCATCGCGAATACCAATGCGAGGCATTCTCTCTCAATCATAGGATATCGAGACTCGGCGCCTATCAAGGTCCGACTTAGGTAATAAACTGCTTGTTCGTGACCGTTATCGTCGTCTTGTGCTAGTAAAGCACTTATCGAATGGTTCATCGCCTTGATGTAAATCGAATGGTTCATCGCCTTGATGTAAATCAAGAACGGTTTACCCGATTTCGGTGCAACAAGAACAGGAGAATTCATCAGATACATTTTGATATCTTCGAATGCTTTTTGGCAGGTATCGTCCCAAATGAATGACACCCCTTTCTTGTTTAGCTTAGAGAATGGTTGGCACTTCCCAGAAAGGTTTGAGATGAACCGCCGGATGTAAGCTAGCCGCCCTTGCAATCCTCTGAGCTCTCTCAAATTTCTAGGAGGTTGCAGTTCGTGTATCGCCTTCACCTTGTAATTTTTCGCTGGACATTCCAAGGAAGGATTTAGTGGGGTTCATCTTCAATTGATGACTCCGCATGAGATCGAACATCGTCTTCAAGTCCTTGATGTGATCTTCTTTGTTGCGGCTTTTTACAATCAAATCATCAACGTAGCATTCGACTGTTTTCCTAAGGTGTTCCTGGAAAATCTTAGTCATTGCTCGCTGGTACGTGGCGCCTGCGTTCTTTAGACCGAAAGGCATCACCGTGTAGCAAAAGACACCGAGGGGCGTTCTGAACGCTGTATGCTTCTCGTCATCTAGGTGCATCTTGATTTGGTTATATCTTGAGAAACCATCCATAGAAAACATTCTCTCAAATCCACATGTATTGTTGATAATGACATCCGTGATTGGGAGAGGAAAGTCGTCTTTTGGACATGCCGTATTCAGGTCCCTGAAGTCAATGCAAATCCTGATTTTACCGTTCTTCTTCGTGACTGGAACGATATTGGCTAACCAGTCCGGATGCTGCTCCTCTCGGATAAATCCTGAGTCTATCAACTTCTTAACCTCTGTCTCAATAGCTTCCATGATCTGCGGACGAAACCGTCTTTGCTGTTGTTTGACAGGTTTGGCATCCGGCTTGATATCGAGGCGGTGCATTGCTACATTGGGGTCGAGCCCTGGCATATCTTCGTAGTTCCACGCGAAAACGTCGATATATTCCCTAATGAGAGCAATTAATTCCTCCTTCTCATTTGGGGGAAGACTATCGCTGATGAATATCGGCTTTGGGTTGGCTTCGTCACCCATGTTAATTTGAACTATTTTATCTTCAGTGGGGGGGCTCCCTCTGTTCAAACCTATCACCATACTGCATGTTCAGGTGATGAACCCACGGGTCTTCCCATGTTGGCATTTGATCGTCGTCTTTTATCATCACAGGATCGACCGTAGTCATATGCGACATCAGTTTCTTGAACACCTCCCCCAAACTTACGTCTGAATCCCCAGCTGAAGAATCAGAAGAATATTTGCTCCTAGTTTTGTTAGCAATTTGATCGATAATTTGCCAACCACATTCATCATCAGACGAGGAAACATAGCCTAAACCTCTTTTGTGACGGTAATAATCACCCGGTTTCCCTTTTGGCACATATGCTACTTTAGCTGGGATACGGGAACCTCGATCAAAGTACAAGCCTTCTCCAAGTGTGAAATCATATCCTTGTTTTTCCATAAGTTTGCGCGCTTCCGGACTATACTTAGATAGATGTCGACCAGGTTTATCATCATCTGACTATACTTAGATAGATGTCGACCAGGTTTATCATCATCTTCATCTTCACTTAGGAAATGATCTGGTAATGGAGAGCTTTTTCCTTTACCGTAACTTCTTTTGCACCTCCTATCTTGTTCGGGATGACCATGGTTGTTCCGAAAGAATGCTGGAGGCGTTCCTTTGTTACATAGGACGATCGAAGCGGCATATACAAATCAGGATTATCATACAACTCTTTTATCACATCATCAAGAGACAGCGAGTACTCTAAATCATCATTTATTTCATTATTGGCAAGTTGCCAGTTACAAATGCCGTCTGACGATTGATCATCGTCAAGATTGATTACAAAGGGTACAATGTCATTTAAAACAAAACCACCATTGTAATCGAATCCGGCTTCGGAATCAGCTTCTTCTCCGCTGTCCGTGCCCTGGACCGATGGTTCCGTATCGGATTCGTTACCATAAAGGAGAGAATCAGTGAAATAATTCTCAAACCCTTTAAATGGTTGTTTATCCGCGACCACCGTCCTGACCCTTCCATCGGTATCGACATATTTCAGACACTGATGTAGGGTGGAGGGAACTATAACATTACTATGGATCCAAGGTCGACCCAGTAGTAAGTTATATGATGTCTCAGCATCAATCACGTAACACGTGACCTCCGTCTTCAGATCACCCATTTGGCACTTTATCCGGATCTTTCCCAAAGGCCTTGACCCGCTGGTGTTGAATCCGTAAATGACCGTGCCTGTGGACGCCAATTTGCTGACTGGAATGCCAAGGCTATGCATAAGGCGAAGCGGCATAATGCTCACAGCGGAACTCGGATCCACTTGGATTCGGTTGACTTCGCTGGAGCCAATGTATCCGATGAAATATAGGGGCCGATCATGGTTTGAATTCTTCGTCTGCATGTCTTCTTTGGTGAAGGTGATGCAGGGAAGGTTCTTAGCCGCTATGTTGCAGTGTTGAATTGACAGTTCTAGCTCTTCAGGTGTCGGTTTGACCCGAGTGAGGAATGCTTCAGAATCAGCCAAGGCTTCTCGTAAGGCTTCCCTAGTCTCCTTAGACCAACCGCAGCAACTCATATAACGTTATTCGCGCTGGAATATTGGCTAATTGAGCCATGATATCGAAAACACACGGAGTTTTCGAACTCTCCGGTTTATCCCTTCCAATCGGATGACTGAAACGAGACTGCTTCGGATTCTGTACTTCCTGGGGTTTTTGTTTATCCGCTGGCTGTCGTCAAACATCTTCGCCAGGTGTAGGACGCGTAATCACCCTCATCTCCGTGAGAGTTTTGGCTGGTCCTCGTTTATTCACCCCCTGCTCACTAGGTGGTGGATAATTATAGTGATACTCATTTCCGCTTCTAGTGGCGAAGACTTCTTGTTCTTCTTCGGAGAGCGGGAAAGTTAGGATTCTTTCGTCATCTTCTCTTGGGATAGCAGAGACTCCGCAGCAAGACTTCCCTTTCCCTTTTGATTTCTTCTTAGACGACGATCCGGCCCATTGTTCATCTTCAATCAGGTCAGGGTGAACCCGGAGAATTTTGTCGTTTGGGGCTGTGTGTGGCACGAGTCCTTTTTGGCGCTGTCCATGCGGGTCGTCGTTCACCGTCTTCATTCCCACTTTGGTGACGCGTTTCGGCTCGAACCATGTTGTGGGCACCGATCCAAAGCTGATTGACACTGCATTTGCTCCCACATTCTTGGCAGGCTTCGGGGTTATGACGCCCACATCAATTAATGCCTGGATCTTATCCTTGAGGTGGAAGCATGACTTCGTAGGGTGGTGGACCGCTCTATGGTATGCGCAATACTTCGGATCCGTCACTTTGCTAGCTCCCTCTTGATCCACGATCGCCGGCAGCTGGATTTTGTTGTTCTCCAACAGGTACTTGAAGATGTCGGGCACCTCGTCATCTTTGAAGGAGTACACCTTAGGAAATCTTGGCTCCGCTCTTTGCTTCTGAGACCGTTGTTGCCATTGCGGCTGAGATTGTTGTGGCGCTCTTTGTTGTTGCTGTTGCTGAGGTTACAATTGGAAAGTTTGATTAGCATCAACTGCATTAGCATGTGCCTTACCTTTCCCCCTTGGGTTGAAATTCTGTGCTGGAGCGTTCGTCGCCTGTTGGCCTCTCTCCGCCTTCTTCCTTCTTAGGAATCGCTCGGCTTTCTCTCCTCGGACCTTCAAATCCTTCCATATCTTGGACGATGCTGTCCCCATTGCTTCCAACACGTCCAGGGCGAGGTTGTTGTGGCAAGTCTGGAGGATGAATTCCTCGGTGATCGGGTCCCGACAGTTCATCGCCTTGTTCCGGAACCTCTTGACGAAGGTGTCCACCAATTCTCCGTCTTTCTGCTTCTCGTCCAGCAACGATCCGATGGATATCTCTGTGTCATCGTCGAAAAAGTTAGCGAGGAACTTGGTCTCCATGTCGTCCCAGCTGTTCACACTACCTGGCTTGAGGCGCCGATACCAATCGAAGGCGGCTCCGCGAAGAGTGCCGACGAATGACCGCACCATCAGAGGTTCATTGCCGGAGATTACCCCCAAGTGCGATTTGAAGTAAATCAAATGCTGAGTGGGGGAACCCATCCCATTAAACGGCGTGAAGTTAATTAGATTGAACTTCGGAAATCCTCCAATCGCTGCCAAGCACAGCTCGAACGCAGCTCCAATCGCTGCCAAGCACATCTCGAACGCAGCTCATCAATCGCTGCCAAGCACAGCTCGAACGCAGCTCCAATCGCTGCCAAGCACAGCTCGAACGCAGCTCCAATCGCTGCCAAGTACAGCTCGCATCACTGCCCAACGCAGCCCGTCAGTCGCTGCCAAACGCAGCTCAATCACCGCCAGAACGCAGGTCAAGGTTCTGACTCATTCAAACGCGATCGTAACAACTTCGAAGCTGTTCTTCACCCACGATTTGAGGAGTGGCTTTAGTGGGTTGTTACACCCGACTAATGGGGTAACTAAACCCCCATTTAGGCGCGGATTATGGGGGCAGTTACACCCCTAATCCCCCTATAAATAGCAACAAACTCAACAGAGTTAAAGAGGGGATTTTTTGATAATCAGATCAAGGGGTGGATTTTTGTGGAGAAGATCTTTCGATCAGATCTTCCAGAATCAGAAAAAGGAGGATTGACTCCTTACACAGTCTGGGCGCGGAGCCAGCATCAGATTCTTCATCCTCTGAAGGGAGTCTTGTCCGAACCCTACCGTAGGTTGTTCGGTTGATGGTTCCGGATTGCAGACGGGTTCTAGGCCGGGATGCTTTCAAAATCGATTCGAGATTGTCCCGCGCCGATGTCTCTCTGCTGGTCATGTTGGTGGTGACCCTCGGAAATTCTCCCTCTTCAACCACCGTTTTTCTTCGTCGGAAACGCCTAGGCCTTGGTTTCGGTGTTTTAGTACTGAGCTTTTCGAAAACCGAAACTCGTTCGGGGACCGCCTTGATGCAGTTGCATTCAGACAATACTGCCCGAATGACAGGAAATCCAATTGTAACTGAGATTAAAGGAATACAAATCAATTTTTCTTTTATTTCTTTTACTGCAAATTTTTCCACAAACATCTTGTCTTCGGCGTTTCGGTACTGAGCCTTTTGAAAACCGAAACTCGTTCGGGGACCGCCTTGATGCAGCTGCATTCAGACAATACTGCCCGAATGAGTTTGGAACAGGGGCATTGAGTTTCCTGTTCTCGGGGACTCCTTTTCCTGGTTTTATTCGTACCCCCAGCACGATAGTACAACTCGTTTGCTTGACGATCGGAGTAACCTATCGTGTGTTGGCACGACTTTTCAGGTATAACGCTATCGCCATCAGACGACAACGTTTCCTTTTGAGGGGGAATTACCTTCTTAGGGTTTTCGAAAGTTACACGCCTCGAAACATGCCTTTTTGGGCGTGAGTCTGAGGAGGAATTGCTTTCTTAGGGCTTTCAAAAGTCACGCGCCTCGAAACATGCCTTTTTGGGCGTGAGTTCTCGGCGGGCTCTTGGACTTCAATACGCAAGTTGGTGTGCATGACTGCCTTGGTCTCTTTGTCATGTTGGAGGTGACGGCGACCCCCAGCATGCTGCGTCGTTCGGGGCTTCTTCATCGGGCCCAAACGATCTTGGACGGGAGCTTTGCCTCTCTCGTCGGGAATCGGACCGAGGCGCTCCAAGACTGGCTTCTTCCTTTGGGACGATTCTGCATGATCTCCCGGAGAAGCTATTGGGATTACCGGTGACTTTGGTTGGTTCACCGAAGGTTGAACTTTGGTTGGAGGCTGCTTCGGCCTCCACACTTGGCGGGTTGGTGGCGGCTTCTTGGCCACTCTTCCTTTCTTCAATTCCTCGGCCTTCTGCACGAGGATTCTTGCTTGTGCAAGTAATGCGCGGCGTTTGTGAATCCGCTCTTCGAGTGTCGAACGGTTCCGTTTGACCCGGATCCATTCGCTCGGCGGCAGCTTGGAGGTACCGCCATTCTTCAATTGTTGAGGCTGTTTGCCTCTCCTATTCTTCAGATCCGCGTTATAGCGGACTCCGTCCGTAGACTCCATCGCCTTAGCGAGCTGTCGCGCAAGGCGCTGACGTCACCTCTGGCGGGCTCTCTTTGAGAGAGTCACAACGCCCTCAACAGTAGAAGTGTTGACGAGAATAGGTTTGACCTCGTTAGAGGTCGGTGGAACTTCACCTGACGCAACTTTGGCGTCAGCTGGGGTGAGAGCGTCGTTGGTATTCGGGACTTCTTCAAACCAACGAGCCTTTCTCCTGGAGGAGAACTTCTTGGACTTGCGGGGGGAGGTAGATCCAGACGAGGATGAGAGGTATTCCTCGAACTTGGCCTGGTCAAATTCATACTCGACCTCCTCCTCGATCGGATCGGAATCCGCGGCTGCGACGTGACGATCTCGGCAGCGAGATCGGTGGCTCCCACTGTGGTCGCCAGATTGTTCGCGGTGAAAATCGTAGCTTTCTTCATCATTGATTCCATTGCAAATTCTTGTAATAGTTTATCGATTACAAAGATCTGGTCTTTTTTAGATCCGGTTACAACGAAAGTCAAATAACAAAAGAAATAAAAAAAATTACAACTTTCTCCTTATTTGTCGAACGAATCGCAAGATCCTGTTTTGCGGTCTAATCGCGAGCTCCTGTTTGCGGTCACTCGCTTTGTGTGGGTTCTTTGCCGACGGTCACTCGCTTTGTGTGGGTTCTTTGCCGACGCCGGGGTTAATCCGTGGACCACCGCGCGATCTAGATCCTGTCGGGTCTACACGATTCGACGGGTATTATTTCACCAAGGAAATAATAGCCGAGGGTACTATTTCGCCAAGGAAATAGTAGCCTTTAATTCTCGGGATCAAAGGCCAAGCTTTGATCCGGAGTGTGATCTTGTGTAGATCTCAGATCTGATCTCTCTCTCGAACTCCTGCCTTTTGTGACGTGGACGCTCGCCGAGAATCAGATCTGAATCTTCAAGTCTTCAAGTCTTCAAAACTCTGAGCTCAATCTTCAATTCGGCAGAGTTTCGGCTCTCAAAGTTCCAACATTTTCAAATGAACAAAGGGGAGCCTATTTATAGGCTCTCTGAACTGTGCCCGCGCACAGATCTGGGTCGGCCACCCATGGGTGGCCGGCACTGGGCCGAGCCACCCATGGGTGGCTCGGCTTTGGCCGAGCCCCCCTTAGGCGTTTTTGTTTCGTCGTTTTGTCCGTTGTATCCGTTTTTTCGGTTGACTTAGACTCTGATTTGGCAGTAAATCCGATTCCTGTTTTGGCAGTAAATCCACTTCTGAGTTCGAGTCCGAAACCGATCTTGATTTGGTCGTGATTCATCCGAGTCCACTCTTGGTTGGATGACTCGTTGACTCTTCAAACCGTTAGCTTGATTCCGCACACGAGTGGATTTATTCCGTTGTTTGTGTGCGGTTCACTAGCTTCGTAGCCTCGTTAATGCGCTTCGTCGCGTATCACTTGGCTTCGGCGTTGTGGACTAACAATCGTGTCTGCATACGTCGCCCGATGGTCGGTTCGTCGAATCGGTGTTGTCGAGCTGTGTTAAGGGACCTATAGGCAGTTTTATACGCCTACAGAT
>NC_033803.1:41236681-41236909 GCF_001876935.1 Asparagus officinalis
TCGGCTGCGACACGACGGTCTCGGCAGCGAGACCGTTGGCTCCCACTGTGGTCGCCAGCTTGTTTGCGTCAAAAGTTAACTTTGTCATGGAATTCATTATATCTTCAGTCGATTACAATAAATTCAAAAAAAAGAGATAGCATTTTTATAAGACTCCTTTTACACAACAAAAGGAAAAATTACAACTCTTGAGAAACAAACGCAGGATCGTTGTTTGGATCGCTGCTT
>NC_033803.1:41236987-41238146 GCF_001876935.1 Asparagus officinalis
GGGTTTAATGATTCTTCCTTCGTTTATCGAAGTGAGAATTTGAAACGATATCTTATCAAAGTAAGATAGTCGTTCTTCTTAAAATCAAGTCAAAGCTCAATTTCAAGGAGTCACACGAAAACTCAAATCTGCTCTCTCTGCTCTGGATTGCTCGAAAATATGCTCGATCCCCGTCAGAAGGACCCTAGGGGGGTATTTATAGCCTCAGGGGTCTGTAACTGAAAAACTCAACCAAACAGTGAATTAGTACGGCGAAACAGTGTTTACTGTCTCGACGGGCGAGACAGTGTTTGCTGTCTCGGCCCGCGAGACAGTAAATGCTGTCTCGGAAACAGTAACCGTCAGGCAGTTTTTGTTTTAACTGCCTTCCCACGTTTCAAACTCCGTTATTTTGGCAGTTATCAACGTGATTCTCGCCCACGACGTTTCCCATGTTCTTGAACAGTTAGTGGCCACGTGTAGGCGGTTATGCAAAGTAGTTTTGACCCTCTGAGAGCTGTCTCACGTGCGAGATAGTAAATTCTGTCTCGCACGGCGAGATAGTAAAGACTGTCTCGCGCGGCGAGACAGTCAAGACTTGTGTTCTTCTGCCTTTTTTGGATGATNGTTTTGACCATCTGAAAGCTGTCTCACGCGCGAGACAGTAAATTCTGTCTCGCACGGCGAGACAGTAAAGACTGTCTCGCGTGGGCGAGACAGTAAAAGTCTGTCTCGCCAGCGAGACAGTAAAGACTGTCTCGCACGGCGAGACAGTCAAGTCTGTCTCACGTGCGAGACAGCCCATACTTGTGTTCTTCTGCCTTTTTGAGCTGTATTCGGATATCTCTCAGTATTTTTTGACGCCTACAGATACCCCCTCCAAAGTATTCCAGACTCAATCTTTTATAGAGGAGTTCTGGGATGCTTTGGATAAGATAGGTCTTACTTATGATGGCTTCAATACTTGATCTCTTTGTCTCTCAGTCTATTCGGTGCTTTGTAGAATAGCTAAGATTCTTTCGGCATGGCGTTCATCGCTTGACCGTTGTCGAGATCTTGAATTGAAGCTGGATTTGTACTTGTGAATTCAGCTTTTATCATCAAATTGATCCCGCATTGTTAATCATCGTATCAGTCTTCATAGGAACACAGTTTATACTCATGTATTTTTTGAGTTCTC
>NC_033803.1:41239146-41250538 GCF_001876935.1 Asparagus officinalis
ACCGATCTTGATTTGGTCGTGATTCATCCGAGTCCACTCTTGGTTGGATGACTCGTTGACTCTTCAAACTGTTAGCTTGATTCCGCACGCTAGTGGATTTATTCCGTTGTTTGTGTGCGGTTCACTAGCTTCGTAGCCTCGTTAATGCGCTTCGTCGCGTATCACTTGGCTTCGGCGTTGTAGACTAAAAATCATGTCTGCATACGTCGCCCGATGGTCAGTTCGTCGAATCGGTGTTGTCGAGTTGCGTTAAGGGACCTATAGGTAGTTTTATACGCCTACAATAGGATGATAAGTCCCCAAAGTTGCTCCAATCGCAACACAAATTCTTGTCACGTTAACAATACACCTCTGACAAAACCCACTTATCAATCCTCGTCAATAGGATGATAAGTCGCCAAAGTTGCTCCAATCGCAACACAAATCTTGTCACGTTAAAAATACACCTCTGACAAAACCCACTTATCAATCCTCGTCAATAGGATGATAAGTCCCCAGAGTTGCTCTAATCGCAACACAAATCTTGTCACGTTAACACTACACCTCTGACAAAATTAACTTATCGACTCTCGTCAATAGAGCGATAAGTCCTCAAAATTGCCCGATCACAAATTCTTCTTGTCACGTTAATATCACACCTCTGACAAAATCCACTTATCAACTCTCTTCAATGGAGCGATAGGTCCACAAACCCGTCAAGTTAACAACACACCTCTGACGACCAAATCAACTTATCGACTCTCTTCAATAGAGCGATAGGTCCATAAAATACTGTTAGGTTAACATCACACCTTTAACAGTCAACCCCCCTAATGAACTTGTTAATCCTTTTTTCCAATAAGAATAGCAAGTTTTCATTATAAAATCCCCAGCGGATTAAAGATTTTCTGGAATTATCCTAGTGATAATGAAGAAAATCTCTAAATTTCACTCTAAGTGAAAAATCATGCCAAGTTAATATTATACCTCTGGCACTTCCAACTTTCTTTCGGTGTTTCAAGCCACACAGGAAGAAACGACACCAAAAATCCATGCCTTCACGCATGGGGGACTTTATCTCGAATCCTAAGTAGGGATAAGTCAATGTCTAATACGCGTTGCCGGTTAATCTTTCGCCGTGAAAAAGACACAAGGATTCATGCCTGGGGGAATCTATCTCGACCCCTAAATAGAGATAAGTCTACATCTAACACATGTTGCCGGGTAGCCTATTCCCGCAATAATGACAAAGTCTACGTATTCAACATCATAGCAGGTTGTTATTAATAACATCAGAATCCATGCCTTACACGCATGGGGGACTTTATCTCGATCCCTAATTAGAGATAAGTCTGCATCTAACACATGCTGCCGGATAGCCTATTCCCGCAATAATAGCAAAGCCTACGTATTCAATATCGTAGCAGGTCGTTATTAATAACGCCAAAATCCATGCCTTACACGCATGGGGAATTTTATCCTGAATCCTAAGTAGGGATAAGTCAATGTCTAACACACGTTGCCGGTTAGTCTTTTACCGTGAAAAGGACATCAAAAGCCATGCCTCACACGCATGGGGGACTTTATCTCGATCCCTAATTAGAGATAAGCCTACGCCTAACACGCGTTGCCGGTTAGTCTTTTCCCGTCAAAATGACAAAGTCTATGTATTCAAAATCATAGCATCAAGACTAAGAGAGTTCATTCTCTTAGCACAACGTTACATGTGGAACGGACTTAGACAACCCACATGCTAGCCCGACTCAAATGGTAGTCGGTAAAGGCTTATCAAATCCGTTGATGGCTGAGGGTTTGCCAAAAATCCTAGCACGTTTGCAGGCACATCAGCTTAATGGATGTGAGTCGAGACTTAAAACAGATGCGCCAAAGACAAGTCTCAAAGACTTAGTCAAAAATGCACGGAAACCACTTCCATGTCTTAAGTCAAAACGTTGAGATCAGACCCGCAATGCAAAAACTAAACGCCGAGGTCACACCCGTATTCCAAATTCAACATGCAAGGGTAAAACCCGCATCTCAAGTTCAAAATGCAGGGTCCACCCCCACATTCCAGAAGCAGGATTATGGCGCATACCTTCACACAGGTCCTGCGTGGAAAATCCCTTCAACCAAGATGCCTTCGAAGCGAGTGCAGAGAACAACTCCTTTGTGACAAGAAATCAACAGCTCCAAGATCAGAGTTGAGATCCAAAGTATTCCGAAAAATTCGTCTCAGTCAACCGCGAACTTTCGAAAACTTTAGAGGGGGTTCTGTAGGCTGTCTAAAAATCACAATAGATAGCTTATCCCCCATCAAATACCGATGATGGAAGTCACAATCTTACGACTTCCAGAAGGCCATAATTTGAAGACTTTCACGTAGATCGTAGAAGGTTACAATCTGACGATCTTCACAACAACTAATGAAAGCCCCAATTCAACAGCCTTCACAATCAACATCGGGAGTTACAATCTGACGACTCTCATATTTTCAAGGAGCCAAGACAAAGATTACAAGAGGACGATCTGTACAAAGCTCTAGTAAAAGAGACTACAAATTGACGGTCTCTTCATATTAAAACGCATATATCTCTCAAACCATAAGGAATTTGGCGAAACGGAGGAAGCGAACCGAAGCCTTCAGCTTGGTTCGGATGGCCCCGTCTCGTCGAGATAGCTGATTTTCATATATAATTCGTCCAATTCCGACTTACGGTTTGAAAGTTATGACCTGTTCTTCGCAGCAAATTATGTTCTGAAGTACGTCTGCAAGACTGGACTTCGTCAGAACATTGGACTTAGCCTGAAGCTCGCCAAGCCCGCCTAAGGTTCGCCTCTGCATTACAGAGTCAAAACGCACAGGTCGAACCAGCGTTATAACCTCAAAACGCAGAGGTTATCCTCGTGATATAACATCAAAACGCAGAGTTTTCAGGCCAACTGTGCGTTTTCAGGCCAACTGTGCGTTTTCAGGCCAACTGTGCGTTTACAGGCTCAACTGTGCGTTTTCAGCCTGAAACAGGCCAACTGTGCGTTTACAGGCTCAACTGTGCGTTTACAGGCTAACTGTGCGTTTTCAGGCCAACTGTGCGTTTACAGGCTCAACTGTGCGTTTTCAGCCTGAAACAGGCCAACTGTGTGTTTTCATTCCAACTGTGCGTTTTCAGGCCAACTGTGCGTTTACAGGCCTAACTGTGCGTTTTCAGGTCCAGAAACGCACAGTTCGGGCCAAGAACGCTGTTTTCAGCGTTTGACTCGTTCAAGCACGATTTGAACGGTTCCAGAACCGTTTTCTCCCTAAGATTTTAGGGGATCACTACCCTATCATGGAGAGATTTATGGGGGGCAGTTACACCCCATTAAACCCTCATTAAGGAGAGATTTAAGGGGGCGGTTACACCCCTAAATCCCCTATAAATAGGGGGAAACTCAACTGAGTTCAGGGGCTCTCTTTTGGGCTGACTTTTTGGGGATCCTTGATCGGGCATGTTTGAGCTTTCTGCAGCAACAGAAAGCTTTGGAGATCAGCGACTTGAAGGAGCTCTTGAATCATTTTGGAAGGCTTTTATTGAAGCCTTTAAAATTATTCGGCCTTGGCTTATTAACCGACTTCGTTCCAGTGAATCAAGACGTGCGGATCGTCAACGAGAAGCAAACTCGATGCGAGCATTCAAGGGAGGCATCTCATCGCCACCGTGAAGAACCCAGAATTAAACAAAGGGGAGAATCAAATTCGTTCTCCTCTCTTTTGTAATCGGAATCTAAATTGTAATTGATTTTGAGAGAAATACAAATCAAATTTTTCTTTCATTGTCTTTTTACATCAAATTTCCATCAAACAAAAGATGGCGACTCTGCTGGGGACAAGCTTCTCTGACGAAGAAGGGGTGGCGCAATCCGATGTTCATCTCACTGGAACGACCGTTGAAACTCTAATCATAGAGTTTGATCAAGCCAAGTATGAGGAGTTACTCTTCGTCGGATCCCTTAGCCCCAAGGCTATGCGCAAGATCCGCAAAGTATTCAAGAAGACTAAAGCTCCAGTTGTGGCCGACTCATCAAAAGGCTGTCTCCCCTGGGGGGTTGCAATGTTCATACAGTCCCCTCTCTGAAGGAGAAGACTCGACTTCGGCACAACTCCAAAAAAGTCGATCCTCCAATCAACGCGAACTCCGCGTTTGCGAACCTCAACATGAGCTCTGCATAAGCCAAGCTAAACGCAGCCCTCAGGTGTGTGTTTCCCAGATAGAACGCAGCCTTCAGAGGCGCGTTTCAACGTCAAAACGCAGATCTCAAAATTGCGGTGATCTGGCAGAACGCAACTTTCAAGAGTGCGTCCCAGAATCAAAATGCAGCCTTCAGGGCCGCGTTCCACAAACTGAACGCAACTCTCAAGACTGCGTTTCAGAACCAAAACGCAACTCTCAGGAGTGCGTTCAAAATCCAAAACGCAGACTTACGAACTGCGTTAACCGACAAAAACGCAACCGGCAAAGATGCGTTTCATCAACAAAACGCAGACTTTGGTCTTGCGTTAACCAAGCTAAACACGACCCTCGTGTTCCTTCTTTGGAACACGACGTGATTCGTCGTGATCAAAATGATCAACATGGATTTAAAATTCATGTTTACCAAGAACCAGTCCCATCCTTTAACGGACAGGGGTTCCATCTCTACCCTCACGCTCTGTGAGAGGTTCATCCCAAGTCTCTAACTTGTGGGAATTGCTGTCGATGTTTAACGGATGGCCCCGTCTCGTCGAGATAGCCGATTTTCATATATAATTCGTCCAATTCCGACTTCCGGTTTGAAAGTTATGACCTGTTCTTCGCAGCAAATTATGTTCTGAAGTCCGTCTACAAGACTGGACTTCGTCAGAACATTGGACTTAGCCTGAAGCTCGCCAAGCCCGCCTAAGGTTCGCCTCTGCATCACAGAGCCAAAATGCACAGGCCAAACTCTGCGTTTTCAACCCAAAACGCAGAGTTAATCTCTAAAATAGCACGAACTGTGCGTTTTCAGCCTTTAAAAAGGCCCAACTCTGCGTTTTCAGCCTTAAACGCAGAGTTAATCTCCAAAACAGCACGAACTGTGCGTTTTCAGCCTTTAAACAGGCCAAACTCTGCGTTTTCAGCCTAAAACGCAGAGTTCGTCTCTAAAACAGCACGACCTGTGTGTTTTTCAGCCTTTAAACAGGCCCAACCAGCAGTGCTGTAATGCAAGGATTTGCTAACAGCTTGGTCTCAACTCTTTTTTCTCCAAGTTTTGCGACCTCTCTTCCATCGTGCTGGAAGGGGTTTTTAAATGAAAGAAGGACAGCTTGACTTCTCCTTGAATTGTGGGATGTGACCACATCCTCTTCAGAGACGTCTCGCCGTTCCTCGATACCATGAACGGTCATTCCAGGGATTGTGTTCTATGTCCTGTCACCTACGATGGGAAGGCCCATTCTTGTATATGAGGCAACGGCCGTCTGTTATCCGAGTGGACTTGACCAGCATTAATGAACCGCATTTATGAGTTCGCAGATCGATGAAGTGTCTGTCCGATCACTTGTACTGTGCGTGACCGCCCGGCGTGCTTTGAGCACGGTGCTTTCTCCTTTCCGGTCAGGAGAGGCGGCGAAGTAGGTGCACAGTACTCGAGTGGGTCTAGCCAGTTTGCCGAGCGCCGACGGATCCAGCTCTTGGCTCAGACAGCCGAGGTGAGTCGTATTTATGAATGCTCAGGTTGACTCGACACCTGTCCAGTCCTTCGCGCTATGCGCACTGCGAGCGGCCGTTTGACGGTCCTGGGGTACTGTGCTCTCTCGGGTAGTGGATACCCAGCTGTACTGACGGTCTTGAGATTGCTGGCGGATTCGACCCTGAACTCGGGCAGGCGAGTTGAGTGAAAGGCGAGCTTTCGTCATCCTGATCGATCTTAACTCGTGCTGGCGAGTTGACCGTTAGGCGAACCTGGAATCGAGTATACTCGACGTCTACGAGGATTAGGCCCGTGCTGGAGAACTGAGTGTGCGAGCTCTTCTCGTAGGCGAATTTCTTGTAAACCCATAGAGGAATTTTTTACCGTCTACAAGAGGCCATGCTCAAATCTCAACAGGAGGCCATCAATGAACTCATGGCCATGTTGACTCAAATCGTCGCAGACAAGGCCAAATCTCAGGAGACAGATTCGCCGCTCAGGCAAGAATCTTCCCGGAGAGGAAAAGCATCTTCATCCCGACCTCACACAAGCAAAGGAAAGAAAAAAGTGGTTGATGATGCGGCTTCTGACCAAGAAGCCTACAGCCTGGAATCTTCTTCTGATGAAGGAAGGGAGACTGAGAACGAGCAGAATCTTCAGTCTGCCAAAATGGAAGAATTTGAAGCCCGCCTCAAAGCCATTGCTAACAGAAGTGAGCTCAAAGATGAGGGAGTTATCAGGCCCTATCCTGCCGAATGGGATGCAGCCCCTTATCCTCCAAAGTTCAAGGTCCCGACGCTACAAACTTTTGACGGCACGGGATCACCAACCAACATATTTATCATTTCAAGTCACAGACTGGAAATATGATATCAAAAGACGCCATACTGGTTCGATTGTTCATTGGTACCCTCAAGGGAGTTGCTTTTGAATGGTTCAGGAAACTGCCTGCCAGATGTATCCAAAAGTGGGCAGATCTAGAGAGACTATTCCTGTCAAGATTCTTTGAAGATGATACAGAAGTCTCCATTCATACCCTTCTCGCCACCAAGCAGAAAAAGAGGCAGTTCGTCAAAACCATCGTCAAAAGGTTCCAAACCATGGCCCTCCGGTGTTCGTCAGGTATGACACAGTCTACCTTAGTAGAGACCTGTCGACACAACTTGCAAACCGACCTCCTAGCCCGAATAGGAGTTGCAGAATGCCGTTCTTGGAGATAACTAATCTCTCGAGGCGAGCAGGCTCAAAAAATAATTGCCAGGATCAAAGCTGAAGAACAAATTAGGCAGGATCAGCCCGAGCAATCAGACCAAGCCCAATCTTCTCCAGAGCAATCGGACCAAGTCCAATCTCATCAGTCAGAAGGGGAAGATACTACGGCCACCGGAGTCAATCCTCTTCAGTAGGATGGCGGGTCCAACAACTATCACGTTAACAGTTACCTCTGATAGTCAAACTCATCAAATAATGGCCTACCTGGTGATGTGACTCTACTCCGACTTCATGGATAGTACCCCACTAGGTGATGGGGTTGATT
This sequence comes from Asparagus officinalis, assembly GCF_001876935.1. Classification (NCBI taxonomy): domain Eukaryota; kingdom Viridiplantae; phylum Streptophyta; class Magnoliopsida; order Asparagales; family Asparagaceae; genus Asparagus; species Asparagus officinalis. The sequence continues at coordinate 41,246,348 of NC_033803.1, forward strand.
ACTTGGAATCCACTCGATTAAGAGTAACGAATCTTTCACATCGTCAAGTTAACATTACATTTCTGACGATCATAATCCCCACAGAGTATGCATTCAGTTTGCACCACTCCTAATTCTTGTCATGTTAACAATACACCTCTGACAAACCCACTTATCAATCCTTGTTAATAGGATGATAAGTCCCCAAAGTTGCTCCAATCGCAACACAAATTCTTGTCACGTTAACAATACACCTCTGACAAAACCCACTTATCAATCCTCATCAATAGGATGATAAGTCCCCAAAGTTGCTCCAATCGCAACACAAATCTTGTCACGTTAATAATACACCTCTGACAAAACCCACTTATCAATCCTCGTCAATAGGATGATAAGTCCCCAGAGTTGCTCTGATCGCAACACAAATCTTGTCACGATAACACTACACCTCTGACAAAATCAACTTATCGACTCTCGTCAATAGAGCGATAAGTCCTCAAAATTGCCCTCTGACAAAATCAACTTATCGACTCTCGTCAATAGAGCGATAAGTCCTCAAAATTGCCCGATCACAAGTTCTTCTTGTCACGTTAATATCACACCTCTAACAAAATCCACTTATCGACTCTCTTCAATGGAGCGATAGGTCCACAAACCCGTCAAGTTAACACCACACCTCTGACGACCAAATCAACTTATCGACTCTCTTCAATAGAGCGATAGGTCCATAAAATACTATTAGGTTAACATCACACCTCTAACAGTCAAACCCCCCAATGAACTTGTTAATCCTTTTTCCTAATGAACTTATTAATCCTTTTTTTTAACAAGAATAATAAGTTTTCATTATAAAATCCCCAGCGGATTAAAGATTTTCTGGAATTATCCTAGTGATAATAAATTTTTGAATTTCACTCTAAGTGAAAAATCATGCCAAGTTAATACTATACCTCTGGCACTTCCAACTTTCTTTTGGTGTTTCAAGCCACACAGGAAGAAACGACACCAAAAATCCATGCCTTCACGCATGGGGGACTTTATCTCGAATCCTAAGTAGGGATAAGTCAATGTCTAACACGCGTTGCCGGTTAATCTTTCGCCGTGAAAAAGACACCAGGATTTATGCCTGGGGGAATCTATCTCGACCCCTAAACAGAGATAAGTCTACATCTAACGCATGTTGCCGGGTAGCCTATTCCCGCAATAATGGCAAAGTCTACGTATTCAACATCATAGCAGGTTGTTATTAATAACACCAGAATCCATGCCTTACACGCATGGGGGACTTTATCTCGATCCCTAATTAGAGATAAGTCTGCATCTAACACATGCTGCCAGATAGCCTATTCCCGCAATAATAGCAAAGCCTACGTATTCAATATCGTAGCAGGTCGTTATTAATAAGGCCAAAATCCATGCCTTACACGCATGGGGAATTTTATCCTGAATCCTAAGTAGGGATAAGTCAATGTCTAACACACGTTGCCGGTTAGTCTTTTACCGTGAAAAGGACATCAAAAGCCATGCCTCACACGCATGGGGGACTTTATTTGATCCCTAATTAGAGATAAGTGCACGGAAGCCACTTCCATGTCTTAAGTCAAAACGTTGAGGTCAGACCCGCGATGCAAAAACCGAACGCCGAGGTCACACCCGTGTTCCAAATTCAACATGCAAGGGTGAAACCCGCATCTCAAGTTCAAAATGCAGGGTCCACCCCCACATTCCAGAAGCAGGATTATGGCGCATACCTTCACACAGGTCCTGTGTGGAAAATCCCTTCAACCAAGCTGCCTTCGAAGCGAGTGCAGAGAACAACTCCTTTGTGACAAGAAATCAACAGCTCCAAGATCAGAGTTGAGATCCAAAGTATTCCGAAAATTCGTCCTAGTCAACCGTGAACTTTTGAAAACTTTGGAAGGGGTTCTGTAGGCTGTCTAAAAATCACAATAGATAGCTTATCCCCCATCAAATACCGATGATGGAAGTTACAATCTGACGACTTCCAGAAGGCTACAATTTGAAGACTTTCACGTAGATCGCTGAAGGTTACAATCTGACGACCTTCACAACAACTAATGAAAGCCCCAATTCAACAGCCTTCACAATCAACATCGGGAGTTACAATCTGACGACTCTCATATTTTAAGGAGCCAAGACGAAGATTATAAGAGGACGATCTGTGCAAAGCTCTAGCAAAAGAGACTACAAATTGACGGTCTCTTCATATTAAAACGCATATATCTCTCAAACCGTAAGGAATTTGGCGAAACGGAGGAAGCGAACTGAAGACTTCGGCTCGATTAGGATGGCCCCGTCTCGTCGAGATAGCCGATTTTCATATATAATTCGTCCAATTCCGACTTACGGTTTGAAAGTTATGACCTGTTCTTCGCAGCAAATTATGTTCTGAAGTCCGTCTGCAAGACTGGACTTCGTCAGAACATTGGACTTAGTCTGAAGCTCGCCAAGCCCGCCTAAGAGGGAGATTCGGTCAAGGGCTTTTGGGAGCTGAGACTTGGCAGCAAAGAGGGAATTTCTTAGAGATCGGATCACTCTCCAACAGAGATCATCTTCAAGATTGGCAACAGGAGCATTCCCTTGGCTTATAACCGACTTTCGGTTCAAATCAACTCTTTTTCAAGAGGTCAAACTCGTTCAGAGTTATCAACTCGATCAGAGTTCAAAACTTGCTCTGCAAGTTCTTCTAAAACTCGTTCAGAGTTATCAACTCGTTAAGAGTTATTTTCAAACTTGCCACGCAAGTTCTCCACAGCGTCAAATCGTGAGGAGAAGACATCGTTCCAGTGAATCAAGACGTTCGGATCGTCAACGAGAAGCAAACTCGACGCGAGCATTCGAGGGAGGCATCTCATCGCCACCGTGAAGAACCCAGTTTTAAATAAAGGGGAGAATCAAATTCATTCTCCTCTCTTTTGTAATCGGAATCCAAATTGTAATTGATTTTGAGAGGAATACAAGTCAAATTTTCTTTCATTGTCTTTTTACTACAAATTTCCAACAAACATCGACACCCGCAATTACATACACCATAAAGATGACATTTTATTCATCTTTTTCTGTGCGTTTTCAGCCTGAAACAGGCCAACTGTGCGTTTTCAGGCCAACTGTGCGTTTTCAGGCTCAACTGTGCGTTTTCAGCCTGAAACAGGCCAACTGTGCGTTTTCAGGCCAACTGTGCGTTTTCAGGCCAACTATGCGTTTTCAGGCCAACTGTGCGTTTACAGGCCCAACTGTGCGTTTTCAGGTCCAGAAACGCACAGTTCGAGCCCAGAACGCTGTTTTCAGCGTTTGACTCGTTCAAGCACGATTTGAACGGTTCCAGAATCGTTTTTTCCCTAAGATTTTAGGGGATCACTACCCTATCATGGAGAGATTTATGGGGGGCAGTTACACCCCATTAAACCCTTATTAAGGAGAGATTTAAGGGGGCGGTTACACCCATAAATCCCCTATAAATAGGGGAAACTCAACTGAGTTCAGGGGCTCTTTTTTGGCCTGACTTTTTGGGGATCCTTGATCGGGCATCTTTGAGCTTTCTGCAGCAACAGAGAGCTTTGGAGATCAGCGACTTGAAGGAGCTCTTGAATCATTTTGGAAGGCTTTTATTGAAGCCTTTAAAATTATTCGGCCTTGGCTTATTAACCGACTTTCGGTTAAATCAACTCTTCCATAGAGTTTCAAACTCGTTCAGAGTTATCAACTCATTCAGAGTTATCAACTCGATCAGAGTTCAAAACTTGCTCTGCAAGTTCTTCTAAAACTCACTCTGAGTTATTAACTCGTCAAGAGTTATTTTTAAGACTTGCCACGCAAGTTCTCCATAGCGTCAAATCGTGAGGAGAAGACATCGTTCCAGTGAATCAAGACGTGCGGATCGTCAATGAGAAGCAAACTCGATGCGAGCATTCGAGGGAGGCATCTCATCGCCACCGTGAAGAACCGAGAATTAAACAAAGGGGAGAATCAAATCCGTTCTCCTCTCTTTTATAATCGGAATCCAAATTGTAATTGATTTTGAGAGAAATACAAATCAAATTTTTCTTTCATTGTCTTTTTACATCAAATATCCAACAAACATATATATATATATATATATATATAAAGCTTCTCTGATATATATATATATATATATATATATATATATATATATATATATATATATATATATATATATATATATATATATAT
>NC_033803.1:41251078-41357636 GCF_001876935.1 Asparagus officinalis
TATATATATATATATATATATATATATATATATATATATATATATATATATACATATACGTATATATATATTTTTTAAGAAATATATTTTAGAGTTATATATAAACTATTTTCTTGAGTAAAAACTAGCTCTAATTAGATTATTTAAAGATATCAAGTGAATTAGTTATCTTGACTTCTTCAAATTGACAAGTTGATCGAATTTTGTAAGTATATTCACTATAAATCTTCATGAGAATATAACTCATCCTCTAGGTTAACCTAGTGATTTAAATATTTATTTTATGTGCTAAATACAACCGCAATTCTTACGAAAGTGAGTTAGAATTTTCTTTCTTTTTATTTTCTTTCTTTGCTAGAGGACTAGCAAAAGTTCAAGTGTGAGGGTATTGTGACGTTACTGGTTTCACACAATGTTGCAGTCCATGGTAAATCTAAGAATGTCAAACATGTCATGCACCCACACTGTGCAAAGACACGTTTAACCATCATATTAATATATTTCTAGTAAAATCAACAATAACCAAGTGTAGGTACAAAGCATATAAAGTAAGGATAAGAATGCAATGAACATGATATAAAGAAGAGACATCCAAAATAGACTTAATCATGTTCCAATTGAATAATAGAGAGTACAACTGATGAACTAAAATAAAAGTGAAATATCTCAATACATAAGAGTCAACTGAAATAGTACTAAGGCACTCAGCCTTCCAAAACGAAATACAACTCTAAATGTCTGAAAACAAATCATAACTACTGTAGAGCACAAATAAACTACTAATATAAATAATTGATGGTGAGCTAAACTGAGTCTCCATCAACCTGCGACTCTCTGTACGTCTAACTCACTGCCTGAAAAGAGGGAAAACAACAAGCGTCAAAGCGCTAGTGAGAACATCTCCATCGCTACCAGGGGGAAGGGGGTTAGGAGTATAAAAATACAAGTTAATACATATAAATATATAAATCATATATCATGAACTAAAAGGAAATTGATATTTAAAAAGCCACAACACGAGAATTAGTACATCGAGCGAAATAATCTAAACAAGGAAACCCTTATGTATATATCATGTCTCAAATTGTAAATCACTAAATCCCAACTCCAAATCCTATGAATAAAACAATAAATAAAAGAACAACACATTACCAAATCTCGTCTAATACAAGTCACGTCAAATATCTCACACTACCCTCGGGTAGGTGGCGCGGTCACAAGAATAAACATCCAATAAAATGAAGCTCACATAGAATATATCATGTATGACAACCTTAGTTTTATACCCTACTCTCGAGGTAAATAACATGGGAGCATGAATGCAATCTATGTGATTCTCTATCAGAAAATAATGATGCTGAGTAAGGCGCTCACAATATCCTGTGGCATCACCTACTTTACTCAATCGCCCTGTGGAAATAGGCGTGTCAACAATGATGCACATGGAGTAAAGTCTACCGCGGTCTCATTGCAGTATACCAACTAACACACTCTGAGTGTAGTCCCCCGTGGTCTCATTACGGAGTGCCAACTAACCCACTCAAGCATCCAAACTATCATGAAATGCAATATACGTCACTCTCTATCATGACGAATGTAAAGTATAGGGAACATACCTCCAAACGCTCGTGCATGCCCAAACTCCAATACACGTACCCTCGTATACGACGTACGTATATCGATGTGCGATTCGTACAGCGTGTGTGCGAACAAAACACGTGAACTAAAACTAATATGCACAAAACAGCCTAGACCAGTCGATCGATCATGTGTCATCGGTCGACTGATGGCTTGCATAAGACGTGCACAATAGCCTTGATCCGTTGACTAGTGGTCCATGACCGGTCGACTGATCAGAGCAATAACACACCCTGCTAACAAGTCATCGGTCGACTGAACATCCTAGATCGGTCGACCGACTAGAAGTAAAAACACAGTTTTCTAGAATAAACCGATATTCTCATAAATTCATTAAAAATCCAAAATTTTCAATAAAACTCATGTATTAAAACTTGTTTAAGGTATATTAGGGTTTATTCTATTACATGAAATCACAAATACGAATCTGGGATTAAAGCTAAAACCCTAACATGTGTATATATGTAAGATCGTCATGAAAACAGCTAACTTTAATCAAAACTCATGCTAAATCACGTCCAAATCTTAAACCCAAAACTGGTAATCCGTTTTATATCTTTTTAAATCATAAATATTAGATCTTTATATCATACGGTTCAAAAAGAAGTAATCTTTATACATAAACTAGGTTTAGAAATCCGATAAAACCATTTAAAATCGAAATGAAACAGAGGATGAGTTTGGAGGAGATGAAAGTCGTCTCAAAACGTGCTGAGCTCCCCAAAATGCAAGAAAGCAAGATCCTCCTTCACCAAAAGCCACGAATCTCGCCCTCCTCTTGATTTAACTTCTCAAAGCTCTCAAAATTCACCAAAGTGGTTCTAGGGTTTTAAGGGGAGAGGGTGGCTATTTATTGACGTGAAAGATGATGAAAAACAGGAGAAATGTTGTGTGTGTGTGTGTGTGTGTGTGTGTGTGTGTGTGTGTGTGTACACACACACACACACACAAAGGGGCCGAACCGAAACAAAACTGACCTGAAACCAAACCCAGGTTGTGTGCACCCATCGGTCGACTGATGGCTTGTCATCGGTCGACTGATAGCTTGTCATTAGTCGACTGATGGCTTGTCATCGGTCGACTGATGGCTTGTCATCGGTCGACTGATGGCTTGTCATCGGTCGACTGATGGCTTGTCATCGGTCGACTGATGGCTTCTCATCGGTCAACCGACCAGAGATGCATTCTGCCGACAGGTTTTTGTGTGTTGTGCATGTTTACACTATTAAACATATGTATATGTACTTATCGACCTCAAATCAATTACAACCATACACATTCATCCCAAAATAGTATCAAACATGATAAAAATTATTTAATATTATTTTTCACAATATATTCAAATTTACGGGGTTTTATAGGTATTTGATCATTATATTTTATTACACTTTTATATCCTCATTATCTATCTTATTTTGAGTAAAATATCTGCTAATAAGAATTTTTATCCTAATTTATAAGAAATAAAGGATTAAAAAATAGGAGCCCAAAAGAACTTAAAACTCTCTTGTCTTTTAACATTTATTGAGCCTTAAGATCAAGATAAAAGAAGCCTATGGCAGCCCACACAAGAGAGCCCAAGAAGTTTAGCCGAATGAAGGGGAATTGAAGAAGTATCAAAAGGGTTATCGATACTTGTATTGATAGCTGTGTTGATAGGGTTATCGGTACTTGCATCTATAGCAACATCGATACAAGTATCAATACTAGCATCGATAGGGGTATCTATATAAGTATTGATACTTGTATCGATATAAGTACTGATACTTGTATCGATACTAGTATCGATATCTAATAAATAAGAGTTAAGTTTGATCTAAGGGCTAATATTGATTATAATATTCTATATATAGGGGTAGATAATGAGGGTTTATAGACTGAAAGTTTTTATAAAACACTCTTTAGAGGGGAGAGTTGCCCTAAATTGAGAGGACATCCTTAAATTATAACTTTTATTTGTAATTACTAAAAAAATTCTCCACCTTTTAAATTTTCTTTTCTTCTTCTTTTTTGATGGAGATGAAGATAAAAATTTGCTGTCAAGGGGCCAAATCCTTGCAATGTAAGTTTTTATTTATCTCTTTTATTATCTTGTTTTAGGATTTTATTTTTCTCTTTATTTTTATGTTAGTAAATTCGATTTACTTTATGTCTTATAATATGATTTATTTTCATGCTCTTTTATTTTTATTGTCTATTTTTATGCTTTATAGAATTTATTTTCTTGTATTTTTTTATAGTATAGATTTAGTTTTATACTCTTAGTTTAAATCTTTATTTCCTTGTTTTTATTCTTCTTTTTATAGTTATTTTTATTTTTATTCTCTTTCTTTCATGCTCTCTAGTCTAGATTTTATTTCTTTATTTTTATTTTTCAAAATGAGTAACTAAATCTTGAGGGAATTTTAGAATAATTTTTTTTATGAATTTTGGATTGCTCTATTATGCTTAAAATGATCATGTTTAGGATAATCAACTAAAGAACAAATTGATAGAAGAAAAATTTGATAACTTATGTTTATCTTAACTAGTTTGAAAGGTTATGCTTATAAATTGTAGAATTACTATCTAATTGCTGTTGTTTTCATGAATGATAATTTTACTTGGATGATAATTTATAGGTCATATTTTTCTTAAGTTGTTTAATAGCCTATATTTAATAAATCTAAAGTAAAATGTAATAAAAAGAGAGTAGTTTATGAATCCTAAATGAAATTAACTAGTGGATTCAATTCTCGGTTCCTATCTCCTCTCTTGTATTTCTCCATATTTTACTTATTTTGATTGTTCCTCTTTTAAGTTAATTTTCTAGTCTTGATTTTGTTATTGTTTTCTTTTTTTTCATTTCTCCTTCTTATTATTTTTTATTTTCTTTTATTTATCCACTCTTTTTCTCCCCTCTCGTTCTAATTTTGTTTTATGAGTAAATAATTACACATTCTTTATATCTCTTCTCTTCCACTCTTATTTGTCCAGCCACAACTCTGGGATCTCTGGGATCCAATGTAGAATATTTTCTACACACTTTCCTTGTGGAATCGATATTGTATTATAAGTTGATTGTGCATTTGCAATCTCGACAACTACTTTCACAATACATCAACACCCCTTAAGAGAAAATTTTCGACTTTTTTTACAACTCGAAAGAAATACGAGCAATTGGACGTACATCCTCAACAATAAAACCATAAAGGATCTATTCGCCACCTCAAAACTTTTTGGACTATTTTAAGAGTTCAATGAAATTCACTAAAAAGGGCTATTCACACAAATAGAACTACACGAGAATGGTATAGTTGCAACATCACAATAGTACGGTGGCTATTTGCAAATAACCCTTCAATTTAAGGGTATGTTAGGCAACTTCGAAGTAGAATCGAGCTAGCTTAATTTATCTTAACTAGGCCAAAGTTGAACCATACAACTATTGATTCCAATTTTGGGCTAGATTTCAAACTACAAAAGACTAATTCAATTTAGACTCAACTTTTACCAATTTAAAAACAAGGTATTGAACCACCTAAAATAAGTTTTTCTGAAGTTGCCAAACACACACTAAAGATCGGATACTAGAGGAAAGACGCAAAAGATTATAAGGGGGTGTTTGTTTCAAATCCCAAAATTTATGGATATAGATTTCACCATAGAATTTGAAATCCATAAAAATTTTTGTGGGTTTTGGGATCTCTAAAATTTTGTTTGTTTCATCAATATTTTATGATTTGAAATACTATAATTTGTAATATTTTGTTTGTTTCATCAATATTTTGAGATTTGAAATACTGTAATTTGTAATTTATACGTATAATTTATTTTTATGATTATTATTATATATTATTATGCAATATCACATACTATATTATATAATAGTACAAAATATATATTATAATATTATATAATATTTAATAACATATATTATTATATAATATATTATATTAATTATAATAGATATTTTTTTATCCATTATATTATAGTGTATTATATTAAACCAATATAAAAATATTAAACTAATATAACTATATTATATATATATTATGCTATAATAAAATATAATACTATAGTTTGAAATAATATAATATATTATACTATAACATGATACATTTTAATATATATTATTGTAATTATCATGTAGTATATTAAACTAAAAAAAGTTGAAACAAAAGGGAAGATTTCACAAATCCTAAAAATATATTATTTTTTATAATTTAGGGATTCAATATCCCAAAATTAATTTTGAAACAAACAAAGTTTATGGAATCCCAAAACTCAAAAAAAACACTTTTTACATCCAAAAACTTAAAATCCACCCTATATCCAAAAAAAAAGTGAAACAAACACCCCCTAATCCTTTTATGAGCAGTACAATCAAAAGAAGCATCCTTCATCAATTGTGTCTATATGAGCATTATAATCACAAGAAGCATCCTTCATCAATTGTGCCTGTATTCATATGCTGTTAATACGTAATCAGAAGAAAAAGAGAGTATTTATTAGTTGGAGAGAGCATTTATCAGTTGGAGAGCGAAATTTTAGCCAATGTAGCCATTAATATGGCCCATCTGTCATTCTGCTGCTCCTGCTGCTGCTGTTGGTTATAGGGAAGCAAAAGAGAGTGGCATGATCACGTGTTGATTAATTTTGCTATCATTTATTTTTCCTGTAGCTCTCAACATCACACAAAAAACAATTACTGTACTTTACACTACAAATTTTAATTACACAAAAAATAAAATTCAAGTGAACACATACGGTAAAAATCCATGAGAAATTTGTCTTCTAATATACAAATGATATAAGCTTTGTAGTCAGCATACTTTAAAAGACCATGAAGAATCAATTTCACTAGTAATGAAAGTTTTTGATTAATAATGGTAACAACTAATTGATTGGATAGTGATCATCTACTTCAATAATCATACTAATTTGGAAAAAATACTAACGCAAAAGAAAGAGAGTGTAATCGAGAAGGGAAAAAAATCCCAATTTGTTCAAAGAAACTAAGAATGACCCAAGAATTACTGAAGAACAATAAGCTTTAGTAACAGAGCATCACATTTCTGATTCATTTTACTTAAACCATTCACATTCCTCCCCAGAAAAACACAGAAAATACAAGACCAACAACATACCCTAACAAAACTAAAATGATTCTAGTTAAAATATACTAGTTAATTTACTTCTCAATGAAGTACTTGCTAGTTGCTGCTGCAATGAAGAAGCGAGAACTAATACCATCATCAAAGTTGAGGGCATAACTCAAAGCATCATAGTGAAAACTAAACCTCTGCTGCTGCTGGTAATTTCTGAGCTTGCCGTATTTTGCCATTTGTCTCCTCATTTGAGCTCGGAGTCTCCAGTAAATACTCCTCAATTTCTTCTTCCCTTGCTCCATTATTAAGCTTCTCTCCAAAGCCATTAACATATCTCCGATAGTCACTCCCTCCATTGAGCTAGCTAGCTCTCCCTCTCTCTCTCTCTCTCTCTCTCTCAAGAAATGGAGTTCGGGTTAATAGGGTACACTTGGGGATGAGAGCGAGAGAAAAGAAAGATGAGATGGATGGGAAGGAGATTGACTGAGAGAGTGGCGCTTTATTTGCTCTTTTTTTCTTGATGCTACTTTGGTATATAGCTTAATTTTTTATTGAATGGATATACAGGTAGAGATATGGAGATAGATCGGGTGAAAGGGTTAAAGAATTTTTGTCTTTTTGTTGCACCGAATAACGCGCAAAGTGGTTTCCCATTCCACCTCTTTATTTTTAGTTGACTCTTAGGGGCTATTTGGTTCATTTCCATAAAATTATGGAAATGAATTCCCCGACAACAAACTAAATTTTTTTTTAAATATTTAAGGAATTTAAAACTTATGTTTGATATGAAATTATAAAGTAAAGAATTGAAAAGCATACCAAAAACTCAAGTTTGTTTCATTTCTAAATAATAAGAAGAGTTCTTAGAGGAAATGATGTGTTATCAGCAAGTTGTCAACTTTCTAGCCCATTTCCTAGCGAAAAGATAGGAAAAGTGTTGTCCAAAAAATGTCACTATTTAGAGGCTTTTTAAGAAATCTTCTCCCTCTCTCTCTTGTCATCATAGAGAAGTTTTTCTAAACTCGTTCTAGCTATTTATAGTTTTGTTTATAATTGTCATAAGCTAGATTTATATTGAGTTTAGTTTATTTTATTTAATATCTTTATTACACACACCCACATTGAGCTTATTGTATTTGCATACATAGTATAATTGGGGTTGTGAGATTGTGTGACTTAGAGAGTGAGCGCTTATTGTATTTGCATACATAGTATAATTGGGGTTGTGAGATTGTGTGACTTAGAGAGTGAGCTTACACTTAGTTCTCATCCTTGTATTAGTATAATTGGGGTTGTGAGATTGTGTGACTTAGAGAGTGAGCTTACACTTAGTTCTCATCCTTGTATCAGAGAACAAAATTTGTATTTGAGCTTTCATCGTGTAGATCACCTTGTAATACACTTGTACACCAAGAGGAGTGTGTGATGAAAGACAGGGTCATCCCAAGAAGAGTGGCATCGGTAGTAAAGCCTAGAAAGAGGTTGTAAATCTGAGCACTTGAGTGAGACACTGGCTAGAGACCAACACTTAGAGGGTGTAGAGTGTAATTGCAAGAGTGTTGATTGTAAAGTTTTCGGTGAACTAGAAAACCAAGTGTGAGGTGTAAACGTTATTCGGGTGAGCGTTAAAAACCCGGTTGTGTAGTGGACTCTCCCCAGGAGTGGGGAGCGGAGACATAGGACGGAAGGTCCGAACTCCGTGATTATTTGATTGTGTGAGTTTACATTGGCGTTCATTTATAGTTGTGCTCGTTGCTCATATCGTCATTGTCTCATTATTTAGTTTGTCCATTATATTGTTTACATTTGTTTGTTTCACCCTTGTTTTTTTATATCCTTGTATATATATTCTTATCACATATTATACTTGTTAGGATATTTACTAATTAGTTTTAATTGGTATTAATATCAGATTAGATTAGCATAACCCTATTCACCCCTCTCTAGGGTTCTTTCCTAATGACATTAGGTGCTTTCAAAAACCAAAACACCAAACTTAAAACACTTAAAAGGTGTTTTGAAATAAGTGTTGTGTTTTTGATTTGATAATGATTTAGCTCAAGAAAACAACATGGTTTCCAAACGCATGGTGTCTTATTTTTGGTAAAAACATCATGGAAACACGTAAAACATCATGGTATCCAAACATAACCTAACAAAATGCATTTAAAGAGAGTATGATCATGGTTTGTTTAGCAGCTCCAAATAACTAAATTTAGTTGATATAAGTGTGGTCCAAAAAATTATTTTTAGTTTTTAGCAAAATTTAGGCCAAATTTGAATTAGTCTTTTCTAGTTAAATTTTAGCACATAAACTGATTATTTTTTTTGAATCAACCTCTATATAGATTAATTCCAACCTAGTTAAATGACAAATAATTTAAACTCAATTCTATTTTAAAATTTCCAAACACACTTCAGAATCCGTTCGCTATTTATTAGTAGTTACTGTTCTTTAATAAAGAAGAAACCGAAAAAAAAGGAACTTTACCGAAGACAAAGAAGAGAATCTCATCAGCAGTAGCTAATTTATTGCCAACTGCTTTTTGGAGGGCAAGTCTAAACTGTCTCGGGGACCACGAATTCCAACTTTTTATTGTATTAATTTGTCCGGTTGATCTTGCGGACGGTGCATGATAGCATTGAATGCGCTGCAGACAGCAAAAAGAGCCCGGAAGGCCGAGCCCATCGTAAAATCGTAAGCGAGTAGCAGCAGCAGCAGAGCGATCGTGTCTCTTCTTGATCGAAGAGCTTTTACGCCTTACTTTTTTTTATCGGAGACCGATCGGTAACTTTCTATCGCACGCCTCAACAGTTACCTATCAAATTTTAGCCTTACCCCTACTGAGCATTAACCAGTAGGTAACCAAATTAGCTTGCCAGGAATATAAACAATAATAAATAAAAAGAGTTTTTTCATAGATGTTAGCACTATACATTAATTATAGGCTAAACATTAGAAAAGTCCTCCATAACTTGGGACGATTATTGGATAACATCCTCTAACTATCAAAATACCATAATGTCTCTTTTAAGTTTAGGGATTACATGAAAAACCCCTCAAAGTTCAGATCTTATAAGGAAAAAAACTCACAAATAGCATTAAAATGCAATTTTTCACATGAGCGGGTAATTCTGCTAGGGGATTTATTTTCTAGTGAAAATTGTATTTTCATCTGATAATCATCCAAAGTTAAGAAAGGGTAATCGTCAAAGTGCTAGTCCCTTAAGTCTAATAATTTGGGTTTACTTCCCATAAATCTCTCTGAACTAGGAGTTTTGCATACACCCCATTGAAGAATTGGCAAACAATTGAAGAAAACAACCCAGAAATCCAGCCAGGCAGACTGACGGTTGACCGCGAGTCAGCGGCGGTCGACCGTGAACGTGCACAAGGGTCAGGAAGAGCTGAGAGCTGAAGGCGGTCGACCGCTACGGTCGACTGCGTGGACCTTATAGGATTTTTGGGCTCTGTCGTTTGGTTCGGTCGACCGCCGCGGCCAACCACGATACCTGTGCGGTCGACCGTCGCGGTCGAACGCAAGCTGTTTGGGCTGGGCTTTGGGTTTTCAACCCGGTTCGTTTTGAAGCTGATATATAACTCTAATCCTGATTAGTTAAGGTTAAGCAAGGACGTTTTTAGCAGTCTTTTGGAAAAAATTACTACATCCAATTGTGGAAGATTTGTGAGAGAGATCTAGAGCTTTGTTTTAGGGTTTGATCGGTGAGATTTGTAACTCTATTTGTATTCTCTTGATTTCTAATAGTAAGAAGTCCCCCCTCCTTGCCCCATGGACGTAGGAAACTTGTCGAACCACGTAAATAGTTTGTTCTTGCTGTGATTGTGATTTGCTTAGTTGTTGTGATTTATCTCGAGTTATTGTTCGTGTCGCTTCGAGACCTTCCGCCACGCACAACAATTGGTATCAGAGCTCCGAGTTGGACTTGGGAGCTTGTTCGAAGGATTCACTGTTGGATTCTTATTTGAAGAGTTAGATTGACAACATGGGAGAATCAAGCATATCAGGTTCGTCTCTTACGAAGACGATACATAGTTTGAGCATCAATAACACGAAGATTGATGTTCCGAAGTTCGATGGCAAGATCAATTTCAGATTGTGGAGGTGCCAGGTGATGGATGCGTTGGACGCTCAAAACTTAGAAGAAACTCTTGAGTTGCAAAAAAAAAACCTGCTGATATGAAAGAAAAGGTTTGGAAGAAGATGAATAGTAGGGCATATGGAGTTATTCGGTCATGCTTGACGCCAGATCTTATTTATGATGTGATGAACGAGACGTCGGTGAAGAGAATGTGGGAAACACTCAATGAGAAGTATCTTACGAAGAGCATTGAGAATCGACTTCACTTGAAGAAGAGGTTTTACCAGTTCAAGATAAAGAGAGGAGTTTCCATCAGGGAGCATGTTAACAACTTCACGAAGCTACTTTCAAACATGGCCAATGTGGATATCATGGTTGAGAATGAAGACAAGGCGATGCTACTTTTGTGTTCGTTGCCTGAGGATGATTATGGTACCTTTGTTCTCACTATGATTAATGGAAGAACTACTGTTAACTACAAGGAGGTGACATCAGCGTTGGTGAATTATGAGTTAATAAAGAGTGTTGGTGAGTCCTCCGAGAAGGCATCGGGAGATGTATTAGTAGTTCAAGGTCGTGGTTCAAACCGAAGCAGGAGGTCGCAGTCCAGAGGTGCACATCGTGGGATTCATAGGAATCAGTATGCTTTTTGTAAAGATGATGGACATTGGAAAATTGAATGCCCAAAGCTAGATTGAGCTGAGAAGAAAAAGGGGAAAGTTGTACAAGCTTCAGAGGTGAATGTTGTCAAGACTAGTGGCAACAATTCAGATTCAGATTCTTCAGGCTATTCGTTATCCACACTATCATCAGTTTGTGATGCCGACTCTACGGAGTGGATGTTAGATTCGGGTGCTTCTTAACACGTTTGCCCTAGGAGGGATTTGTTCTCTAGTTTTCAGGAGTTGGAAAGAGAGGATGTCGTGCTCATGGGTAATGGACATACATGCTCTATTAGTGGTATTGGTACTATTCAGATTAGGATGAGTGACGGGATGATGCGAGAGTTGGATGAAGTAAGGTTCGTTCCACAATTAAAGATGACCATCATTTTACTTGGAGCTTTGGAGACAGCAGGCTATAGGGTAACCTTAGTGGATGCACGTTTGAAGGTCACATTGAGGTCCATGATTGTGATGAAGGGTGTCAGAAGGAGCAATTTATAATATTTGCTCAGAAGCACGACGATTGATAGGGAGCTGACGACTTCATCAGATTCGGCTAGACTGTGGTGTTATTTGATGCTGGGTTATTTGATTGGTAATATCGTTCATAGGTTGTTGAGGAGTGTTTTGACCTACAGTTTGAAGTCTTGTGAACCCATTGGTATGAGCAAGAAGATCGGGGTGAAGTTTAGCACTTCTATCCATCATTCGAGGGGTCTTCTGAGAGGTGTTCATTTAGGCATTCGTGGGCCTTCCAAGGGACAACTATTGGGAGGTAATAGGTATGTGGTTTTCGCAGTTGGGGATTGTTTTAGGCATTGGTGGGTTGCAACCAACTCCCGTTGGTGTGAAGTCCTAGAAGCCCGCAATAGATGGAGGAAGTGTATTGATAGAAAGGTAACCCGGCGTTCTGATTATGGTAGGGGTTCTTTCTTACGTTTGTGCCGAGCTCACGGCAATTGGAGATACTTCATTGGTGTGGAAACTTTGAGGCGACGTGATGAGATGGCAGATTTATGGAGTTGTTCCTTGCTGGAGGAGGATCGACGTTTGATGTCGAACATTGGTATTGGTGTGCGGGCTATGACATGTTTAGGCCATCTTATGCATAGGTTACCGACTGCTACATGTAGAGATTTTGGATCTGGTAGAGCTGCTTCAGATTTTGGTTGGATGTTTGGCTACCCAGCACTTGGTCACATCGTGGATGTGAGATTTGATCCGATAGCATATTTGGGAGTCAGAGGCGTGTTTGTGTTGGCCTTCTTATTTTGATGATGTTTAACAAACAATTTATGACTAATATTATTTATCTAGTGTTTGTGTTTATCTATTTATTATAGACAAATAATATGTTGGAGGTTGGATGGTTTACGTTTCAACGATAATCTAATGGAGGTTGGCGGAATTGTGGAGTTAAGCCCATGCAATTCAAATTGAAGATCCAAGTTCTAGCTTCATTCGTGAGTTTATCAAGTCAAGCTTATTGAAGATCAAGATCAAGCTTTGGTAACATTAGTTTAGATTTATATTATGTGTGTTGGTACTTTAAGCTTAATCATATACACACACACACATTTGGTTTCTATGTATATATATAGTTATATATATATACATGCATGTTTTGGTTTCCAAGTTTATATAAATATGAAATTACATACTTCATATTTATTATTGTGTTTTGGTTTAATTTCATAGATATGAAACAAATGTATATTCATATACATCCTCATATGTTTCATACTCTATTATGTTTGAATTTATATTGCATAGAATATGTAAATTTTTGAAAATATTATTTTATTGGTTTTTGGACTTAACAATAATCATATACATCTTTTACAAAGTCTATATAATCATTTTGTAATGTTTCAAAACATGGTTAAGCTAAAATGTTAAAACTCATATGTTTACAATTTCATGTTTTGAACTATTTTACAAAATGATGATATTTTTTATTTGGGAGATCTTTTTTGAAAATCATTTTTGTAGCATGTGTATTATCATGTCTACAATCATTTTCCAAAGTTTTATATTTTCCTGAATTTATTTGCTATTTTTAAAGACAGTTTAAAAATCAGCATTTTATTTTTAAACCTGGATATCTGAAGTATCAGTTCGCGGTCAACCGCCCTTGGCGCTGCGGTCGATCGCTGATAGTCCAGAGACTGCACTTTATTTTTCAACAGCTCATGATCGATCGCTCTTGGCGCTACGGTCGACCGCCATTTTTCCAGAGACTTGAGATTTTTTTTTTCAGAACTTTCCACGGTCGACCGGATGTGGCTCTGCGGTCGACCGCGAATTTTCTAGCTGGCTTTCCAACTGCTAGTTTTCAGCCATGGTTGACCGCCAATGGCTCTTCGGTTGACCGCTGTTCAATAACGACTAGTTTTCTGATTTTTCCAGCTGTGTTTTTTGAGGGCTATTTGGTCTTTTTGCTTGGGTTTTTACTGATGTTTTGGGTTTCTATAAATACCCCCTTGCTCTCATCTTTCATACAAACTAATAAAATGTTTTAAACAAGTTTAAAAGAGTTTTAAACAAGTGTTTAAGTTTGTTTAATATTTGTTTAGAAGCTTTTAAGCAATTGAGGGTTTGAGTTTGTGAAATCAATTCTACAAGAGCTTGAGGAGACTTTTAAGCAATTGAGGGTTTGAGTTTGTGAAATCAATTCTACAAGAGCTTGAGGAGATCATCTATTGGAGTTTGAGCATCCAACTATTCTCCCTCTATCTCTTGATCCATTGAGAAGTTTTTTAAACTCTATTTCTAGCTCGTTTATATATTTTATTATCATTATTATTAAATTAGAATTATATTGAGTTTAGTTTTAATTTATTTTATCTCGTTGTACACACACAACCATTGAGCTTATTGTATTTGCATACATTGTGTAATTGTGTTGTGGGATTGTGTGACTTAGAGAGTGAGCTTACAATTCGTTCTCATCCATTATAGAGAACAAACACTTTGTGACTTAGAGAGTGAGCTTACAATTCGTTCTCATCCATTATAGAGAACAAACACTTTGTATTTGTGCTTAATTTGTGAGGTTCGTTCTCATCCATTATAGAGAACAAACACTTTGTATTTGTGCTTAATTTGTGAGGTTCACTTTGTAACACACTAGTACACCAAGAGGAGTGTGTGGTGAGAGACAGGGTCATCCCAAGAGGAGTGGGGTAGGTAGTAATACCTAGAGAGAGGTTGTAATTCCTAACACTTGAGGGAGACACGGGCAAGAGGAGTGGGGTAGGTAGTAATACCTAGAGAGAGGTTGTAATTCCTAACACTTGAGGGAGACACGGGCTAGAGACCAACACTTGAGGTGGTAGTTAGTGTAGTTACATTATGAGTGTGGATTGTAAAGTTTTTAGTTAGCTAGAAAACCGTATAGTGAGGTGTAAACATTTTTCGGGTAAGCGTAGAAAACCCGGTGTGATAGTAAAGATCTCCTCGAGGTGAGGAGCGGGAATGTAGGTCGTGGGGACCGAACCTCGTGAATATATCGTTTGTTTGTGATTGTATTGGCGCACTTATTTTTATGTTTATCTTTATATCGCCTTTGTCAATTGCTTATTGTTTATATTGCCCACTATCTTGTTTATGATTATTTTACCCTTGTGTTAGTTTATATATCCTTGCATATATTTCACCATATACCTCTTTGCTAGGATATATATCTCTTTGTTCATATCACTTATCATTGCATATATCTTGTTGTATATCATACTTGCTAGGATAATTTGTTAATAAGTTTTAATTGGCATTTAAATCTGATTAGATTAGCATAAACCCTATTCACCCCCCTTTAGGGTTCTTTCCTAGTGGCATTAGGGTCTAACAGTTTGATTATCTGGTATTGACTTCTAACTTTGTTCTGAGTACGTATGTCATGTTTGACTCTCGGCAGGTGGAGAGTGGTGATCAGATATTTGGGACATCACAGCAGGTGGAGAGTGATGCTACTCCACGTTGGGTGGAGACTCCAGATCATACTGCATCATTTGGGATTCCAGCTGATGTGACACAGATTGAGAATCATGTTGATTTGGATGCAGATGATAGGTTGATCGATTCGAGTGTAGCTAATAGATTGAGTCTGGATATGGCCATTGGTTCATCTCAGGTGGAGATGTTTGGATTGTTTCAGTTTGGGGCTATTGGAGGTGCTATCAGCCGTAAAATTGATTGTGATGTTGGAAAAGGGTTGCGAACTCTTCTAGTGGATTGAGGCCTTTGGAGGCCATTTGGGTGAACTACGTTCGACTTGATTCCTTAGGCAAGAGGATATGTAGGCAGTCTTTCAGATACAGCCGGTTTGATCTGTTAATTCAGATAGGGGGGATCACGTTTCAGCTCTAGTTTGGTTCCCAGACTTGTTACGGGACTTTTGGATGATTTGGTGTCGGTTCAGTTTTGGTAGAAACATTCGCCGAGGTGGAGAATTAAAGAATTAGCAAACAGTTGAAGAAAACAACCCAGAAATTCAGCCAGGCAGACTGGCGGTCGACCGCGAGTTAGCAGCGGTCGACCGTGAATGTGCACAAGGATCAGGAAGAGCTGGGAGCTGAAGGCGGTTGACCGCCACGATCAACCGCCACGGTCAACCGCCACGGTCGACTGCGTGGACCCTGTAGGATTTTTAGGTTCTGTCGTTTGGTTCGATCGACCGTCACGGTCGACCGTGAGTTTCCTGTAGCCGATTTGTTCTCTGTCGGAAGTATTCGGTCGAACGCCGCGGTCGACCACAATACCTGCGTGGTCGACCGCCGTGGTCGACCGCAGGCTGTTTGGGCTGGGCTTTGGGTTTTTAACCCGGTTTATTTTAGAGCTGATATATAACTCTAATCCTGATTAGTTAGGGTTAATCATGGACATTTTTTAGCAGTTTTTTAGAAAAAATTGCTGCATCCAATTGTGAGAGATTTGTGAGAGAGATCTGGAGCTTTGTTTTAGGGTTTGATCGGTGAGATTTGTAACTCTATTTGTATTCTCTTGATTTCTAATAGTAAGAACTCCCCCCTCCTTGCCCCGTGGACGTAGGCAACTTGCCGAATCATGTAAATAGTTTGTTCTTACTGTGATTGTAATTTGTTTAGTGGTTGTGATTTATCTCGAGTTATTGTTCGTGTCGCTTCGAGAACTTTCGCCGCGCACAACACCCATGACTTTTTTTTATTTCATCAAATCCCTCTAAATTTTGTAGTGCCTCACAGAACCTCTCTAAACTTTTAACTTTTCTTGTGTGACTCACACTTATAATTGACCAAATAACTAAAAAGCAATTTGAGAATAAAAATTCTCAATTTAGTATTTTCTATTTACACATAACAAGACCGCCTTGAATTTTGGATTTTCTTAATATTTTTAATTATTTGTCAATTCCATATCTAGTAGTACTCCCATTAGAAATGTTCAAAGTATTCAAGATGAAGGCATCTGAGAGCATTTAAGACTTATTCACTTGATCAATGGACATTGTGAACAAGTTAAAGGCTTGGTGAAAAGAAAGAAATATGATAACAAAAAGTTTGTGAGAAAAATTCTTTATTCACTTTCTAATGATTGGGGACCAAAGGTAATGACTATAAAAAAATTATAAAATATTTTTGAACTAACTCTTGAGAATCCTATGGGAAATCTTTGTACATATGAAGGTAGCTCAAAAAAAATCAATGATTCTACAAGCAAAGAAGGAAAAGTTAAGAAAGGAGGCAAGCTTGAACTCTGAGGATAGTGGTAAGAGTGAGATGGGGCTAGTAATCAAAGGATTCAAAATCGTTTTGAAGACGAAAGACAAGAAAATTTTATGCACAACAGATAGAATCAAATCTTCTCTAAGGTTAGGAAGAATAAGTACGAAAACTCATATTCTGAACAAATTTGTCATAATTGCAGAAAACCTAGTCACTTCAGAAATGAACACTCTCTTACCAAAAGGGATTACAAAGGAAATAATATGAACTTCAAGGCAACATTGTGGGATTTCTCAAGTAATAATAAAAAATTAGAAAATAACTTGAGTAGGGATGAGAGAAGTCATTGTCTCATGGCCACTAACGACATCTTAGAAGATTCAGATGAGCAAAATTCTGATAATGAGGTACAATGGAGAGCTAAGGAGCAATACAATACATGCATTTGAATTCAAACTACTCGCGATACATAACAAGAAAGAAATAACTGTTTCTTAGTCTCGACGAAAGAAAGTTGGAGACATGAGCTTTGAAAACAACGATAATATAACGATAATATAAAATTGTAGGAGTTGGCGATGTATATAATGATTCTTTTAAACTCCTAAAGGTATTACTCGATGCTAGATTAGCATAATCTTATCTTCATTAGTCGACTTTGCAATAATATGTCTATTCTTTCGAACCTACAGTGTGTAAAATTATTGATTCAAAAATTAATATTCGATTATTTTTACTTGAAATAGACGTGATAATGTTTATGCATTGAACTTTACTGATATTAAATCTAACATTCTCAAATACTTAGTTGTGGGAGGAGAGGATACCAAGCTTTGGTACAGGAGGCTTGGACATGCAAGCATAGGTTTATTGTAGAAATTCTTGAAGAAAGAATCAGTGAGAGGTTTGCATATCTCTACATTCAAAGTGAGAGTTTATGTGAGGCTTGCATAAAGGGTAAATTTGTTAGGGCCTCTTATAATTTGAATAACCATGTGAGCACTTCTAAACCTTTGCAATTACTCTGTCTCCATACAAATATTAGGAGGTAAGAGTCATTATTCGGGAGTGGTTGATGATTTCTCTAGATTTACATGGATCATACTTCTAACTAATAAGAGAGAGTGCTTTAAAGTTTTTGAAATTTTTTCAAAGAAAGTTAAAAAAGAAAAGACCTTCCTATTCATACCATCCTATTGGATCATGGATGAGAATTTAAATGTAATTTTTTTGAAAAAAATTTTACTAATAAAGGAACCATTAATAAGTCTTCTTCTTCTCGAACACCTCAATAAAATGGAGGAATTCGAGCCAAAGCAGATTTTATAAGAAAATGCTAGAACCATGCTAAATGAATATAAATTATCAAAGCACTTCTGGGCTGAGATAGTTAATACAGCATGCTATATACAGTAGTAGGTTTATTTATGGTATCTACTAAATAAGAACTCTTTTGAGCTTTACTATAGAAAATCCCTAAGTGTTTGCACATTTTCATGTTTTTGGTTGCAAGTGTTATCTTTTTAACATGAAAGACCATTTAGGAAATTTTGATTCTAAAGCTGACAAGTGTATGAGTTTTTAGGATACTCTTCATGTAGCAAAGAATATGGAGTCTACAACAAAAGAACTAAAAATCCTAAAGAGTTTATTCATATTAAATTTCATAAAACTCACACATCTATTAGTTTGATTGATAATGCATATGACCCTCTTGTAATGCACCTAAATGATCAGGTTGAGCAACAAAAAACACAGATGAAAAAGTGAGAAGAAGGATCAAGAGAAATTTAGGAACAATAATGAGAAGAAAACTCTTGAATATTTAGAGCTCTTACAAATCCATCAGACTCAAATAATTAACAAGTAGTGTCAACAAGAGATCATCCCAAAGAAATTATCATCCACACAATCACTTGAATGATTACCATAGTTCCATGGCAACATCAAATGTAAGTGAAGGTAAAAAAAACTTCATTCCTTTCTTGGAGAGTTCTGCGGTTATGTTAATTTTATTTCTAAAATAGAACTTAAGAATCTGAATGAAGCTACAAATAACAAAATTAGATTATTGCTATGCAAGAAGAACTTAATCAATCCACAAGAAATAAAGTTTGGAATTTAGGTCCAAAACTTGATGATCACTCCATCATAGGAACAAAATGAGTCTTAAAAATAAATTGGATGAAAAGATAATGCCGTGAGAAATAAAGCTAGATTTGTTGCTAAAGGGTATAACCAAATAGAAGGAATCAGTTTTGATAAAACTTTTACACTAGTTGCTAGACTTGAAGCCATCAGAATTTTACTTATACTTTTTTATAAAGGTTTCAAGCTCTATCAAATGGATATAAAAAATATCTTTCTAAATGGACACCTAATGAAGAAGTCTATATAGAAAAATCCTAGGTTTTATTGATCATGCTTTTCAAGATTATTTATAAAAGTTAGATAAAACATTATATGGTCTTAAAAAAGCACCTCGAGTTTGGTATGACCGTCTAAGTTCTTATTTGCTAAAATATAATTAAAAAAAGAGGTTTGTTGACAATATCTTATTTGTTTAATTTGTTGACAAAATATTTTTATTGTATAACTGTATGTTGATGATATCATTTTCGAAGTTACTAGTAAGGATCTTTGCTATAAGGTTGAAAAGTTGATGCAGGATGAATTTGTGATGGGCTTAATGGAAGAGTTGAAATATTTTCTAGGATTCCAAGTGAAGTAGACAAAAGATGGCTTGTTTATCTTGTAGGAGAAATACATTAAAGAAGTTCTCAATCACTTTGACATGGATAACTTCAAAGCTATTTCAACCCGATGAGATCTTTGGCAAAGCTTGCCTAAAAATAAATAAATAAAATGAGAGTGTTAATTGATGAAAAAGTACAGAGGAATGATCGGAAGTCTCTTGCATCTTACTACTTCTTGTCCTGATATTATATATTTTTTGTGTGTCAGTGTGCGAGATTCCAAGTGAATCATAAGGAATTACATTTAAAATTCGTAAAATAATTTTTGAGATATCTTATTAAAATGCAAAAAAATGATATATGGTTTCTGATATGCAATTCCTTTGATCTAGTTAGATATTCTAATAGTGATTATGCTGGGAGTCATCCAGATAGAAAAGCACTAGCGATAAAGTACATCTTCTATAATATTCTGTTGTGTTTTGGTCAAGTAGGAAACAGAATTGTGTAGCATTGTTAACTACTAAGGCGGAATACATTACTTTAGGTAGTTATTGTGCATAAGTCTTTTGGATGTTTTTGACACTACAGGACTACGACATTACCTTTAAGAAGATTTATCTTAGGCCTTACAATAAAAGTGTTATTGACTTGAGTAATAATCTAGTATACCATTTATGAACAAAACACATAAATGTTAAGCATCACTTTATTATGGATCACATTGCTATGGGGAATATTTAGATTGAGTTTGTTCCCACTGATTGACATCTTGCAGATATATTTATCAAACCTTTATTTGAAGATCTTTTCACTTGATTGAGATAAGATTTAGGCATTCTATCTCTAGATATCTAACATATTGCACTATCATGTTGCATGCACATAGTTTGTTTTGTTTCTTATTTTCTTTTTTCTTTCTAGTTTCTTTTTTTATTTTTGTCCTTTTCTTTAATTTTTTTAAATATGAAAACAAAATAAAAATTTATATTTCTTTCTTTTCTATTCTCTGAAAAAATAAAAAATTAATTTTTTTTTGGACATGCCTATGTATATGCTTTCACAGGAATGATTCAGATAATATTGTTCATTAGTATATAGGCTTGAATATGACACACATGTTTACATACAATTTTTAATCTCTATGTACATATTTCTGCACACAAATGATCAAAAAGATGATTGCATAAAACTTTATTTACATGGGATATTTCACGTATTAATTCGCATACCTATATTTTATGCTTATCATGCTTAGTGTTGTGGAATAGTGGTGGGGGATTCATCTATTTGATTGCTTCACAGAGTTGCTCATTCCCCTCACTAAGCGGACAACCATTGTTATTGTTGGACTCTATTCAAGGAATTTGAATCTTCTTATGCTTCTCATATTAGTTGAACGAGTAATATTTACCTGCATAATTTAGTTCAATATATTTATAAGGGAAAAATGTGTCTGGACCCCAAAAGTAGAAACTTCATGTGCTGCATCCCCTCCTAGTTTCCCCCATGTGGTTCAGCCCCTTGAAGTGTGATATTCTGTGCTGCAGCCCCTTTTTAGCAATTATTACGTGCCAGTTAAGCTTAAATCCCAAAAATATCCTTATCCTCTCCCCTCAATCCCTTAGACCCAGCACTCATATCCTCTCTCTCTCTCTCATCTCCTCTCTCTCTCTCTCTCCCTCTCTCTCTCTCTCTCTCTCTCTCTCCTCTCTTCTCCTCGACTACGTCGGAGTTCGCTGTTGTCGCTCTCTGCCTCACCCTCAAGTTCACCACCACTCCCCGCCTCACCCTCGACTACGTCGGAGTTCGCTGTTGTCGCTCTCTGCCTCACCCTCAAGTTCACCACCACTCCCCGCCTCACCCTCGACTACGTCGGAGTTCGCCACTGCCGCTCTCCGCCTCACTCTCTACCTCACCTTATTACGAGATCGGACGGAGAAATTATAGTGAAAATAACATTGTAAACATAACATGGAAGCTCGTAGAACTAACATGGGAGCTCACATAACTAACATGGGAGCTCACAGAACTAACATCATAGATCAAAGAACTAAAATTATTTTACACACAGATATAGTTTGAATCTAAAAAACTCAAAATACCAAAGTTATAAGTCTCTTCAATAGCTTTTCAACGCATCTCAAATCATCTTATTCCGAGATCGGATGAGAAAGTTATAAGCAAAATACATATCATATGAATAATTTGAATCCGTAATATGAATATATCATGATAAGTGATAATAAATATGTGAGGTAAATTTGAATATATCATGATAAATGATAATAACTATGTGATATGGTTATAAATAACATTTATCGATGTTTGAGTATGCTAGGAATTAATTTGGGATCAATTTAATATATATATGTGCCTGAATCTGGAAAAACTCAAAAGACCAAAGTTATAGGTCACTTCAACAGCTTTCCAACGTATCTCAAATCACCTCATTCCGAGATCAGACAAAAAAAATTACAACGAAAATAGCATTGCAAACATAACATGGAAGCTCACAGAACTAACATCATAGCTCACAGAACTAACATGGGAGCTCACAGAACTAAAATTATTTTACACATAGATGTAGTTCGAATCTGAAAAAACTCAAAAGACCAAAGTTGTAGGTCCCTTCAACAGCTTTTCAACGCATCTCAAATCACCTTATTCTGAGATCGGATGAGAATGTTATAACCAAAATACAGATCATATGAATAATTAGAATCCGTAATTTGAATATATCATGATAAATGGTAATAAATATGTGAGTAAATTTGAATATATCATGATAAATGATAATAACTATGTGATATGGTTATAAATAACATTTATTGATGATATATATATATATGTGCCTGAATCTGGAAAACCTCAAAAGACCAAAGTTATAGGTCTCTTCAACAGCTTTCTAACGCATCTCAAATCACTTCATTCCGAGATCGTACAGAGAAATTACAGTGAAAACAACATTATAAACATACATAGGAAAACATCAGAACTAACATCAGAGCTCACAGAACTAACATTATAGCTCACAGAACTAACATGAGAGCTCACAGAACTAACATCATAGCTCACAGAAGTAAAATTATTTTACACACATATGTAGTTTGAATCTAAAAAACTCAAAAAATCAAAGTTGTAGGTCTCTTCAACAGCTTTCCAACGCATCTCAAATCACCTCATTCCGAGGTCTGATGAGAAAGTTACAACCAAAATACAGATCATATGAATAATTACAGAGGTTCTAATAGGTATCAAAAACTACAACTGTTTGATTCAATTACAGAGGTTCTTTTACTCATTAGACAAGGGAATGAGCACAAAAACAAACAAACGCAATAATCTCCTTATCATCAATAGTTGATTTTCCCTTCCTCCATAAAAAAACAGTTAACCATTCAAAACGAAGCTGAAGAAGCCTTCAACTCTTCTAACATCTTCTTCAGTGCTGGTTGATTCAATGCCACATTTCCAAATTCAATGCTCGAGTATTTCTTGTACACTGCTCTCAGTTTACTCTAAGGTGCAGCTGAGTGAGACTTAAACAAAATTTGAGAGCAATCCCTGCACAATGCAGAAGAATTGTATTAAGAAAAATTTGCAGGACATAATTTGGACTCATAGAGTACTGTATCAGACCCGACTCAGCAAAAATTACAACATCCTCGGTCATAGAGTACTGTATCAGACCCAACACGGTGTGTTAGTTCTAACACGTGGCGTGTTAGTTCTAACATGCGGCGTGTTAGTTCTAACACACCGCGCGTTAGTTCTAGTTTTAACACCTTCTCGCTCACTTCCACATCCTCGATCGCTCCAGAAATTCTGAAGGGAGGGGGAAGGCTGAACTCAAGGGAGGGGGAAGGCTGAACTCGAAGGTCGAGCATGGAGGAGGCGGCGGTGAACTCGAGGGCGAGGCGGAGAGCGGCAGCGGCGAACTCTGACGAAGTCGAGAGCGAAGCGGGGAGTGAGTGGCGGCAAGCTACAGCGACGAGGTGGGCGGAGGAGAGGAGGGGAGGCGGCGACGAACCCGAGGGGAGGCTTGCGGCTGCGGAGGCCAGCGATGGCGAGGAGGAGAGGGACAGGGGCCGACGAGCTTGAGAAAGCCCTTAGTTTTAGAGAGATAGGAAGAGAGAGAGAGAGAAGACGAGAGGGAGAGAGAGGAGAGAGGAGATGAGAGAGAGAGAGAGGGGATATGAGTGTTGAGTCTGAGGGATTGAGGGGAGGGGATAATGATATTTTGGGGATTTAAGCTTAGCTGGCATGTAATAATTGCTTAAAAGGGCGTGCAGCACAAAATATCACACTTCAAGGGGTTGAATCACATGGGGGGAAACTAGGAGGGGTTGCAGCACATGAAGTTTCTGCTTTCCCTATTTATAAATATAAAACTTAGGGAGCATTTGGCAACCGGGCGTTTTTTCCATTTATGTTAAAAAAAACAATGAAACGCGTTTGGTGAACGTGGTGTTTTTTGACCTGATCTTTTACAAAACCTAAAAAATAAACGATTTTCTCAAAACACCAAAAAAGTGTTTTGAGATTCCGTTTTTTTTCACTTGTCGGTCGGCCGCGGACCCGCCCGCACCGCCCGCCTGCTGACGCCCATCGTTGCCTGCCGCTCGTGGCCCGCCCGACCGGCCACCCGTCGGCCCATTGCTTGCCGCACACGATCGGCCGCCGGCCGGTTGTCATCTCCCGACCCGCCGCGCTGCCGCTCACCACCCGTCAGCCCACCCGCACTCGCCATCCGCGCGTACGAACGTTGTTGCGCCGCCGTCGCCGCGCGCCCGCCCGCCCGGCCCGCCGCCGTCGTCGTTATATAAATGGTCAAACTAGTTTTACCAACAACTATAAATGGTGTTTTTAAAATATTTTTGAAAAAAACACAATGACATAATGTTTTTCTACAAAAACACAACAAGAAAATCAACTTGATTACCAAACACACCTTTAAATTCTCATTGAGGCAATACAATAAAATCTTTTGACTCCTGTATAATAATAAAAAGAAAAAACCAACAAGTAGAAACCAAAAAATAAAATAGCTCGGTTGTCTACGCAAGCTTACATAAAAATAGTCACGTTGACTGTTTTGAGTTTGATTGTATGCTTCAGTTTCATAAAAGTTGTTATGGAGCACTTGGCCTAGGTGATACTAATTGGTATAACAGAACACGTTGGTTTAACTAGACCCTCTATTATTGTACAATAGAGCTATAGACCTGCAGGCTATAGCTCTGTACTAGCCCAAAGCAGTAGTACTGAAGATGAGACCATTATTATCATCATCACAAGGACAGTACTTCTACCGCTATTTATGAATCAATCGGGGTAAATTGGTAATGCATTGCTTTTATACCCTGTATCAAGGGTGATATTATATTCGATAAGATGGTTATTAAACAATGGATTTATAGAGTAACTATGTAGTGATTATCAAGATGATGGTTATAACAGAATGTGAACGTGGGATGGGGTATGTAGAAGGAACAAAAATGAGGAGTGACGAGAGAGTTTTTTGTAATTACTTTTATGTCCTCACATACTTCACTAGCAGAGATCATACCATCGTAGACGGCACAGTATAGTCGGGCAAATATCCGCCCTGGAACACGCTAACAACCCTAATTAATCATAAATAAACACCCAAAACAGCCATAACTAATCATCAATATTAACCCTAAATAAGTAATCCTTAATTAAGATCTAACCCTAATCAACTCTATTGACTAATCCTTGCCAGAAATCTAACCCTAACATTAATTACCCTTAAAGCTAATTTAAAACGAGTAAACCTAGCCCTAATTAATTTAATTAGGCAAATTTCATAATAACCCTAACCCTAAGTGGACTAATCCTTAACCAAGATCTAACCCTAATCAACGCTATTGACTAAATCTAACCCTAAATGGACTAATCCTTACGCGAAATCTAAACCTAACATTAATTACCTCTAATTTTTTTTAAAAGTCATAAACCTAGCCATAATTATTGTAATTAGCGTAATTATGTAATAACCCTAACCTTAATTAAACTAATTTGTAAAACACTAATTGCATATCTTTTTAATTCCAAAGTTAAAATTAATTCATGGAAACACTAATTACATAAAGCTAACCCTAATTAATCCAATGAACCTAACCTTAATTAATCAAATAAACCTACCCTAATTAATCGAACAAACCTAACATTAATTATGCTAGGCTTAGGCTAATTACCCTAGTCCTACCGTTAATCATTGAAACATTATAGTTACATATAATTTTAATTCCGAATTTAAATATTAATTCACGGACCTAGCCCTAACCCTAACTAAGTCTAACATTAATTACATATTGTTGATGGCTGATATCAAACAATTAATGAAAGAAGTTATATGGTTGACGGATGTCCTCTAACTCTCCAAATGTTCAGTTCTGAAGTGGGCTGTTCTTCCTTGCACAGGTAGAAAAATCGTAAGAGGGCGGAGTTGAGTTCTCTGGTTGTTCCTCCAATGATCAAGTCAGTAATTTACTTGAGTGCAGACGTAACTGAATTGTAGAAGTTCTTAAGCACCGTGGGTAGAGATAAAGATCTTATCTTTTTGTAAAAATAGTACTCCTATTTATAGTGCTAGTAGAGAGGTAGAAGCGCATCTTCGACCGAGTATAGGCAGGCGGCCAAATTAGCATCTACTTTGCAAGTGTCGGCCGACGAGTGGAGGAAAGGTCACTTCTACATTTAATGTGAAGTGACTGGGGGCGTGCAGTACTGGCGTGGTTCGATGTGTCATAAAGACTATTGAGGGCAGAGAAATGATGACACCCATTATGCATTTAATGGCATTTATTGTGAGGTGATCAGCTGTCAGTGAGTGGTAGGGGGCTTGAGGCTCGAGGTAGTCATCATCTTTCTACTCATCCAGTAGAAGGTCGAGAAGTATCGCCTTTTGAGTCGCCTTCACGAGATGTTGGCCAAATGGTCGGTTGAGTAGGTTGATCATAAAGTCGACCGTGCCAGGGGTCAACATGTAATGCTTTTTGAGTTGCCCTCGTGAGATGTCGGCATGTCGAGTCGTTTGAGCTAGTGTAACGCCCCTGATTTTCACACTAGCTGCAGTCCAGGGTGAACCCCAGAGATGTTAGTGTTGGATATAGGTGCCCTGCAGGCAATAATTGTATATTATAATAGGATCTATATGAATATAACATCCTTGTTTAAAATAATAGTATGCTATTTTGGTCAGATTTATCTGGTATTTTAATACAGATAAAGTCCTTAGAATGATACCAGACTATCAGACATTTCAGATATGATCGTAATGAAGAGATCTTACAGATAAAGTCCTTAGAATGATACCAGACTATCAGACATTTCAGATATGATCGTAATGAAGAGATCTAATTTGTCGCTGACGTATATTCTAAAATGTTCCTAGTCGATGAAGTGCTGAAATGGGTCATCATCACTTTGGTAAGACTAGTGTATACTTTATTTTTTCTTTGGAAGGACGATGATCTATCTCTTAGATCATTGATGTGAGACATCAAGATATAGTATACAGGTGACTCATTAGTGAATGAGTTGACTGAACGACTCACTGAGAACATCTAGTTGGTAAATATACTTAACTGTCAAATAGTAGTTCTCAAGTGATATAGTACAAAGTAGTCTCTTGACCTGAGGCATGAGTACAATATCTTACATGTCAGTATAGGTGTACTTAGATTTTTACCTAACCACAGTTCTTTTCGAGTTGTGCATGACGGTTCTTGTTGGGTACATCCCGAGGCATAAGTAGATATTGAGATGCTAATATGGGATTCGTCTCTCCCAGTATAAGGGGTTAATGTCATAAGATTGTATGATATAACTATAACCTGAAAGTCCTTGGCCGAGGTAAATAAGATAAACTGAGTGTCAGTTTGATCTTATAGGTTATGAGTTTAATATCTACAAACACTAATTGAGCAACTAGGGTTTGACAGTTTTCCATACCCTAGGCTTAATAGTTTGACATGGTTTGACGAAGAGACCGGACTGTACGGCATTATCACTGAGTGGTCCTGATAAAATTGTGTAAGCATCTTGCAGACATTTATCATAACTTATACCCAGGTAGTCTTCATGTGTAGCTAGCACCTCTGTTGTACTTGTGGATATGATCCACTGCCGAGTTCTTAAGTTAGACCCTAGAGTCACATCAAGCGCGTACTTGAATCCTATGAAACATAATTTATAGAGTGATGCGTATGATTGATACGCATATATGATTTTACCGGATACACATAAACGGTTATGTATATCGATAAAATCGGAATGCTATGTGCTTAGGAAATGAATTCTAGTATTTTTTCTATAAAGTTAACTTTTAGTCAACTAGTTGACTTTTTGGTCAACAGTTGACTTTTGGTCAACTCATTGACTTTTTGGTCATATGATGACTTATTAATCAATGATTGGAAAATTACAAAATATTATATTTATGAAATACAATATTGATTTGGTATTCTCATTTATGAAATACACATACCATGTATAATGAGTCATGAGATGAGTCATTTAGTGGTATGGTTTGAGCACATGGTTTATTAGCACATGGTTTTGAAATGTAATGATTCATAAGATGATTCATTGCATGACTCACTAGATTAATCATTGATATTTGATGATTCATTGCATGACTCATAGGATGAGTCATTCATATCATGAACACATTTCACTCTATAAATATGAGCTCTCTTTCTTATGGAAAGACTAATGAAAAATTGGTTAAGTGGTTTTTTTTCCATAAGAGAATAAAAGAGAGCTCTTCTCTTACTAAATTCTAGCAATCTTGAGTAAGAGGAAGTAGTAGGATTTTATAGTACCCCCGAGTGGATATCTTACCTTGTGTCTCAAGAAGACTCCGATTTTGTCAAGCCCACTTGAAGACTTGGAGATCCACTACGAGGAGATTTTCTACTACAAGGAGCAAGAGCTAAGGGTTGTTCGATCTTCCATCGAATCACGCTTTGAAAGTATGACTTTCTAACTCTTGAATGCTCTCTTTAATATAGGGATTATGTTAGATTTAATTAGGATGGTCCTATTATGTATTTCATGCTCTCTACATGCTTAGCATAATTATACATATAGTCTTCCGTTACGTATTTTGTATGTATTTAGCATGAATTTCCTTCATGGTATTAGAGCCATAGTTCCATCTAATTAAATCTTAACATGTATATCTAACTCATAGAGGACTTTGTTCTTGCTTCTAGTTACTAGTTTAATTAAAAGATATTTTAATGAAACTAGTTAATTAATACAAGTTGTTTTGTAATTAGTTATACTAGTTGTTGATTTAAAAATATTATTTTTGGTTCATAAGATTTTAAGAGTAAAAACACTTGTATAAATTGCAAAACACTTATTTACAACTAGTGTAGTTGTATGTTAGAAGCATGATAGTCCTATTTGAGTTAGGATAATCCCTATGTTATCTAGTTTTCTAATTTGTTGCATAACTAGATAGATACATATTTCTTAATGTTGATTAAGTTATATGGATCATGGGCTACGCCTACGGGTATAGGCCCTTGTTCGGGTGTGGGGGGGTATGGTTATTTAGTTTAGTTATTTCATTTATGGCTTTTATTTTACATTCAATGCAATATTATTACCCATCCTACGAGATGGTTTTTCCACTATAAATGGGGCTTGCACTTCCTATGTATATGTGAATGTAATAATACAGGATTTGCAAGGGAGCTAGCAATGTAAGGAGTTGCAAATTGCTTGCCAAAATATAATTAGTATAGTTGCATTTTATTCCCTTAGTTGTCCACTACCATTCCATATTGCTTTTACATATATTGATATGTTGGTTGTGCCCCAATTGTAGATGTCAATACAATTGGGTGCTATATTCTACAAAGTTTATATCTCTATCTCATTAGAGAATATTTTTTATTATAAAAAACTCATTTTTAAACTTTGTGAGACATGGCAATAAGAGTTTATTGACCATAGAGTGGTGAGACCGATATTAACATAGTGTTAGTGTGAAAGATAAATAAACCTAAAGCAGTTAAAAGAGATGTATTTAGAACGAACTTTTAACTAGTGTCTAGGAAAGTGATTATGAGATATAACTCATGGGGTGATGCCCAACTTAAGATAAGGGGTGATGCCCAATCTTTCGCGTTATAGTCTTAAAGAGCGGTGGTTACTTAATTAAGGTCCGATGAATATTCCTGGTGAATAGCTCGAAACCCTCCCACTAATCTTGCACTTTCCTGGCTAGTTTAATTATTGCAAGTATAAATATAGAGAATCTTTTAACTATATCAAGTTCGATTACGGTAAAAGATTTATGAAATCGTCCGTAGCCCTCCATCATTTCAGTTGAATACCACTAAGCTTATAAATACTTTGTTTGTTGGTTATCGTCAAGACAATACTATTCTATGGCTAAGTAGTATTCATCTGTATATAAGATATAAGGATAGCTTAAATTGGTTATGCGACTTTGTTGGCCTTCGTCAAGAGTCTGCATAAGTTAAATTTGAGCCAGTCAAGAAATGATGGGACCAAACTTGACTAGTTTTTATGATTTGTTGGCTATCGTCAAGGTCATAAAAGACTAGGGGTAAAATCATATCAAGAATTACAAGAGTGTAAAAGACAAAAGTTGTCTACCAATTATTGAATGTATCAATTTGTTAGCTTTTGTTAAGGTTGATACATTCAATGATAATTGGATCTTGATCCCACTTGAAAACAAGGGGTTGTTTTTCGATCACCTCTTATAAGGTTTTGAGGGACTTGAAAAATAGTGGGAGACATAACTTAGATAAAAATGAACCAAATCTATTTTATGTATTAAACATCTGCTAAAATAATTTTTCTCTCTCTTTCAGACCATTATGTCTGGCTTAAAAATCATATCACAACAGAACAAGTTAACCGATCCTAATTTCATAGACTGGTTGAGAAATGTTAAAGGAAACTACCCAGAATTCTTAGCCTCACACATCAAGAATAAGCAAGTTGTTGCTTCATCTTCAGGTGTGTTTGTTGCTCATAATTGTTTTTCTATAAATCCTATATCTTGGGTATTAGATACCGGATCAGGATCTCATATCTGTAATTTGTTACAAGGATTGAGAAGCTATAGAAAACTTGGACCTGGAGAGATGATCCTATAAGTTGGTAATGGTGTAATAGTTGCAGCACTTGCAGTAGGGGATTTTCATCTATCTTTACCAAATGGAAACATTTTGATTTTGAATAGCTGCTATTTTGTACCAACTATGATGTGTAATATAATATCCGTATCTTTATTAGATAAAGATGGATATATATTCAAGTTGGAGAACAATGTTATGAATATCATATTTAATCAAAAGTGATTGCTTATGGAACATTGTGTAATGGCATATATATTCATAATCAAAACACAATTCTGAATACTCATCACATTAATAAAAGAAAGCACTCAGTTGTGAACGACGCTTTCTTATGGTATTGTAGACTTGGTCATATTAATAAAGAAAGACTTGGCGAGCTACATAAGCATGGATATTTAGATCCATTTGACTTTGAGTCTTATGCTACTTGCAAATCTTGTCTTAAAGGTAAAATGACTAAGACTCCATTTAAGAAAACTGGAGAAAGAGTTACAGAACTCTTAGGACTGATACATAGTGATGTATGTGGTCCTATGTCTACAATGGCCAGAGATGGCTACTCCTACTTTATTACTTTTACTGATGATTTTTCAAGATTTGGACATGTGTTTTTGATGAAACACAAGTCTAAAGCATTTGAGAAATTTATCGAGTATAAAAATGAAGTAGAGAATCAAACAAGCAAGAAAGTTAAAATTCTTCGATCGGATCGAGGAGGAGAATACTTGAGCTCGGAATAAAAGAGAATGAGATTCTCTCTCAGGTTACTCCACCCTTTACACCACAGCTTAACGGCGTGTCAGAAAAGAGGAATCATACCCTATTAGATATGATACGTTTCATGATGAGTAACGCTGAGTTACCTTTTTCATTCTGGGGGTATGCGTTGGAAACAACAGCACACTTACTGAATAAAGTTCCAACTAAAGCAGTGCCTAAACCTTCATATGAGATATGGTATGAGATGAAACCACATCTTAATTATATTAAGATTTGGGGATGTCATGCTTATGTAAAAAAGCAAGATCCCAAAAAGTTAGAGGCACGGTCAGTATTGTGTAAATTTGTAGGATATCCAAGGAATTCCCAAGGATATCAATTCTACCACATCGATGAACAAAAGATAATTGTTTCTCGGTATGCTACCTTCTTAGAGAAGGAATTTCTTGAAAAAGAATTAGTGGGAGCATGGTAGAACTGGAAGAAAGTTTAGATATACAAATCAATACTGATAAATTAGTAGAACCAGAAAATTTAGTTGTACCAGAAGAACCACAACCACTCCATAGATATCCAAGGAGATCTCATGTACCTAAGAGACAATATGATTTTCTCGTTGAAGGTTGCATGTTAGATCACGTCATAGATGATGACGAACCTTTGAGTTATCAGCAAGCCTTTCAGAGTAGGGACTCTGTTGCTTGGCAAGATACAATGAAATCCGAAATAGACTCTTTGTACACCAACAAAGTATGGATCTTAGACAATGCTCCTAAAGGGGTGATACCCATAGGTTGCAAATGGTTGTTTAAGAAAAAGTTGGGTGTAGATGGGAAAGTAGAAACTTTTAAAGCTAGACTGATAGCTAAAGGTTTTCGTCAAAGACCTGGTTTGGACTACGATGAAACCTTTTCTCCAGTAGCTATGCTAAAGTCTATTCGAATCCTACTTGCTATAGCTACTCACTATGACTACGAGATCTGGCAAATGGACGTCAAAACTGCATTTCTAAATGGTGATTAGAAGAGTGCATATATATGTCTCAACCAGAGGGATTTGTAGTCAGTAGGAGCAATGGAAAAGCATGTAGGTTGATTAAAGCCATTTATGAACTGAAGCAAGCATCACGGAGATGGAACATCTGTT
Source organism: Asparagus officinalis (assembly GCF_001876935.1). NCBI lineage: Eukaryota > Viridiplantae > Streptophyta > Magnoliopsida > Asparagales > Asparagaceae > Asparagus > Asparagus officinalis. The sequence goes on from NC_033803.1 coordinate 41,283,996, forward strand.
TTGATGATGCTATCAAAGAGTTTGGTTTTATCAAAAATCCAGATGAACCATGTGTTTATAAAAGGATAAATGGGAGTATAGTATCATTTCTTATTTTGTATGTAGACGATATGCTCTTAATCGGTAATGACATACCGTCATTACAAGCGGTTAAAATTTGGCTATCAAAAAGATTTTCCATGAAAGATTTGGGTGAAGCATCCTGTATACTGGGTATTCAGATCTATAGAGATAGATCTAAAAGGATATTAGGATTATCCCAATCTAGATACATTGGCAAAGTGCTAATGCGGTTTAGCATGGAAAATTCCAAGAAAGGTTTTGTACCTGCATCTTCTGGAATCTCGCTCTCTAAAAAGATATCTCCCCAGACTGATGAAGAGAGGCAACACATGAGTCTTATTCCTTATGCCTCGGCAGTAGGATCGATCATACATGCCATGTTATGTACTAGACCGGATATCACTTATTCACTTAGTTTGGTAAGTAGATACCAATCTAATCATGGAGAAGAACACTGGAAAGCGGTCAAAAATATACCTAAAAAGGACTAAAGAGTTAATTTTGTTATATGGTAAAAGTGACCTCCAAATGGAGGCTTTTTCCGACTCTAGCTTTCAGAGCGATATCGATGATAGTAAATCTGTTTCAGGATATGTTTTTACCCTCAATAGAGGGGCTGTCAGTTAGAAAAGTTCCAAGCAGGACACAGTAACAGACTCTACTATGGAAGCCGAATACATTGCGGCAAATGACGCAGCCAAAGAAGCTGTCTGGATGAGAAAGTTCCTTTCAGAGCTGGAAGTTGTTCCTACCATTAAAGATCCAGTACCTTTATACTATGATAGTAATGCTGCAATAGTTCTGACAAAGGAACCCCGGTCTCACCATAAGTCCAGACACATTCTGAGGAAGTATCACTTGATCAGGGAGATAGTGATCGCCAAGAGATCAAGATTAAAAGAGTTGACACAAAAGATAATATAACAGATCCATTCACAAAGGTAATTGCTCGTACACAATTTGAAAAACTTGTTGAGCTATTGGGTATTAGATACTATAATGATTGGCCTTAGTGCAAGTGAGAGTTTGTTGGATATAGGTGCCCTGCAGGCAATAATTGTATATTATAACAGGACCTATATGAATATAACATCATTGTTTAAAATAATAGTATGCTATTTTGGTCAGATTTATCTGGTATTTTAATACAGATAAAGTCCTTAGAATGATACCAGACTATCAGACATTTCGGATATGATCGTAATGAAGAGATCTAATTTATCGCTGACGTATATTCTAAAATGTTCCTAGTCGATGAAGTGTTAAAATGAGACATCATCACTTTGGTAAGACTAGTGTATACTTTATTTCTTCTTTGGAAGGACGATGATCCATCTCTTAGATCATTGATGTGAGACATCAAGATATAGTATACAGGTGACTCATTAGTGAATGAGTTGACTGAACGACTCACTGAGAACATCTAGTTGGTAAATATACTTAACTGTCAAATAGTAGTTCTCAAGTGATATAGTACAAAGTAGTCTCTTGACCTGAGGCATGAGTACTGTAGAACACCGTAAATTTTTTTTATATATATGAATATATGTGAATTATTAGTAAATAAATAATTCTTTTATGATAAATAACTTGAGGTCATTGATGTACATGATAACAAGTTATTTGAGATGATATGAGAGTATGAGTGTAGAGTTTTGTGCGTTGGTTTTGCAAATAAGTAAAACATGCACAAAAAACAAATTTTTCCAGATGCGAAAGGAATCACTCCCCCTCAGATCCAGGAGCTCTTCATCACCCCAGAGGCGAGTAACATCTCGCCCAACTCTGCCCCTTTTGTTTTTACACGAATTTATTGAGTTTTATGAGTTTTGATTTAGCCAAAAACGTATTTTTGTACAAAGAACGAATCTTTATGGTATATGAGGTGGGGTTTTGAGCCTCTCAGTTTATAAAAGAACCAACAATGTTTTATTAAGGAGATCTAGTTCTGAAATGTGATTAGAAGAGATTTAACATGAGTTTTGTTTCTAACATGAGATTTAACATGAGTTTTATTTCAAAAAAATGATTTAAAACATAAGTACACATGTTTAGGGTTTTGTTCATGTATTCACTTATGGGATTTCTGTTTCAGTTTAGTTCTTACATGTTAATATCTGTATTTTCATGCTTGGGATTGATGGGAATGAGTTTAGATCGAATTTGGTGTGTATAGCAAATCTGTGCAGAGGTTCTGCAGTCTGTCGGTCGACTGATCAGTCGACCGACGGGCACATTTTTAACCATCAGTCGACTGATCAGTCGACTGACGGGCTGGTTTTGTTTTTCTCAGTTTCTCAGTCGACTGGTCAGTCGACTGGCGAGCTGAGGCTGTGCTGCCTGAGCCTCATCAGTCGACATATGAGTCAACTGACGTCATCAGTCGACACATCAGTCGACTGATGAGCTGTTTTACAGATTTTTGATCTGTTTGAGTTGTCTTTTGGGGTCGCTTCAATAACCTGACCCTAGCTTATCATGTTAATGACTTATCTGTACATGTGGGTTGACTTATGACACAAGTTTAGACATGTACACCGAGATGCGGGTGAGTTTAGATTATGCATATCTGTCCGCCTATACTTTTCACAGTTACACAGTCCTCGTGTTGGACAAGCATTACCTTATAGTCCTCGTGTTGGACACCCTTCCTACTTAGTCCTCGTGTTGGACATGCATTGCTATTTAAATCCTCGTGCTGGATATGTATTACCATCCGGTCCATGCGTTGGACAACGGTCACATCCGGTCCATGCGTTGGACAACGGTCACATCTGGTCCATGTGTTGGACAACGGTCACATCCGGTCCATGCGTTGGATAACGGTTATATTTCAGTCCACGAGTTGGACGTTTACTTCATGCAGTCTATGGGTTGGACGTTTAATTTATATAGTCTATGTCTTGGACACTTAATCGTTTTCAGACATGACACTTATTGTGGCCATGACATGATTACACTTATCGGTAGAGATGGGTTTGTATTCGTTTCCTTTATTGTTTCTTGTATTAGATCTCGGGTTTAGTATTTAGGGATTTACAATTTGAGATACAAGGTATATACATGAGGGTTTCCTTGCTTGGATTATTTCGCTCGCCGTACCTATGCTCGTGTTGTAATTTCCTAAGTACCAAAACCCATTGTTGTTAGGATAAATGATTTATATTATTATGTATTAACTGTATTTTCATATACAACGAGCCCTATCCCTTGGGGTTGGTTGTGATGTTGCTCGCTAGCGCTTTGACGCTCGTTGTCCCTCCCCCTTTCAGGTAACGAGCCAGGAGCCCGGAGAGTCGCAGGTTGATGGCGATGTACTTTATCTCAGTCGTCTCTTTAGTTATATTTTATTTATGGAGCTCCACTGTAGACTTTGTTTTTGTGTAGACATGTGAGAGTTTTATTCTAGAAATTTTAAAGGCTGTGTGCCTTATTTCCCTTCGTCACAGTTGGTATCAGAGCTCTAGTTTCAGTATCCTTAGGATCATCCTGTGTCGAGTCGTGGAGCTAGGATAAGAGTTTCTTAGGATTCATGTATAGAGTCCGTAAGGATTTCCTAGTATGAGTGAGGACGATATATGCGTATATCTCAAAAATTTGAGAAATTTTTTTTATGACAACTATTTTCATATAAATTTAAAGTATTTGTGTGAATATTGTATGTTGTGAAAATCGTATGGTGATACATTATGTATGTATATATATCTATTTTGACTTATGAACTCTTTTTGTTATATATAGAGATGTCAGAATATGGTATGTCACGTACTCAGAGATCTGGACAGGCTGAGCCACAGCAAACTCCACCTGAGCCGCAGCAGGCTCCCCAGTACCTGGTAGATCTTATGGCTCCCTTAGTCGCTAGGATAGCAGCAATCGAGGAGCTTGTGGCGAATCACATTACACCACCACCAGTAGCTGAAACCGCCATTTCTCAAGAAAATAGGACGGCTAAATTTCAGAAGGACAAAGAAGGGAGTGCTAAGAGAGGGCACGCTGGGGACAAGAGTAAGAACAAGAGACCCTTGACTGAACCTTAACAGCAACAACATGGCCCTTATAAGAAGGGATCTCAATAGGATCTGAGAGCACGTCAGCAGCACGAGTTTCGGGGAACTTGTTTTAACTATCGCAAGGTCGGACACAAGGCGTTAGAGTGCCGCAGTGCACCAACAAGAGCCCAGAAGGGAAATGGTCCAATTCAGCAGCAGCAGAAGACTGAGGGGCAGGTTCTAGCAGTTCGGGAGGTTTCCCTGGGGTAGATTGTCCCATATTCTCCAGCACCAGCGACAGAGCAGTCTTTAGCCACCGGCAGAGTATATGCAGTAGTTCCGCATGATCATGGAGCTAATGGAGCAGTTTTGGAGGGTATGTTCTTTGTGAATTCCTTTCCCGCCCGTATTCTTTTAGATTCGGGAGCTTCGCATTCTTTTATATCGCATGCATTTATGGCTAGACTCCAGCTCGTAGCTCAGCCTCTAGACACCCCTTTATCTGTTTCCACCCCTTTAGGTGAGGTATCGCTTCTGGAGAGCGTTTGTAGGAGGTGTACCGTCAGTTTAGATGAGTCAGAGTTCATAGTTGATTTGATAGTGTTGCGTATGTCCGAGTTCGATGTCATCCTTGGTATGGATTGGTTATCTTCCTATCATATTAGTATTGACTGCTTTGCGAAGACAGTTAAGTTGAGAGCGTCCGACGGGTCCGAGATGATTGTAGCCACCTCTCAGGGCAACCGATTTGCGGAGTCATTTCTAGTGTTCATCGAGGAGGTGATGCGACGGGATCAGGGTGCTGAGTTATTGGAGACTAGAGTTGTCTCGGAGTATCAGGATGTCTTTCAGGACATACCTGGATTACCTCCGGTGAGAGAGGTAGAGTTCTGTATTGAGTTGCAGCCAGGCACAGCCCCGATATCCCGCGCACCCTATCGTATGGTACCAGCTGAGATGAGGGAGCTTCAGACCCAGTTGGAAGAGTTGTTAGCTCAGGGTTTTATTCACGGGAGTCATTCTCCGTGGGGCGTGCCGGTCCTCTTCGTGAAGAAGAAGGACGGTAGTATGAGATTATGCATAGATTATAGAGAGTTGAATAAGGTCACTATCCGGAATAGGTACCCACTACGTAGGATTGATGACTTGTTTGACCAGTTGCAGGGTGCGTAGTATTTCTCGAAGATTGATCTTCGTTCTGGCTATCATCAGTTACGGGTTCGAGAGATGGATATTCTCAAGACCGCCTTTCTTACTCGATATGGTTTTTCCGAGTTCTTGGTCATGCCATTTGGGTTGACCAATGCACCCGCGGTGTTCATGGACTTGATGAACCGGGTTTTTCGTCCCTTCTTAGATCAGTTCGTGATAGTTTTCATCGATGATATTCTTATTTACTCGAGATCGGAGGCAGATCACGAGGAGCATCTACGGATAGCGTTGAGGACTCTTCAGGAGCATCAGCTGTATGCTAAGTTCAGCAAGTGCGAGTTTTGGCTTTCAAAGGTCAGATTTCTTGGCCATGTCAAGGGCATAGCAGTGGACCCAGCTAAGGTCACGGTAGTTCTTGATTGGGAGCCACCAAAGACGGTGATAGAGATTCGCAGCTTTTTGGGTTTAGCTGGATATTATAGGAAGTTCATTCAGGACTTCTCAAAGATTGTAACGCCGACTACACACCTTACGAGGAAGGGTGTACAGTGCATATGGAGCATGGAGTGCTAGAAGGCCTTTGATATTTTGAGGCTAAGTTGGCTACAGCGCCAGTTTTGGCTATTCCGAGCAGCGACAGGACATTCGTCGTGTATTCAGATGCATCGTTGGCAGGCTTAGGAGGCATATTGATGCAGACTCAGAGGGTAGTAGCTTATATCTCACGACAGTTGAGGGTGCATGAGCAGAACTATCTCACTCATGACTTGGAGTTAGCAACAGTAGTATTTGCACTGAAGTCATGGAGGCACTACTTATATAGAGTGCAGTTTGAGTTGTTCACAGACCATCAGAGTCTGAAGTACCTCTTTTCTCAGAAGGAACTCAATCAGAGACAGAGGAGGTGGGTTGAGTTTATCAAGGACTACGAGTTCGCGATTCAGTATCATCCGGGGAAGGCGAACGTCGTGGCAGATGCCTTAAGCAGGAAGCGTCGACATCGGGATCTTATCACTCTTAGCTAGTTTGATTTTAGACCCGAGATTGGAAGAACCAGTGCATTTTTGGGAGCTGTGTCAGTGCAGCCATCTTGGAGTGACAGAGTTGTCAGAGCTCAGTTGGGAGACTCTTGGATTCAGATCCGAAAGGAGGAGATTTCCAAGGAGCCCAAGACTGATTGGGTCATAGGAGCAGATGGAGGTCTCCGGATGAAGGGCAGGCTAGTCATGCTAGCCAGTACCGAGCTGAAGAGAGAGTTACTTAAGGAAGCTCATCGTACTCGGTATATAGTACATCCAGGGACTACTAAGATTTACAAGGACCTGAAGAGACACTTTTGGTGGAGTGGTATGCGAAGAGAGATTTCGGAGTATGTGGCTAAGTGTTTTACCTGTCAGCAGGTGAAGGCAGAGCATCAGAGACCGACAGGAACACTTCAACCTTTACCCATTCCAGATTGGAAGTGGGTAGACATTGCTATAGACTTCATTGTAGGGTTGCCGAAGTTGAAGAAGGAAAATGATTCAGTTTGGGTGAATGTGAACCGGTTGACGAAGTCGGCACATTTCATTCCAGTGAGGACTACCTATTGTGATGCCCCAGGGTTCACACAGGGCTGCAGTCCCAGGTGAAACCCGGATTGTCAAACCTGCCAAGCACCAACCACCATGCTATGACAAGTTTCACCATCACAATCACTATCTCTCTAGTGGAACAATAAATAGGTGAAGGTACAGACAGGTAAAAAATAGAAATAGGACAACACTGGATATACACAGAAGAAGCATGAGAAAAATCAATAATGAGCCCAACTGGAATAAAATAGACATATCTCTGAATCTGAACTGAATCTCAAATACAATGAGTCACATAAACAAAGTCTCACAATAGCTCTCAACTCTATGAAACAGAATATCAATCTAGATTTTGAGATTTATCAACTACATGTGGAGTTCTGCAAAATCTACAAAATATGATAAGTAATTAAACGGACAACTAAAAAGTCCCATCAACCTGCGACTCTCCGTGCACCAGATTCGCTGCCTGAAAGGGGGGAAAACAACGAGCGTCAAAGCGCTAGCGAGATCATCACTACCTCTCCCCAGGGGAAGGGGTAGGAGTATATAAGAAAATAGAGTCAGTACATATATATATTAAATCATTCATATAACTTTCTATGAATGAAAAACCAATAATCAAAGATAAATACTCCAATCTCCAACATAAAGAATAATCATCTCATCTCTAATTACTTCCGAGTGACCTGCTCTAATATAAGAGGATACCAACTAAGCTAAAACAAATATATCTGCCGTCCATGACGGGTGTATCAAATTCTCAAAGGAAATACCCTACTCGCGGGCAATCTATCTGGAAAGTAAAACTTACAACTGATCAATTATCAATGTGTGCATCATATTGTACTATAGCGATACTTTTGTAATGCTCGTTACCAATCTAACACAATATAGCATACATGCACAAATCTTGGTGTGCGTGTCCACATCTGAAGTTCACCATCATCCCAGGTATTAAATAACTCTTAATCATTATAATATAACAGTACAAGATTGAGAAACTCTCTCAAAAATAACAAACAAGAGCGAAACTCAAGAAACCTTTACGTAATATATCAATTTATTTCAAATCAGCACATCTGCAGTTTTCTGCAGGACATATCATTAGTAAATTGAGAATATCTTTCTTTGGACAAACTCTTTTTAAGAATAGTTTTTCGTTTTGGAAACTAGACTCACATATCTATCATTTGACACTGATTTGGCTCAGTTTGGAGTTCATATGATATTTCTAATTTCCAGTCAAACATTTTATATGTGCAGCAGAATTTCTTCAGTAAATTGAGCATATCTTTCTCTAGGAAAACTATCTTTAGGTATGGTTTTCTGTTTTAAAAACTAGATTCTCATATATTTCAATTGGCATTAGTTTGGTTCAAATTGGATTTCATTTGTTATTTCAAATTTCTAGCTCAATAGTATATATGTGCAGCAGATTTTCAACAGAACATAACAAGCATGATTATTTGCACAAGAAAACATATGTAAACCTTCAATCATGCACGAAACTTTAAAACGAAGAATAAGACATCTAAATTCAGATAAATAATATTTTAAATTATTTTTAGATCTTAAAACACTTCTGTAAACTCGTGCTTAATCTCTTTAACATGAAAAAACCTAGTCTTTATACATATATACAAAAGATCCATTTTTTATACACAAATTAATTGATTAGGCTCTATAAAACTCATTAAAAACTCTTCAAAAAATATTTTAAAAACTTGGAGGGGGATTAGTAGAGATGATACTCTCCTGGGGTTGTAGAAAAACTTGTTAGAAGCAACGTCGAAGGAGATCTCCACTCCAAAAGCTAAAAATAACAAAAACCCAAACTTGAAAGCCTCCAATCTTCTCCAAGAATTCAAAATAGGGTTTATGGGGGTTTGGTAGCTGTTAGGGTTCTTAGATATGATAAAAGAAAGGAATTTTCGTGAAAAATACAGGTATTTATAGATGCAAACCCGAAACAAACCTGTTAGACCCGAACCAGGAAACCTAGTCTGACTAGGAAAATACCCCTTCGGTATTTTGGTTATAACTTTCTCATACGACCTCAGAATGAGGTGATCTAAGACTTGTTGGAAATCTGTTGAAGAGACCTACATCTTTGGTCTTTTACACTTTTCCAAATTCTAACTGCATCAACTAGTACTTATTCCCAGATTTTCACTCTTTTGGCCTTTGTGCATGTTTTGTGCATTTGCACTCATATTTTCACAAATATATATTTAATTGATCTCAAATCAATTCTTATCATATCCAAATATCAAAATATATTATTTTTCACCATATAACATATTTATCATAAAATATTCAAATTTACGGGGTTTTACATTCTTCCCCCCTTAAAAGAATTTCGTCCCGAAATTCCACAATCGCATCTCAAAGCTTAAAAACTGGGAAAACACAATAAGAAGGTGTAATTCATATTAAGAATTCCTTCTGCACCCATCTCATAGTATTAGCACAATGATATTTAAAGTTAACAACCTAGAATGCAAACATTCTCCCCTAAATCCCTAATTAAACGAAATTGGTACGTCGAGCGAAATAATCCAAACAAGGAAACCCTCATGTATATACCATATGTTTCAAATGATTAAGGATCAGGTGACAATATCTCCATTCTAGTGTTAAAGATAAATATCATTATACTAAACAACATAGATAAAGACTACTATCAAAGCATATAAGCATAAGAATTTATCAACATCATACATGTCCAAACAGGTGTGGGTAGTCGCGACCAACATCCTCCTCGCGCTCCCAAGAAATCTCTTCGGCTCCTTGCCGGTTCCACTGGACTTTCACTAATGGAATGACTTTATTCCTAAGCTTTTTATTCTCTCTAGCAAGTATGCATACCGAAATCTCTACGGTAGTCAAGTCATCCTGAATCTCAATCTCTGGTGAATCAATCACTCTCTGTTGCTCATCATCCCGCAGATGCTTCTTAAGAATCGAAACATGAAAGACATTGTGTACACTCGACATCGATGATGGAAGATCTAACCTGTAAGAAACATCTCCAATGTGCTCGATGATCCTGAAAGGACTAACATATCTCGGGGCAAGCTTCCCCCGTCTACCGAATCGCTGAACGCCCTTCATCGGTGATACTTTCAACATAACTGAGTCTCCGACCTGGAACTCTAAAGGTCGTCTCCGCTGATCTGCATAGCTCTTCTGTCGACTCTGCGCCGCAAGAATACGCTCTCGAATCAATGCTACCTTCTCTGTGGTCTGCCTAACTAACTCTGGACCAATCAATAGACTATCCTCTGGCTCTGCCCAACATATAGGCGATCTGCAAGGTCTCCCGTACAAAGCTTCATACGGTGCCATCCCGATGGTAGTTTGATAACTATTATTATATGCAAATTCAATCAGTGGGATATGGTCCTCCCAACTACCCTGAAAATCTAAAATACACGCTCTCAGCATGTCCTCTAAGATCTGATTCACCCTCTCGGTCTGACCATCTGTCTAGGGGTGAAAACGCTGCTAAATGACAACTGACTGCTAGCTTGATAACTATTATTATATGCAAATTCAATCAGTGGGATGTGATCCTCCCAGCTACCCTAAAAATCCATAATGCATGCTCTCAGCATGTCCTCTAAGATCTGATTCACCCTCTCGGTCTGACCATCTGTCTGGGGGTGAAAAACGCTGCTAAATGACAACTAACTGCCAAAAGCATCCTGGAAACTCCTCAAAAAATGAGATGTGAAGCCTGAGCCCCGATCTGATACAATCATCTCCGAAACTCCATGCAATCTAATAATCTCCCGAACGAAGATCCTCGTACATATCTGCCGTATAAGTCGTCCTCACTGGTAAGAAATGTGTAGACTTCGTCAATCTGTCCACTATAACCCAAATAGAATCATTTTCTTTCTTTGACTTAGGCAACCCCACTATGAAATCTATGGAAATATCTTCCCACTTCCACTCAGGAATGGGTAAAAGCTGTAGGGTTCCTGCATGTCTCTGATGTTCTGCCTTAATTTGTTGGTAGGTATAACACTTAGCCACATAATCTGCAATCCCTCTGCGCATACCACTCCACCAAAAATGCCTCTTCAGATCCTTGTACATTTTCCTTGTGCATGGATGTACTGTATATCTGTTACGATACGCCTAAACTGTCGCAAAATAAGCCATACCCTCCGGGTCTGCATCAAAACACCTCGTAGTCCTGCTAATGGTGTGTCCACGTAAATGACAAATGTCGTATCACTGTTTAGAACAGTCAAAATTGTCATTGTAGTCTATCTAGCATTAATAGTCTTAAAGGCTTCCTGACACCCCGTGCCCAAAGCAAACTATACACCCTTCTTGTAATGTGTGTAAGTAGTATTACAATCTTCAAAAAGTCCTGAATGAACTTTCTCTCATACCATTCTAAAACTACGAACCCCTGAAATAGTTCATAGTGGCTCTCAATCAAGTATAGCCTCAATAATGGCTGGATCCACTGTTATGCCCCACCTGCTGATGACGTGGCCTAAAAATCTAATCTCTTATAGCTAAAACTTATATTTGCTGAACTCGGCGTATCACTGATGTCTCTAATCTCGATTGTCCACTATCCCCGCAATGCCAATAGAGGATGTTGCTCGCGCTCTGTCTCCGATCTCGAAAAGATAATGATGTCGATAATAAAATGACTACGAACTGGTCCTAACATGGACGAAAAACCCGGTTTATCAAATCCATGAATACCGCGGTGCATTGGTCAGCCCAAATGGCATGACAAGAACTCAAAAGACCCATATCGAGTTAAAAAAAATACGGTTTTAAAAATATCCATTTACCGCATTCGCAACTGGAAATAACTAGAATGAAGATCAATCTTCGAGAAATGTTGCGCTCCCCGCAGCTAGTCAAACAAGTCATAAATCCTCGATAGTGGATCCGTGATCCGGAAAATGACCTTGTTCAACTCACGATAATCGATACACAATCGCATGCTATAGTCCTTCTTCCCCACGAAGAAGACCTGTGCTCCCAAAAAAAAAAAGACTCTAGAAAAAAAAACTCTGTGATAACAACTCATCTAGCTGAGTATGTAGCTCCCTCATCTCAGCGGGTGCCATATGATATGGTAAGGTGCTCGGAATATCGGTACGGTACCTGCTGCAACTCGACGCAGGGAAACAACCTCTCTCACTGGAGAAAACATAGGTATGTCCTGAAAGACATCCTGATATACTGAGACAACTCTGGTCTCGCTCAAAACTGCACCCCGATCCCGTATCATCACCTCTTCGACGTATGCCAGAAATGACTCCGCATTCTGGTTACCCTATGAGGTTGTTACTATCTATACAATCCCAATGAATGCTCACAAGCGTACTGTTTTAGCAAAACAGTCGATACTAATATTATAGGATGATAACTATTTCATACCAAGAATGATGTCGAAATTCGACATCCACAAGACAACCATGTCAAAGATGGACTCAAAATCATCTATATTGATGACACATCTCCTATATATACTCTCTAATAGGGACACCTCCCCTAAAGGAGTACAAACTGATAATGGGATGCCTAAACGCTGCGCTACAAGTTGATGTCTAATTATAACATCATGATAGATAAAAAAAATGTGAAGCTTCTGAATCAACAAGATTCGAGCTGGATAAGAATTTACTATGAAAACTCTGCTCGCACTATGATCACATGGCGCGACTACATAAACTATGCTGGTGGCTGACGCCTGCTACGCTGCTGGCGGTGAAACACATGGGTCCATCTGGCATTGATGAATACTCTGAATAGCGTAATTCTGGCCTATAGGCCCCTACATCCTCCGAATAACCGGTAGCACATCTGTCCTCCGATGCTAGCCGTAACTGTTGCCCTAAGACTATTAACCCTGATCTCTATCATGCTAGTCTCCTACTGGTGTACTACGATAATTCTTCGCTCTATGTCTGATCTTGTTATAATTGTATCATGTGTCCCGAATCATGCGCTGCTGTGGTGTTATCAAATCATGTTTGTTATCTTCTTGTAATGTCTTTATTGCTGATGGTAAAAATCTTTACCCCGCTGCTCGGGTCCTCTAGATCCCATAATAGGCCTCTTGCCCTTGTCATTGCCATCATGCTAGTCTAGATTTCATAATTAACTATAGGCATATCTCACTGTTTTAAGCAAACTAGCTCTAATTGTTTTTCGAAGAAGCAAACAAAATTTTTCCAAATAAGTGATATTCACTGTCCTGACGAAAATCTGAAATCGTAGCTATTCTTTGTTGCTATTCTCCGGTGATATCCTTTGTGCTGAATATATTTAACCTCTGGTTTGATACTGAGTCTACATTAAGGAATTTTCACATATTTCTTTTTATTTATAAGCTGCATATGAATCCAATGTGCCCTGCACTATGGTGTTCTTAGTGTCCTACATCTTTCTTATTCTTATAGAGCCAAGCCTCCTGCTCTGTATCTCTATCAACAAATGGTTATGGTGATAATGTAATCATTAGTATTACCTCTTCAATTGGCACAATTAGTACAACGGGTGGTGAAACTCCAGAAAATGTAATGTGGCTCGCTACTCCCTCCTCGAGTGTTGCTAGTCTCTGTTTCTGCAAACGGTGCCATAAAGTCGATCAAATACTGTGGAGCCTACTGCGGCTCGGACTCTGCTTGCCCAGCTCTCCGGGTATGAGTTTTATCTCGACTGCATCCTCGTTCCAATATTTATAATATCGAGAGGAGAGCTTATGATCACAGTAAGTGAGATCACAAACATATATACATATATATAACATATCACAATACGTATTCATAACATATAATATTCACGCAAATACTTTAAATCAACATAAAATAATTGTCAAATTTTTTTTTGAAATTTTGAGATATACGCACATATCGTCCTCACTCATTCTAGGAATTCCTAACGGACTCTATACGTGAATCCTAGGAAACTCTATCCTAGCTCCACAATTTGACACAGGAATGATCCTAAGGATGCTGGAACTAGAGCTCTGATACCAACTGTGACGCCCCAGGGTTCACACAAGGCTGCAGTCCCAGGTGAAACCCGGATTGTCAAACCTGCCAAGCACCAACCACCATGCTATGACAAGTTTCACCATCACAATCACTATCTCTCTAGTGGAAACAATAAATAGGTGAAGGTACAGACAGGTAAAAATAGAAATAGGACAACACTGGATATACACAGAAGAAGCATAAGAAAAATCAATAATGAGCCCAACTGGAATAAAATAGACATATCTCTGAGTCTGAACTGAATCTCAAATACAATGAGCCACATAAACAAAGTCTCACAATAGCTCTCAACTCTATGAAACAAAATACCAATCTAGATTCTGAAAATAATCAACTACATGTGGAGTTATACAATAACTACAAAATATGATAAGTAACTAAATGGACAACTAAGAAGTCCCATCAACCTGCGACTCACCGTGCGCCAGACTCGCTGCCTGAAAGGGGGGAAAACAACGAGCGTCAAAGCGCTAGCGAGATCATCACTACCTCTCCCCAGGGGAAGGGGTAGGAGTATATAAGAAAATAGAGTCAGTACATACATATATCAAATCATTCATATAACTCTCTATGAATGAAAAACAAATAATCAATGATAAATACTCCAATCTCCAACATAAAGAATAATCATCTCATCTCGAATTACGTCCGAGTGACCTGCTCTAATATAAGAGGATACCAACCAAGCTAAAACAAATATATCTGCCATCCATAACGGGTGTATCAAATTCTCAAAGGAAATACCCTACTCGCAGGTAATTTATCATAGAAGTAAAGCCTACAACTGATCAAATATTTATGTGTGCATCATCTTGTACTATAGCGATACTTTTGTAATGCTCGTTACTCAATCGCTCTGCGGCAATAGGGTTTATTATTTTCCTATTCCGGATACATATAATAACGATACTATTGTAATACTCTTACTCAATCGTTCTGTGGCAAATAGGTTTTATCTCCCTATTTCCGGATACATGAATTAACGATACTTTTGTAATACTATTACTCAATCGTTCTGCGGCAAATAGGTTTTATCTCTCTATTTCTGGATATATGAATTTACGATACTTTTTCATATGTATTCATCAGCTCAACGTGCGGCAAAAAGTATGTTAACACAACATAATCTAAGTGTACGTGCACATATCTCGGTGTGCGTGTCCATATCTGGTGTTCATCATCATCCCAGATGTTAAAAAACTCTTACACATTGTATATAATAGTACAAGATTGAGAAACTCTCTCAAAAATAACAAACAAGAGGGAAACTCAAGAAACCTTTACGTAATATATCAATTTATTTCAAATCAGCACATCTGCAGTTTTCTGCAGAACATATCATTAGTAAATTTAGCATATCTTTCTCTGGACAAACTCTTTTTAAGAATAGTTTTCCGTTTTGGAAACTAGACTCACATATCTATCATTTGACACTGATTTGGCTCAGTTTGGAGTTCATATGATATTTCTAATTTCCAGTCAAACATTTTATTTATGCAGCAGATTTTCTGCAGGATATATCATCAGTAAAATGAGTATATCTTTCTCTAGGAAAACTATCTTTAGGTATGGTTTTCTGTTTTGAAAACTAGATTCACATATCTTTCAATTGGCATTATTTTGGTTCAAATTGGATATCATTTGTTATTTAAAAGTTCTAGTTCAAAAGTATATGTGCAGCAGATTTTCAGCAGAACATAACAAGCATGATTATTTGCACAAGAAATCATATGTAAACCTTCAATCATGCACGAAACTTTAAAACGAAGCATAAGACATCTAAATTCAGATAAACAATATTTTAAATTATTTTTAGATCTTAAAATACTTCTGTAAATTCGTGCTTAATCTCTTTAACATGAAAAGACCTAGTCTTTATACATATATACAAAAGATCCAATTTTTATACACAAATTAATTGATTAGGCTCTATAAAACTCATTAAAAACTCTTTAAAAATATTTTAAAAACTAAGAGGGGAATTAGTAGAGATGATACTCGCCTGGGGTTGTAGAAAAACTTGTTAGAAGCAACGTCGAAGGGGATCTCTACTCCAAAAGCTAAAAATCAACAAAAACCCAACTTGAAAGCCTCCAATCTTCTCCAAGAATTCAAAATAGGGTTTATGGGGGTTTGGTGGCTGTTAGGGTTCTTAGATATGATAAAAGAAAGGAATTTTCATGAAAAATACAGGTATTTATAGAGGCAAACCCGAAACAAACCTGTTAGACCCGAACCAGGAAACCTAGTCTGACTAGGAAAATACCCCTTCGGTATTTTGGTTATAACTTTCTCATACGACCTCGGAATGAGGTGATCTAAGACTTGTTGGAAATCTGTTGAAGAGACCTACAACTTTGGTCTTTTAGACTTTTCCAAATTCTAACTGCATCGGTGTGAAAAACATAAAAACTCATAACTGGTCATTATTCCCAGATTTTCACTCTTTTGGCCTTTGTGCATGTTTTGTGCATTTGCAATCATATTTTCACAAATATACATTGAATTGATCTTAAATCAATTATTATCATATCCATATATCAAAATATATTATTTTTCACCATATAACATATTTATCATAAAATATTCAAATTTACGGGGTTTTACACCTATACCGCCGAGGCATATGCGAGGATATTTATCCGGGAGATAGTTTGATTTCATGGAGTTCCAGACACGATTGTATCGGAACGAGGTTCGGTGTTCACTTCGCACTTTTGAAGGAGTTTGCAGGACTCTTTTGGCAGTAGACTATCTTTCAGCAGTGTTTTCCACCAACAGACGGATTGTCAGACAGAGAGAGTAAATCAGGTGTTGGAAGACATGTTGCGGGCTTGTGTCATTGACTTTCAAGGCAGTTGGGAGGATCACATTCCATTGATAGAATTCGCTTATAACAACAGTTATCAAGCGACGATCGGTATGGCTCCGTATGAGGCATTATACGGGAGACCCTGTAGATCACCGATATGTTGGGCAGAGCCGGAAGATAGCTTGATGCTTGGACCGGAGCTGGTGAGGCAGACTACCGAGAAAGTAGCATTGATCAAGGAGCGGATTCTAGCCGCTCAGAGTCGGCAGAAGAGCTATGCAGATAAGAGGCGAAGACCCTTGGAGTTCCAGGTTGGGGATTCAGTTATGTTGAAGGTATCGCCTATGAAGGGCGTGCAGCGATTCGGACGACGGGGGAAGCTTGCGCCGAGATATATTGGACCATTTCAGATTTTAGAGCGCATTGGAGCTGTGTCATACAGACTAGATCTTCCAGGATCGATGTCTAGTAAACACAATGTGTTTCATGTTTCTATGCTAAAGAAACACTTGCATGATGAGGAGCAGCAGCGAGTATTGGATACACCAGAGATTGAGCTTCAGGAGGACCAGAGAGGACAAGAGACTTAGAAACAAAGTAATTCCCTTGGTGAAAGTTCAGTGGAACCGATGAGGCACTGATGAGATTTCTTGGGAGCGCGAAGAGGATTTGCGTCGCGACTACCCACACCTGTTTGAACAAGGTAAATTAAATTTTTTTTATGATGTGTATCTTGTATGATGTTTATATCTTTGGTTATATTTACATTTAACACTAGAATGGGAATATTCGCGCTTAATTCTTAATCTTTCGGAACACATGGTATATATATGGGGGGTTCCTTGTTTGGATTTTTCACCCGATGTACTAGTTTCCACTAGATTAGGGTTTGAGCGGGAATATTACCATTTTAGATCGTTAAGTATAAATATCTCTATATGGTTACTTGGAAGTTCATGTTATGATATGCATATAGTTTTTGAATTTCGAGGACGAAATTCTTCTAAGGGGGAAAGAATGTAGAACCCCGTAAATTTTTTTTTATATATATGAATATATGTGAATTATTAGTAAATAAATAATTTTTTATGATAAATAACTTGAGGTCATTGATGTACATGATAACAAGTTATTTGAGATGATATGAGAGTATGAGTGTAGAGTTTTGTGCGTTGGTTTTGAAAATAAGTAAAACATGCACAAAAAACAATATTGTTCCAGATCAGTCGATACATCAGTCGACTGACTGTATCGGTCGACACATCAGTCGACTGATACGCTGATTTCCAGTTTTTCAGGTTTCGGGTCTGTTTTGTTTTGGTTCGGGTTTGGGTCGGGTTTAACTGTTTGTATATATCCCCTCTCACCCGAAATCACCCCCTCTCACCTTCAGACCAGAGAAAACCCTAGCCCCCTCTCCTCTATCTAAAACCCTAGGTTGTTCTTGGTGATTTGGGGGAGAACTTGGAGGATTTTCGGCGAAATCTTCACATTGCAGCAAGGGGATCCACACTCTCTCAGACCTAGGAGTTGTTCATCACCCAGAGGCGAGTAACATCTCGCCCAACTCTGCCCCTTTTGTTTTTACACGAATCTATTGAGTTTTATGAGTTTTGATTTAGCCAAAAACGTATTTTTAGTACAAAGAATGAATCTTTATGGTATATGAGGTGGGGTTTTGAGCCTCTCGGTTTATAAAAGGACCAATAATGTTTTATTAAAGAGATCTAGATCTGAAATGTGTTTATAAGAGATTTAACATGAGTTTTGTTTTTAACATGAGATTTAACATGAGTTTTGTTTTAAAAATGATTTAAAACATAAATACACATGTTTAGGGTTTTGTTCATGTATTCACTTATGGGATTTCTGTTTCAGTTTAGTTCTTACATGTTAATATCAGTATTTTCATGCTTGGGATTGATGGGAATGAGTTTAGATCGAATTTGGTGTGTATAGCAAATCTGTACAGAGGTTCTGCAGTCTGTCGGTCGACTGATCAGTCGACCGACGGGCACATTTTTAACCATCAGTCGACTGATCAGTTGACTGACGGGCTGGTTTTGTTTTTCTCAGCTTCTCAGTCGACTGGTCAGTCGACTGGCGAGCTGAGGCTGTGCTGCCTGAGCCTCATCAGTCGACATATGAGTCGACTGACGTCATCAGTCGACACATCAGTCGACTGATGAGCTGTTTTACAGATTTTTGATCTATTTGAGTTGTCTTTCGGGGTCGCTTCGATAACCTGACCCTAGCTTATCATGTTAATAACTTATCTGTACATGTGGGTTGACTTATGACACAAGTTTAGACATGTACACCGAGATGCGGGTGAGTTTAGATTATGTATATCTGTCCGCCTATACTTTTCACAGTTACACAGTCCTCGTGTTGGACAAGCATTACCTTA
Organism: Asparagus officinalis; assembly: GCF_001876935.1. Lineage (NCBI taxonomy): Eukaryota > Viridiplantae > Streptophyta > Magnoliopsida > Asparagales > Asparagaceae > Asparagus > Asparagus officinalis. The sequence continues at coordinate 41,303,042 of NC_033803.1, forward strand.
TAGTCCTCGTGTTGGACACCCTTCCCACTTAGTCCTCGTGTTGGACATGCATTACTATTTAAATCCTCGTGCTGGATATGTATTACCATCCGGTCCATGCGTTGGACAACGGGTCACATCCGGTCCATGCGTTGGACAACGGTCACATCCGGTCCATGCGTTGGACAACAGTCACATCCGGTCCATGCGTTGGAAAACGGTCACATCCGGTCCATGCGTTGGATAACTGTTATATTTCAGTCCACGAGTTGGACGTTTACTTCATGCAGTATATGGTTGGACGTTTAATTTATATAGTCTATGTCTTGGACACTTAATCGTTTTCAGACATGACACTTATTGTGGTTTAATTTATATAGTCTATGTCTTGGACACTTAATCGTTTTCAGACATGACACTTATTGTGGCCATGACATGATTACACTTATCGGTAGAGATGGGTTTGTATTCGTTTCCTTTATTGTTTCTTGTATTAGATCTCGGGTTTAGTATTTAGGGATTTACAATTTGAGATACAAGGTATATACATGAGGGTTTCCTTGTTTGGATTATTTCGCTCGACGTACCTATGCTCGTGTTGTAATTTCCTAAGTATCAAAACCCATTGTTGTTAGGATAAATGATTTATATTATTATGTATTAACTGTATTTTCATATACAACGAGCCCTATCCCTTGGGGTTGGTTGTGATGTTGCTCGCTAGCGCTTTGACGCTCGTTGTCCCTCCCCCTTTCAGGTAAAGAGCCAGGAGCCCGGAGAGTCACAGGACGGCGATGCACTTTAGCTTCAGCCATCTATTTTAGTTATATTTTCTTTGAGCTCCACTGTAGACTTCTGTTTAGACATTTGAGAGTTTTATTCTAGAAGTTGTAAAGGTTGTGTGCCTTATTTCCTTTTATTCAGACATTTGTATTTGAGACTTTTTGAGAAGTTCCAGTTTATTCATCTCAGACATTGACTTATATTTCAGTATGTTAGATGATGAAATATTAGTTTGATCTCTATTATTTCATCAGTTGATTCTTGTATAACCTTTTACTTGCTTTGTACTACACCTGTTGTTGATTCCACTAGAGAGATAGTAATTGTGATGGTGAAACATGTTATTGCACGGTGTGGTGCATGGCAGGTTTGACATTTCTAGTTTCACCTCGGACTGCAGCCTTGTGTGAACCCAGGGGCATCACCAGTACAATATCTTACATGTCAGTATAGGTGTACTTAGACTTTTACCTAACCATAGTTCTTTTCGAGTTGTGCATAACGGTTCTTGTTAGGTACATCACGAGGCATAAGTAGATATTGAGATGCTAATATGGGATTCGTCTCTCCCAGTATAGGGGGTTAATGTCATAAGATTGTATGATATAACTATAACTTGGAAATCCTTGGTCGAGGTAAATAAGATAAACTGAGTGTCAGTTTGATCTTATAGGTTATGAGTTTAATATCTACAAACACTAATTGAGCAATTAGGGTTTGATAGTTTTCCATACCCTAGGCTTAATAGTTTGACATGGTTTGACGAAGAGACCGGACTGTACGGTATTATCACTGAGTGGTCCTGATAAAATTGTGTAAGCATCTTACAGACATTTATCACAACTTATACCCAGGTAGTCTTCATGTGTAGCTAGCAACTCTGTTGTACTTGTGGATATGATCCACTGCCGAGTTCTTAAGTTGGGCCCTAGAGTCACACCAAGCGCGTACTTGAATCCTATGAAACACAATTTATAGAGTGATGCGTATGATTGATACGCATATATGATTTTACCGGATACACATAAACGGTTATGTATATCGATAAAATCGGAAGGCTATGTGCTTAGGAAATGAATTCTAGTATTTTTCCTATAAAGTTAACTTTTAGTCAACTAGTTGACTTTTTGGTCAACAGTTGACTTTTGGTCAACTCATTGACTTTTTGGTCATATGATGACTTATTAATCAATGATTGGAAAATTACAAAATATCGTATTTATGAAATACAATATTGATTTGGTATTCTCATTTATGAAATACACATACCATGTATAATGAGTCATGAGATGAGTCATTTAGTGGTATGGTTTGAGCACATGGTTTATTAGCACATGGTTTTGAAATGTAATGATTCATAAGATGATTCATTGCATGACTCACTAGATTAATCATTGATATTTGATGATTCATTGCATGACTCATAGGATGAGTCATTCATGTCATGAACACATTTCACTCTATAAATATGAGCTCTCTTTCTTATGGAAAGGTTAATGAAAAATTGGCTAAGTGGTTTTTCCATAAGAGAATAAAAGAGAGCTCTCCTCTTACTAATTTCTTTTCTAACTCTTGAATGCTCTCTTTAATATAAGGATTATGTTAGATTTAATTAGGATGGTCCTATTATGTATTTCATGCTCTCTACATGCTTAGTATAATTATACATATAGTCTTCCGTTACGTATTTTGCATGTATTTAGCATGAATTTCCTTCAGTTAGAACCTGCTGTACACCCTCCATTGTGCATATGCAAGCTTAACATGTCACTGTTGCTATTACTCTAGCAGATATCAAACAACAATAGTAAGACACCCCAAAGGCTAACCAAATGATCTTAATATCATGACAATTTCCAAAAAATGGGGATATACAACAGGTATAAAATGATTTGTAATGTTCTCAAACTGGAATTTAGGAATAACACAGTTCAGAACTGAAAGGTGAACATATATCATACATATGAGAGGTTCTGAACAAGAAAAAAAATCTAACAGATTCTATACATATATCAAAGTACTACTGATATCTAACATTGTATCAAAATATACATATCCATAGGAGGTTCTCTACCTCCAAAAAAATACAACTTGCATGTGTACGACCCGACTCCAATCTCAAGAGTACCGACAGCTAAAGCAACCCTGTGGAGTACTCGACTAACAAGAATAAAATCCATGTTGCTACAATCTAGCATGCGCCTCTTTGCACTTTAGAAGAATTTCCTGAAATAGCATTCAAGAAAAAGAAAAGAAAAGAAAAGAAAAAACAACAACAGCATCAGAACGCTTTAGCAAGAACATCTCCATCCGTCCCCAATGGAAAGGGATAATAGATGTAGTGGAGGCTATATTTATTAAGGATAGTCTACCCAGATTGTTTTCCCCGCATCTAATGGAATTAATACTTAGGAATCTATAATACGAAACATAGTACGTCGAGCAAAATAATCCAAACAAGAAAACCCTCTTGCATATACCATATATCCCAAATTGTAGATAACTAAATATCAATCCTGAACTAAGCATAAAAGATAAGCAATGCAGGAACATAAAGACATCATAATAAACATCAACACATAAATCTCATATGCTCGCAAGAGCGAGGTAACTCGGTCATATATACTTAACAGTGTGTCCTAATCACTTTTGGAAGTAAGATCGGCTGCTACAAGCTAGCTTACGCCTCTTTACACTCCTAAAGGTCTACCTGAATTAGGTTTAAAACAATGACGTTACACGTCAGCAAGAATATCTCAACTCAAAACTCGTACAAGCTTTAAAACCGGCTGCACCAATGTGGTTGCCTACGTACCCTCTTTCCTAAAGGATCAAGCCATCCGTAGTTCATCTAAATGGTCGCGAATGACCTCAACAAATCATGAATTTGCAGCAAGTTTCTTGTAACAACTCAAGAAATACAACTTCTTATAGAGCACTAACGTGAAACCTATCCTATAACGGTATAGGTTAAGGAGTATAGGCATTCGACGACCTATCTCATAAAGGTGACTAAGTGGTTCACAACCAAACATAAATTTCCATTAGAGTAACTCATTGTTCAACTCATACTTCTGCTAGGTCGCTCATAGGCCTAACCAAGGAAACAATCTACTGAGTGATATATAATCCCAACTCAGGCAATAATCTGCTAAGTGACTCTTAGATCTACCTCAGGCAACAATCTGTTGAGTAACTCTCATAGTTTATCTCAGACAACAATCTACTGAGTAACTCTTATAGTTTATCTCAGACAACAATCTACTGAGTGGCTAATAGGCCTAACTCAGGCAATGTACTCGTGTTATCATAGATAAGCTCACTAACATATATCATACTTATAATGCCCATAATGAAATAGATGATCATCATTTAAAAATCCAGCTACACCAATATGGTTGTCTACATATCCTCTCTCTCAAGGGATGAAGCCGTCCGTAGTTCTTTAAATCCGCCGACGATACGTGCTCCCACGTATCACACAAATATCAAAATTAAGCTACGAGAGCTCTATAGCTAAACACATGCACCCCGTATGGATCTCGGCAATGAAATTCCATCCACATATGTACATATATGTCGTAGAAGTCATGCATTAAATACTAAAGAGCAAACCTCAAAGAAACATTCACGTAACATATTAATTATTTCAACTCAGCATATCTGTAGTTTTCTGCAGAACATATCGTTAGTAAATTGAGCATATCTTTCTCTAAACAAAATCTTTTTAAGAATAATTTTTATTTTTGGAAACTAGACTCACACAGCTTTCATTTGGAGCTAGTTTGATTTAATTTGGAGTTTACTTTCTATACCCAGATTTTAGTTGAAGTTTATACACGTGCATCAATTTTCTGCAGAATATATCATTTATAAATTAAGTATATCTTTCTCTATACAAACTATTTTTTAGAATAGTTTTCTGTTTTGAAAACTAGACTAAAATAGCTTTTATTTGGCATTAGTTTGGTTTAATTTGGAGTTTACTTTCTATACCCAATTTTTAGTTGAAGTTTATACACATGCATCAGTTTTCTACAGAATATGTTATTAGTCAATGGAGCATATCTTTCTCTATACAAACTCTTTTTAAGAATAGTTTTCTGTTTTGAAAACTAGACTCATACAGATTTTATTTAGCACTTGTTTGGTTTAATTTGGAGTTTATTTGTTATTTCAATTTTTTAGTTAAACGTTATACATGTGCAGCAGTTTTCTGCAATCTATATCATATAAACCATATCCCAAAAAAATCATGATTTAAAACTACATTTGTTCTTGATTTCATAAAACTCCCTCCTTTATAGTTTTATTAAGCAAGATATGAGTATTTGATCATGAATTCAACTTAATAACATAATTAAATACAACATATCAAAGAAGGGTAGGGTTTAGAGGAGATGAACTTGCCTTGAGAAGGATTTGATCTCCGAAAACCGAAAATTAGCGGATTGTCCTTCACAAGAGTTGTAGATCCACTCGATGCTAACCTTTTCTGTTCACGAAATTTCCTCAAATTTTCCTCCAAAAATTTTAGTTCACCATGGCCATGGGTTCTTGAGCTTGAGAGGAGGAAGATGAAGAAGTTTTGAGGAGAGAGAACGTTCATGAAGAAAATGAATACTCTCTCTTACAAAGGCTCTCTTATAAATGAAAATCAAGGGCTGAGATCAATTCTCCAACTCTCATCCAAAGGCTCACATTAAAAGTTGACTAAGTGAAAACAGGTAAAATACAGTTATTCATTCGGGTATTATACCAGCTCGTAGTTCAGCTGATTTTCTCTGGTGTCAGAATAAATTGCCGATTTACCTCTAACACGATCTTAACTTTTAAGAATGATGACATTGATAGCACGTCCATCCGAATTATATATAAAATATTAAAAATGAAATATTATAGGTTTCGAGCTGTCTCGTGACACTAAGACCGAAACTACAAATACGTCCAAATCGAACCAAACTGGGCTCGTAGCATAACAATCATATTCTAAGATCGATAACATCATCCCAAGACTCATATGATCACTAGAAATAGTTCAAACTATTGTACGATGGCAGACTCACGATACCGTAACCCGAGTTGTAAATAAACTCCAAATAAATTCTAATTGTTTTCATTCGTCATAGAATGGTAAGCACATCATAAAACTCATAAAAACCTAAAGTAAATTTACAAAAATTTTGGGGTTTTACAGCTGGGTATTTAGTTATCTTGAAGTGAAGAGCTGGCTCGATTATGCATAATATGGGACATTTGTCTGTTATTAATTAGAGATCACTTTTTAGCACTAAAATGGCTATAACAGTTGACCCATTTTACTTGGAGTCGACCTAGGCCGGGTCAGAGTGAAATGACACAGGTCTTACTGAGTCACGAGGAGCATTAATAAGGGGGATCTGAAAAGTTCTTCGGATTCAACGTTGCTGACGTTAACGAATACTTTTCAACTGTAGTCAGTTCGCGTTTCATGCAGAATTGAGGGTTATCCAAGGTGAGCACTTTTTGTCTTGATTCGGGAGAGGCTGCTTTGAAATATGGAATTAATCTAGGCCGCCAGTTTGGATTCAGCTGGTCCGTTATGATTTTGATAGTTGATAGCCTAGTTATATATAAATAGGGTTATGCTAGCGAGGGAGCAATTACTACTTTTTGAAATTCTGAATCTGAATTTGCGGAGCACTCCGATCATTTTCTTCGGTGATAATCCAAAGTTAGTGATAATGGCACCCACTGCTCTTAATGCTAGATAATAATTATTGGCGAAGATCCATTCCAAAGTGACGCTACCCCAAGTAAGATCCCTTCAAGGGAAATATGATATCCCCCGTGAGTATAAGCTGACGACATCGATGAGGTCGCAGGCGGTTTATCATCACGATGATAGTCGAGCTCCCCTCTATTTGAAACACCTGGAGTTAGGCCTGCGTCAGCCTCTACATCCCTTTCTCTACCGCGTGTTTACTGCTCTAGGGGTGTCACCGATGCAGATGAAGCTGAATGCCATCGTGATGCTAGTGGGGTTCGTGGTGACCTATAACTGGTTGGGGATCAAACCATCTCTAAACGTGTTGGGCTACCTAATTAGTGTCAAAGTGCACCCAAAAGAAGCACATTTTCACTTCTAGGTGGTGGGTAAATTCAAGATCGTCCTGGACCTCCCAGACTCGAACAAAGACTGGAAGAAAAAGTTTGTCTGGGTCTTAGGAGAAGACTAGGACTTGTGTTGCTCCATTTGGCACGAAATATTGAGGTAGGGCCTGACACCAAGGAATCTGTCGAGTGTAGAGAGTCAGGCTCTAGATCAGATCAGGGCGTACGCTAGCTCTTGCAAGATGGATCATTTACTCAACAACTTTGTCTTGCAAGTGGATATCTACTGAGCTTCCCACGACCAAGGATCAAGAAAAGGCAGCCAGACTAACCGTCCCTCTAGAAGAAGCTGTTGGGGGGGGCACCGATAGCTCCACTCGTTGAGCCTCAAGAAGGGCCATCGTCGAGGCCGGTGAAGCACCTTCGGCAAGAAGACCCCTAAGGAGGCTGCGGTGACTCGTGAACAGGTGGCCGACATATCGGCTAGGTCAGTGAGACCAGTGCCTTCGGTTGCCCAAGCTAAGAGGATGAAGAAGGTGCCCTAAAAAATCAGTGCCTAAGGACTTTGAAGGGCGGCCGAGGTAGGCAAGGCCAAAGTCATCCATGTGGATGAGGGGTCAGCTCGGGAGGAGGATGAAGAGGCCAATCATGAGGCTAGGGTCAGAACTGAGGCCCAGACAGGGGAGGAGAGGTCCCATGTTGCCCCAGCTGAGTTGACTCATCGCTAGAGGGAAGAGCTGGTCGGAGAGGAGACATTTCCGACAGAGGGTTTAAAGATCTTCTGCCAAATGGAAAGAATCAAAACTTCCTATCTTAAGCTCCAAATGAAGTTAGAAGCTTGACAGGCTGACGTGTGGGCTAACCTTGAGAAAGCCCACAAGGAGCTGTCAACCAAGGAGGATAAGTTGGTCAACTAGCACCGAGAAATGGAGGTGCTGGAACAAATGATCGAGGGTTTGAAGACCTCGGATGCCTATAAGTCCTTTGAGATCAATAGGCTCAAGTGTGAGCTCCAAGGGAGCAATAAGAGGGTGAGACACTTATCTTAGCAGGTCTCGTAGGGGCTAAAAGACAAGGATCGTGCCTTGGTGCAGGCTTAGACTAAGCGCCAAATTACTCGGTATGCTAGGGACCAGCTTGAGGAGGATAACTGGCTCGGACGAGGCTCTAAGAGGAGAATGCTCGTCACGAGGTGTCCTTGGTCAAAGCCCAGAGCCGAATTGCATATATGGAATCCGAGGCCTATTGGTTTGAGTTTGCAGAGGAGTACCGCCACAGCCTTTTTGGCAAAGTGGAGGTGTCGATCGCTTGCAAAGCAGGGTTCAACTACCTTAAGGCTCAACTCCCAGCCGAGATGTGGAGCACATCCGATCACTTTCTATATCCTCCAAGAGTCACCAACTATTTGGATTTGCTCTTGGAGATAGAGAGGCAAGGTGAGAGGCTCGACCTCAACAAGGTAGGTATGGAGGATGAAGGGTTGAATGAGGAGATTGATGAGGACCCCGAAAAAAGGGTCGATGAGGGGGGCGAGGGCTCGACCAAGGAGACTGGTGAAGGTTCAAGCATGAAGAAGAGTGACGGGGCCGAGTGGGAGATGCACTCAACTACTTCGCCACTTGCTACTAGTAGCTCCTTACCTTTGACTCCTAAAGCGGGCATGGATGTCTTCTAGGCTTTCTGCTTTTTAGCCTCCTAGGATTTTTTGTATCACCATAGGCTATCTTGTAAATGCTATTTTTTGTAAATATTTTTGAAAGATATGAATAAAAGGTGCTTTTGGCTATTTCAAAATTTGTCTTGAATTATGCTCCAAGTTTTAATGGCAAGTTGACTCAACCTTGATACTCGAATCGACTGTTGATTATCCTTTTACCTATGCAGCATTCATAGTGATTAGTTGGTTTAGGAATATAGGCCTTAGACTTGCCAAAAGGAGGTCGAGGTCCTTTCTATAAATAAGGACGAGTACTTGAATTAGAGTCGACCAAGTCAACAACTTCCAAATATCCCTTAGCTGATCATAGAAATTACCAAGTTGAACAGACTTAGTAGACGACATTTTGCTTTACTAAGGATGAGCGCTTCCTGTCGGTCCATGAAAGGCCAACTAACACCACGTTTTTGGTTGATCATATAAGTTGTCAGTCCATGGGATGGACGAGTTGTGTCAATCATAATTTGAATAGTCATAAATTGGTGAGTTCCAAAGCATTATTATTGGGCAGGTGATGGGACAATATTGAAGAGACTTTGGGACGTCATTGATTGCTAAGTAACACCGTTGCTTCAATTTTTGAGCAGAGTGGTTGTGGAGTAAAGAGGGTGGCAATAAGTTTTTCGAAAAGACTATTCAGATTTCAAGGTGAATCATATCCATTCATACTGGATTGAGTCGACCATCCTGATCTTGTCACGTGTCACTCTCGGAGTCTATATATATCCCTCTTCGATGCAAAGGGGATTTTCTTCATGAATCTTTTCCCAAATCTCTTTGCTTTCTAACTTCTTGCTCTTTAATGATCTTTGTCCTAATCTGCAGCGATCCTCCATGGCCATTCAAGCTTCCACCACTGGCCGTAATGGGATGAGGATTAATCTCTTCTAGCCTTACCACTCCTAGATCTGCACCTAAGAGCTCGAGGCCTATTACTAGTGCCATGTCCTCCCCAGGGCTTTTACCTTTTCAGCGCCGAACAGGAGTGAGTCAGTGTATCATCACTGCAAGGATACATCGCCGCTCTGCCTGGCGCATTTGGAGAATGGGCTCTGGTTGTCACTCCATCCTTTCCTTCGAGATGCATGTGATGCTCTGGGGATATCCCCCTCGCAGCTCACCCCTAACCCCATCGCCACTGTGGTGGGATTTTTGGTGATCTATCACCGAGTTCGTGTTGAGCCAAATATGCACCTGCTAGGAAACCTCATCGGCATCAAGACGACGAAGAAGGATGCTCATTATTTCCTCCATAATATAGGCAGTAGCAAGCTTGTGTCAGATGCTCTAGAGTCCAATAACAATTAGAAGGAGCGGCTCATATGCGTTTTTAGCACCAACCCCATCCTATCTTGCCCCACATGGCCAGAGATCAAGAAGGGTGTGTTGAGGCCATGCTTACCCTCGGTCGAGGAAGGGTGACAACTTGAGAAGATCTGCTCCTATGCAGGATCGCGAGTGATGAATAATCTCTTCGAGTCGTCCTCACTCCGAGTGGCCGGCATATCTAGGGTCCCCCCCCCACTGAGACTGACAAGGGGTGAGTGATTATCTTACCTCTCCTTCTGAAGAAGAACCTACTAAAGTACTTGAAGTGGGAGGACTCGTCTTCGAGGGACCCGACTTTGGTCATGAAACCCCAAAAGTGGTGTTTGGTGTAAAAATTAGGTCTCGATGCGAGATTTGTATTGATCGAATGTTTGTTAAGAATTAATAAAATCCAAGATTATAACAAAAGCAGAGAGAATGCCCTCCTTGTTTAACGTGGGTTATTCAGTAGCGATAGGACGCCTCCCTCGATGCTTGTGTCAAGTTGACGCTAATCAGACGTCACAACAGCAACCTCAGAAGTAGTAAAGGACTCCAGATCTGAGACTTCAAAAAAAAATACTCATTCAATGATGAAGTGGTTCCAACTATCTTCAAATACCTTCTTGAAAATGACAAAATCAAGTTGCCACCTATTACGAATCAAGAGGAAGCTAACAACACTTCGGATTTAAAGTACTATACGTATCATAGGAGGATCCTTTATTCCACCAATGCTTGCTTCTCTCTCAAAAATAACATTCAAGCCTTAGTTGATGCTGGTATCATAACACCGAAATAAGCCGAATGAGAACGGTTTCCTCCGACGGGAAGTTCATGGATAATATTACTCTTAAAATTCTTAAGGATAACCCAACAATGTGCTCCTCATTGGACTCAGTTTTGCAAAAAAGCTAGGGGTCGATACGAAGTTCGAAGAGAATACAAATTCAGGAATCGAGACCTGATTCCATGGTATCGTTGCCCATCAATGGGAAGTTCCTCGAGAATATTACGCATGGTATTCTTAAGGATAACCTGAGTTCAGCTGATTATTCAAGATGAAGACCAGTCATCTGAATAGATCATTCTTAATCATGATAAAAATGATTAAGAATCTCTCATGCTATTTAATCATTTTCTAGATGATTAAAACCCTCTCACTATGACTTTCTGAGTACTCTTTCGTCAAGATGAGATTCAATGATTTTATCGGTCAATCTTTCCTCACGAAACACTATGGTGTAATTGTGGAGTGCTTGATAATTCACGGTCCTCCACCACAAAGTCTCTTACTAAACAAATTTATTGACAGTAGGTCCACCAAAATTCTGCATTGTTAAATCTATTCAAACTCCCGCTGTGTTCAAGCCTTTAACACTCCAAGATAAAGAGAAGGCGATAAACACCATTATTTAAGTTATAAAGGATCATCCAAAGCCAAAGATCAACTAAGAAATGTACAAGAAGTGCATCACACAAGTTTCGAGGCACAAAATGTATCTCAGAAACTATGAGAAGACTCATAGTTTTTGAGACAGTTGCGGCTATCTCAGAAGCTATGAAGGCAAATCATAGTTTCTGAAATACTTGTGGCTGTCTTGAAAGCTTTGAAGGTAAATCATAGTTTTCGAAATACTTGCGACTGTCTTAGAAACTAGAGTGAACTTGGTGAAGATTTTCTCGAGTTTTGGGTGATCCGCGTGGCTTCATAACTACTGGGGACCATCCATAATCGCGGGGGAGACGTTACAAGTGAAAATCACGCCAATAACTGCCAAACTAATAACATTAAAATAGGGTTGAAGCAATTACAAAACTGCCAGAAACGAGCCATGTTTCTGAGACATTTGCGAGTGTTTCGGAAATAGAGGTTCTTCAGCATGATTTCTTTTCAACTTCAGACTTCAGTTATGGTTCTTAGGGGTTATAAATACTCTTTTAGGACCATTACTGAGGGAGACAAAGCATTATTGAGCAGAATAGAGTAGAGATTTGAGCATTCTAAGCAAGGGAGAGAGAGAATTTTGATTGCGTGCAAGCTTTTAGAGCTCTTGCGATTCCTTGAGATCTAAGCTTTGACTTAATCTCAAAAAGAGTATTTTATCTTACTTTGCTAAGATATTCACTTTTGTCTTTGTTTCTAAAATAAAACATCGACCTTAAGCCTTCTTTACGGTTCAACTTGGATTTGTGATTCGGTCGTCCACGGGCTAACACACTCCCGGCACAGGCAAAGATCCCACACAAGCAGCGAACGATAAACGTTCCTGTGTGTGTTTCTAGGAAGTTGTTTGTTTGTAACGAGAAGTCTTATAAAAAGATTTGTTTTTCAAAATTTATTGTATTTGATAAACGAGTTGTAATGTGTTTAATAAATAAATTAATTTTTGATTCAAACACACTGGTGACCATAGTGGGAGCGAACGGTCTCGTTGCTGAGACCGTCGTGTCGCAACCAATCAAGATCCCGGTTGAATCCATGGTTGAGTATGAATTTGACCAAGCAAAGTTTGAGGAGTATCTATCATCCTCATCCTCAAGATCTTCCTCGCCTTGCAAATGTAGGAAGATTTCATCTTCGAAGAAGGTTTTCCAGTCTCCATCTCCTATGAAGGCTACGGGTGAAGAATCTCACCTGATTGTTATTGAGGCTACCCCTCACAATGCTTCTCCGGCAATCAACAAGGCCAGAACTTCTGCTCATAATGGTTCTTCTCCAGTTAAGGAGTCATTGAATCGAAGTCCGTCAGTACTGACGAAGAGTGCTCGTCAGAGACAACGTCAATGTCGCGCTCGTCAAATGGCTAAGGCCTTGGAACAAGTTGACGGTGTTCACTACTACACGGACCTAGAGTTGAGCAAACAAAGAGTGGTCCAGTTGCCTCAATGATGAACCACTTATATTTCTGCTAAGTTAACGATGGAGGAATGAGTTCTCATCAAAAGAGCCTGTTCGACCCTTAAAGAGCGCATTCAAAAGCGTCGTGCAAACGCTGTTCTTGCTCATGTCCTTTTGCAACAATCACAAGAAGGGAAGAAGGAAATGACGTCCAAAGAATCATAGAGAACTTGTAAAGTTTGGATCCTAAAATTTGAACTTACGCGAAAATCAGAATCGCGGAATACTTCCTTCAACCGAGACACTTGCGAGTGTCTCAGACAAAGGGACCTTATCCGAGACACTAGCAGCTGTCTTGGCAAAGGGAGCCATATCCGAGACACACGCAAGTGTCTCGGACAAAGGCCATCTCCTGAGGGCTCTCCTTCGACTCTGTCGATGTCTTCTCCTTGCTCGTCTGCTGCAACCACATCTGCTACTCTACCAATAAAGCCTTGGGTCAGTCCCAACCTGTTAAAGTTTAGAATTACAATGACAGATCGCCTTGGTCCTTTGTACGAGGGTCGAACCAAAGCTCTAGTCAAATAACGCTTGGGTCCGGTGAATAAATCTTAAGTGACTCCTCACGCAGGAGGTTGTTCGCGCCCTCACGCTAAGTCAAAGCAATCCCAGGAGGGGAAAATTACAATTTCCACACGCTTGGGAGTTCGTATCGGAACTCAGAAGCCCGTTAAAACTCCCTACCCGCAAGGGGGTAATTATAAATGTGTGACTCCTGATATGACCTTGGATCACTCAAAGGAGATGACAAGTCATCTTGAGAATGTCAACAAGGCCCAAGCACACCAACAGTCGATAGGTTGCTCTGGTCATTATACCGACGAGTTGTACTATCAGGCTAAAGATAAGAATAAGTCTCGAAAGAGAAATGTTTGAGATACGAGTCCTCATTGTGCACGTGAAAGGCTTATCAAAGCAGTGTTATCTGAATGTAACTGCTCCAAAGCTTCACCACCAAGAGTCTTTGTATTCCAAAGACTTTCTACTGAAACGTCAAAGCCTAAGCCAAGGCATTTCCGCAAAAGAAGATCTGCTGTTCAAGATGATGAGCTTCCAGAGGTCACCATTAATATGACAGATAGGGGAAAACAACATTCAACCAACTCTGACCCTGATTTCTCTCCAGGAGGAAGAGTTGATCAGGGGCTCTCTCAAAGAATGTCACGGCTATAGCTAAGGGCTACTAGACGTAGAGATTACAGAAGAATGCATGAAGGGTTGTCTTCAGATGAGGAGCTCTCAGATACTTATTCTGTAGTTTCCTCCGATGGCGTAATTTCTAGTGTAGGACAGGCTAGAGAAGCATTCACCATCACACCTAATCAATTAGCTCAAATGCTACAAAAAGCTCTGGCTAAGCAGCGAGAAGAAATCAGAGCTGAGATGAGAATAAAGATGAAGATGAGAGTGAGAGAATTGTAGACTCAACAATCTCATCAACAACTCTAGCCAGCACAATACCACACCTGTTCAAATAAATGTGGTTGATAGTGACACAGAAGTGGATGAACACATCTTTTCCGACATACCTCCTAACAACAATAATGTTGAGGGTGGTCCAGTTGAGCCTCCTCAACATCCCCTGAAGAAAAGTACAGAGAGGAAAAGAAAATGAAAGAGCTTGAGAATAAAGTGAATGTTTTGATGTCGGCTTAAGAAGTAAAGAAGACCGGCATTCCGTGCCCATATCCGAGGGAGTGGGAGTTAATTCCATACCCACCAAAATTCAGTCTAATTAATTTCACTCCATTTGATGGGAAAGGTTCACCCACTCAACACTTAATTTATTTTAAGTGTCATTGGGTATGATCTCTGGAAATGAAGATTTGATGGTCCGGTCATTCTTGGGCACCCTTCGCAGGGCCGCTTTCGATTGGTACCGACGTCTCAAGCCTGGAAGCATTAACAATTGGGATGGTATGGAAAGCTTATTCCTCACCAATTTCTTCGATGATGACACCGAAGTATCAATTGAAACTTTACTGGATGAGAAGCAAAAAGATGGGGAGTCAGTTGACAGTTTCGTTACAGGTTTTCGGAATAAAGCAATGAACTGGTGAGACCCGGTCATGGAGGAGTTCATTCTCCAAACTTGTCACAATAATCCCTCTTTGGACGTTCTAGAAGCTATGGGGGTCGTGCCTTTTGTTGGTCTTCTTGTTTTGATGATGATTTACAAACAATTTACTACTAATGTTGTTTGTCTAGTGTTTGTGTATTCCTATGTATTGTAGACAAACAACGTAGTTGGAGGATGGATGGAATAGCGCTTCAACGACGATATCAAATGGAGGTTGGCGGAATTGTGGAGTGAAGCAACATACAATTCAAGTTAAAGATCAAGTTCAAGCTTCATCCGCAACGTGTACCAAGTCAAGCTTAATTGAAGATCAAGATTGCTTGGGTAATGTAGTTTAGGATTTATATTATGTGTGTTAAGTACTCTAAGCTCAATTATCTATACACACACATTTTATTAGTTTCCTTGTATATATATGTAATCACATATATATACAACACAAGTTTTGGTGTTCATGTTTATAAATATGAAATTACATGTTTCATATTTATTATTGTGATTTGGTTTATCTACTTAGATATGAAACAAATATATTTTCATATACATACTCATAGGTTTCATTTTCTATTGTATTTGTGAAAATATTGTATTCTTAGTTTGTAGACTTCAATATCAGTTTATACATGTTTTACTAAGTCTACAAAAACATTTCACAAAGTTTCAAAAGTTGGTTTATGTCAAAACATCAAAATTCAAGTATCTCATATTTTCATGTTTTGGACTAGTTTGTAGCATGTTTATTATCATGTCTACAATCATTCCCCAAAGTTTTACATTTTTTGGAATTTATTTGACATTTTTAACAGTGTTTTAAAAATCAGCTCTAAAACCGATTTTTTCTGGAATGTCAGTTTTCGGTCGACCGGTACGGTCGACCGGTCAATTGACCATTCGTCAGTATTTTTCCAGAGAGTCATCGGTCGACCGGTCCGGTCGACCGAGAGCTCAAATCGGTCGACCGACAGAATTTCCGGTCGACCGACGTTAGTCCAGAAAGTTTTCTTCGTGTTTTTGCTCTCATCGGTCGACCGACGGAATTTTCGGTCGACCGACAATAGATCCGTTGGACTTCTAACGGCTATTTCTGAGCTGACTCTTCTGGGGCATTTTGGTCTTTCTGTTTTGGGGTTTTTGCTGATATTTCCTCTTCCTATATATACCCCATTGCTGATGTCTTTTCAGAAAAACCAAGAGAGTTTTTAATCAAGTTTAATAAAGCTTTTAACAAGGGTTTTAGTTTGGTTTAAGTGTGTTTAAAAAGCTTTTAAGCAAATTGAGAGTTTGTTTTTGTGATTCAATTCTACAAGAGAGATTGTAACTTTGAGTTGTGCTTTCATTGTGTTCTCATCTATTGTAGAGAACAAATTTATATTTGTTACATTGTGAGTGTTGTAAGGTTTTCGGTGAGCTAGAAACCGAGTGTGTAGTGAGGTTTTCGGTGAGCTAGAAACCGAGTGTGTAGTTAGGTTTTCGGTGAGCTAGAAACCGAGTGTGAGGAGTGACGTTGATCGGTGAGCGTTGAAAACCGATATTGTGAGGTGTAAACGTTATTCGGGTGAACGTAGAAAACCCGGTTGATAGTGGATTTCTCCCCGGGAGTGGGGAGCGGAGACGTAGGACGGAAGGTCCGAACTCCGTGATCACTTGATTGTGTTTGAGTGTGCTTTGGCGTTCTTTTTCATTTATGTTCATATCTTATATCGCCATTGTGCATTGCTCATTACTATATCATCCACTATCTTGTTTAGATTATCTACCCTTGTGTTATTTATATATCCTTGCACATACATTGCCTATATCTCATTATTAGGATTTTTACCTTAGCTCATATTGCTTATTTTTGCTTGTAACATATTGAATATCTCTCTTGCAAGAATAATTTGTTAATTAATTTTAATTGGCATTTAAATCGGATTAGATTAGCATAAGACCCTAATCACCCCCCCTCTAGGGTCTAACACCTTTCAAGTTCTGGAAAGAATTGAAGATGCATAGTGAACATGCTGAGCACTTCCTCAAGAGAAAGAAGCTTGAGAGGGGTCAACCTGTAGCCAATCCTCAAAAGCAGAATTTTAATCCTCGAGGCAGAGGAAAGGGTCCTGCAACTACTATTGATGCCCACCGCTGTTCTGAAGATCCTTCAAGTATTTGATTTGCTGTTCCAGTTGAACCAAATAAGCTTCAATAGAATCAGCCAGCTCACGGTATCCCTCGTCTCTAATCCCCGACACGTGTCGATCGAGTGATCTCCTAAAGCTGTCAAAGGAAGAGCCTTTATGAAGCATTCAATCGACCATGAGGTTTAGGAAGTAGGCGAAACTTTGGACATCTGAGATTATAACACATTTGTCCGGATCCTCATCATATATCAAGGCTCGGATGGGCTCAAGTAATGATGAAGGAGGCACTACAAGGTGAGAAAAGAAAATAAATACTCGAAAGAATAGTTGAATTAATATTCGAGACTTAGAATCCAAAAACAATGGTGAACGGAAATGTACCAAGTCTAACAGAAGACCCTCCAGCTTGGCTTCCTTGTCTCGACGATGTTAGTTCAGCGTCGACAGCAATCAGAGTTTGTTCAGGGTTAACAATTGTCAATGTACCCACTACATCAGTTAACTTTGTAGCTGAGACATCCGTCAGCTTCGGATCTGAATCTATGAAATTCTTGGGTGGAAGGAGTGAAGATTCTGCAAGCAGGAGAAAAACACAATGAGCATTCTAGAATATTAATTAGAGGTTTAGAGCAAGCAACTGATAAAACTCACCAACTCTAGGCAAGGCTTCATCGGTTTGATGTTCTATACTTGTTCCCACCCTTTCAACTTCATGAACGGATGGAGGCATTCCGGATACAACAACTATCGATGTACCAACCTCTTCAGATAGTCTCATTGTTGTTGCGGCATGACTAACCTTGGTAGTTATAGGCTGTCTAAAAATCATAATAGATAGCTGATTCCCTATCAAACACCGATGATAGAAGTTACACTCTGACGACTTCCAGAAGGTTACAATTTAAAGACTTTCACGTAGACTGATGAAGGTTACAATCTGACGACTTCGCAACAACTGATGAAAGCTCTAATCAACAGCCTTCACAATCAACATCGAGAGTTACAATCTGACGACTCTCACATATCAAAGAGATAAAGCAAAGATTACAAAATGACGATCTTCGCAACGCTCTGACAGAAAGAGTCTACAAATCGACGGTCTCTTCAAACCAAGACGTGGAAGTCCTCCCTGCGAACCAGCATCAAGACGCACCATGTTCATAGCCACGAATGCAGCTCAAGCGCAACCTCCAAAGCTGCCAACGCAGCTTCTATCCGCTGCCAAACGCAGCTCTTAAATCCTGCCAACGTAGCTTCTAACAAGCTGCCAACGCAGCTTCCATCCGCTGCCAAACGCAGCTTCCATCCGCTGCCAAACACAGCTTCCATCCGCTGCCAAACGCAGCTTCCAAGCCGCCAAACGCAGCTTCCAACAAGATGCCAACACAGCTTCCAACAAGATGCCAAACGCAGCTTCCAACAAGATGCCAACGCAACTTCCAACAAGATGCCAAACGCAGCTTCCAAGCCGCCAAACGCAGCTTCCAACAAGATGCCAACGCAGCTTACAGACACTGCGTTTGAACGCAGAATTCACACAAGAACGCGGATTTTGCGTTTGACTCGTTCAAACACGAGCTGAACAGTTTCAAAACCGTTTCCCACGATCTGAGGGGATCACAACTCCACTCAGGAGTGATTTAAGGGGCGGTTACATCCCATTAGCCCCACTTATAGGAGCGAATTAAGGAGGTGGTTACACCCCTTAATCCCCTATAAATAACTGAAAATCAATTCAGTTCGGGGGTTGGGGTCTGTTGGAACTTCTTGGCAGCAACAGAAGAGATCTTTGGGGCTGGCTTTTGGATCCGCCTCAGGGGGGCAGCAAAGAAGAGATCCTTGGCTTGTCTAACCAATTACGGTTAAGATCAATCAACTCATCAAGAGTTCAAAAACTTGCTTTGCAAGTTCTCCACAACGTCAAATCATGAGGAGAAGACATCGTTCCAGTGAATCAAGACGTTCGGATCGTCAACGAAGAGCAAACTCGACGCGAGCATTCGAGGGAGGCACTCCATCGCCACCGTGAAGAACCCAGTTTTAAACAAAGGGGAGGATTCAGATCAATCCTCTTCTCTTTTGTAATCAGGAATTTAAATTGTAATCGAGAGTTGAGAGAGTTGTAATCATTCTTTTTCTAAGCAGTTAGAGAGAATAAAATCAAACGCAATTCTTTCATCATTTTCTTATTACAAATTTTTCCACAAACAAAAGATGGCGACTCTGCTGGGGACTAGCTTCTCTGACGAAGAAGTAGTGACGCAATCCGAAGTTCATCTCACTGGAACAACCGTCGAAACTCTCGTGGTAGAGTTTGATCAAGCCAAGTTTGAGGAGGCCCTCTCCTCCGGATCCCTTAGCCCCAAGGCTATGCTTAAGATCCACAAAGTCTCTAAAGAGACTAAAGCTCCAACTGCTCCAATTACAGCCGAACCGCCTAAGGAAGACTGCTCGGACAGCCCCTCCCCTGATGGAGTGGGCTCAGCTTCAGCTAAACCCGCGCCAAGACGACGGGTATCGGGTCGAAAGATGCCCATGGAGGCGACAAAGGCCTTGAAGCAGGCTAAGAAGAATGCCGATCGACGGAGGAGGAGATCCTTACGACGAGCACATCTCCGAGAATGCGAAATTCAATATGGAACCTGGTGTATACCGTGGAGCTTCGGGGCGCTGACCGAGCCGCCCCCTGGACCCCCGGCTCGCTGACCGGGCAACGAGACCCCTGAATACTCTGCGTAGCATGACTAGATTGAGGGGCGGATGTCAAAAGTCCATGGATTCAAGGCATCTCAACCAGATCCATGTTCACAAAGAGCCAGTCATGTCCAATCATGGACTGGGGGTTCCAATTCAAACCTCACGATCAGTGAGTAGTTCTCCTCGAATCTTCACAACAGATTTGAGAGAGTTCATATCTAGAGAAAGACCGATGCAACAAGTCATTCGTTCATTCCAATGTGAACGGTTGATTCCTACGGTCCTCTCGGGATGTCAATGTTGTTCATATGCGACCAAACAATTGGTGTTCGACCAATTTACAAATGTTGCCTTGCCCAACCAACAACGACATTCTCACAGGAAGAAGTCTCCAGAGACCGAATATCCTGGGGTCACTATCAATGTGATCGACAGAGGGAAAGCCTTAGGTCCTTGTTCCGATGACTCTGAAACAAGTCGTTCACCGACCGTCAGAGAAATCGCTAACGAGTTTGAAGGAGTCTACCAACGCACTCGGACACGAACAGGAGCCATTCTCCCTGTCAACTATCGGAGGTTAGCCAGAGGAACTAATTCTGATGATGAACACTCAGCCATTGCGGAGTCTCAATCATCAAGCTCTTTCATTGGGCATGAGAGTTTCACCCACATGCCAGAACATTCTGAAGATCTTTCAAAGAGGGTTGCTGAGCAAGACGCCATGCTCAAATCATAGCAGGAGGCCATCAATAAACTCATGGCCCTGTTGACTCAACTCGTCGCAGACAAGGCTAAATCTTAGGAGACAGATTCGCCGTTTAGGCAAGAATCTTCCCGGAGGAGAGAAGCATCTTCATCCCGACCTCACACAAGCAAAGGGAAGGGAAAAATGGTTGATGACACGGCTTCTGACCAAGAAGCCCATAACCTGGAATCTTCCTCTGATGAAGGAAGAGAGACGGAGAACGAGCAGAATCTCCAGTCTGTCAAAATGGAAGAATTGGAAGCCCGCCTCAATGCCATTGCTAACAGAAGCGAGCTCCAAGATGAGGGAGTTACCAGGCCCTATCCTGCCAAATGGGATGCATCCCCTTATCCTCCAAAGTTCGAAGTCCCGACGCTACAAACTTTTGACGGCACGAGATCACCGAACCAACATATCTATCATTTCAAGTCACAGACTAGGAATGTGATATCAAACGATGCTATACTGGCTCAATTGTTTATTGGCACCCTCAAGGGAGTTACCTTTGAATGGTTCAGAAAACTGCCTGCGGGGTGTATCCAAAAATGGGCGGATCTAGAGAGACTCTTCTTGTCGAGATTCTTTGAAGAGGATACGGAAGTCTCCATCCATACCCTTCTTGCCACTAAGTAGAAGAAGAGGGAGTCTATCAAAGCCTTCGTCAAAAGGTTTCGAAACATGGCTCTGCGATGTCCGACAGGTATGACACAGTCTACCCTAGTGGAGACCTGTCGACATAATTTGCAAACCGACCTCCTAGCCCGAATAGGGGTTGCCGAATGCCGTTCCTGGAGACAACTAATCTCTCAAGGCGAACAAGCTCAAAAGATTATTGCCAGGATTAAAGCTGAAGAACAAAGTAGGCAAGATCCACCTGAGCAATCGGACCAAGCTCAATCTTCTCCTTCAGAAGGGGAAGATACCACGGCCACTGAAGCCAATCCTCTCAAGTAGGATGGCAGGTCCAACAACTATCACGTTAACAATCACCTCTGATAGTCCATTCCTAACAAATTCCCCCACCAATCCTCTTTAATAGGATGGCGGGTCCACCAAAACTATCACGT
Source organism: Asparagus officinalis (assembly GCF_001876935.1). Taxonomy (NCBI): domain Eukaryota; kingdom Viridiplantae; phylum Streptophyta; class Magnoliopsida; order Asparagales; family Asparagaceae; genus Asparagus; species Asparagus officinalis. Next base: position 41,324,533 of record NC_033803.1, read on the forward strand.
TAACAATTACCTCTGATAGTTCATTTCCTCTAAATTCTCCTTCCAATCTTCTTCAATAGGATGTCGGGTCCACAAAACTATCACGTTAACAGTTACCTCTGATAGTCAAACTCATCAGATAACGGCCTACCAGGTGATGTGCCTCTATTCCGACTTCATGGATAGTACCCCACTAGGTGATGTGCCTTGTCTACCTCTTTTTATTCCACTGCTAAGTCTTAATCAAGACTGGGGGTTGGTTACTAGGAATCTACTGGATTAAGAGTAACGAATCTTTCACATCGTCAAGTTAACATTATACTTCTGACGATTATCACCCTCACGGAGTATGAATTTAGTTTGCATCACTCCTAATTTGTCACGTTAACAATACACCTCTGACAATCAACTTATCAATCCTCTTCGATAGGATGATAAGTCCTCAAAATTGCTCAAATCGTAATCTTCCCCAGCAAGACACTAAGTCTTCAAAATCTTAGTATCAAAATTCATCGCTTCTGATGATAAACTCATTTAGCAATTCTCCCCAGCGAGACGCTAGTCACCAAAATCTTGTCCAAATTACAAGTACACAAATCCTGTCACGTTAATATCACACCTCTGATAAAATCAAATTATCGACTCTCCTCAATAGAGCGATAGGTCCTCAACATTGCTCCGATCGCAACACCTCTAACTTATCGACTCTCGTCAATAGAGCGATAGGTCCTCAAAGTTGCCCTGATCGCAACATCTTCCTGTCACGTTAATATCACACCTCTGACAAAACCCACTTATCAATCCTCTTTAATAGGATGATAAGTCCACAAAGTTGCTCCGATCGCAACACAAAAATCCTGTCATGTTAACACTAAACCTCTGACAAACCCACTTATCAATCCTCGTCAATAGGATGATAAGTCCACAAAGTTGCTCCCATCGTAACGCAATCTTGTCACGTTAACATCATACCTCTGATAACCCACTTATCAATCCTCGTCAATAGGATGATAAGTCCACAAAGTTGCTCCCATCGCAACACAATCTTGTCACGTTAACATCATACCTCTGACAATCCACTTATCAATCCTCGTCAATAGGATGGTAAGTCCACAAAGTTGCCCCCATCGCAACACAAATCCTGTCACGTTAACACTAAACCTCTGACAAAACCCACTTATCAATCCTCGTCAATAGGATGATAAGTCAACAAAGTTGCTCCAATCGCAACACAAATCATGTCATGTTAACACTACACCTCTGACAAAACCCACTTATCAATCCTCTTTAATAGGATGATAAGTCCACAAAGTTATTCCGATCGTAACACAAAAATCCTGTCATGTTAACACTAAACCTCTGACAAACCCACTTATCAATCCTCGTCAATAGGATGATAAGTCCACAAAGTTGCTCCCATCGCAACACAATCTTGTCACGTTAACATCATACCTCTGACAACCCACTTATCAATCCTTGTCAATAGGATGATAAGTCCACAAAGTTGCTCTCATCGTAACACAATCTTGTCACGTACCTCTGACAACCCACTTATCAATCCTCGTCAATAGGATGATAAGTCCACAAAGTTGCTCCCATCGCAACACAAATTCTGTCACATTAACACTAAACCTCTGACAAAACCCACTTATCAATCCTCGTCAATAGGATGATAAGTCCACAAAGTTGCTCCAATCGCAACACAAATCATGTCACGTTAACACTAAACCTCTGACAAAACCCACTTATCAATCCTCGTCAATAGGATGATAAGTCCTCAAAGTTGCTCCATCGCAACATTCTCCTGTTATGTTAATATCACACCTCTGACAAAACCCACTTATCAATCCTTATCAATAGGATGATAAGTCCTCAAAGTTGCTCCGATCGCAACATTCTCCTGTCATGTTAATATCACACCTCTGACAAAATTAACTTATCAATCCTCTTTAATAGGATGATAAGTCCTCAAAGTTGCTCCGATTGTAATATTCTCTTGTCACGTTAATATCCTACACCTCTGACAAAATTAACTTATCGACTCTCTTCAATAGAGTGATAGGTCCACAAACATGTCAAGTTAACATCACACCTCTGACGACAAAATTAACTTATCGACTCTCTTTAGTAGAGCGATAGGTCCACAAACTTGTCAAGTTAACATCACACCTCTGACGACCAAATCAACTTATCGACTCTCTTCAATAGAGCGATAGGTCCATAAAATACTGTTAAGTTAACATCACACCTCTAACAGTCAAACCCCCTAATGAATTGTTAATCATTTTCCAACAAGAATAGCAAGTTTTTATTATAAAATCCTCAGCGGATTAATTATTTTCTGGAATTATCCTAGTGATAATAAAGAAAATTTCTGAATTTCACTCTAAGTGAAAATTCATGCCAAGTTAATATTACACCTCTGGCGTTTCTAACTTTCTTTCAGTGTTTCAAGTAACACAGGAAGAAATAACGACAAAGTCCACGTATTCAACATCGTGGCAGGTTGTTATTAATAACACCGAAATCCATGCCTTACACGCATGGGGGATTTTATCTTGATCCCTAATTAGAGATAAGTCTACGCCTAATACGCGTTGCCGGTTAGTCTTTTACCGTGAAAAGGACAATAAAATCCATGCCTCACACGTATGGGGGACTTTATCTCGATCCCTAATTAGAGATAAGCCTACGCCTAACACGCGTTGCCGGTTAGTCTTTTCCCGTGAAAATGACAAAGTCTATGTATTCAAAATCATAGCATCAAGTCTAAGAGGGTTCATTCTCTTAGCACAACGTTACATGTGGAACGGACTTAGACAATCCACATGCTAGCCCGACTCAAACGGTAGTCGGTAAAGGCTTATCAAATCCGTTGATGGCTGAGGGTTTGCTAAAAATCCTATGCACGTTTGCAGGCCTATCAGCTTAATGGATGTGAGCCAAGACTTAAAACAGATGAGCTAAAGACAAGTCTCAAAGACTTATCAAAAATGCACGGAAGCCACTTCCATGTCTTAAGTCAAAACGTTGAGGTCAGACCCGTGATGCAAAAACCGAACGCCGAGATCACACCCGTGTTCCAAATTCAACATGCAAGGGTGAGACCCGCATCTCAAGTTCAAAATGCAGGGTCTACCCCTGTTAGGAATCTTGACCCCAAGATTAGTTTATTTTGATGATAACAAATATTATATATTGTGTGTATTATGTGTTAACATTTATTTTGCAGTATCAGAGCTATATCAACAATTATTTTCAAAGAGATACTCAAGACATAGATGAGTTCAAGGCAAAATGAAGCAAAGAAGAAAATATACTTTATTGTCAAAATGTAATTTTATATTTTCTTTGCTTAGAAATTTGTACAAGCCTTGATCACTCACACACATGCACACACATAGTGTTAGAACACACTAACACATGCTTAATGTGTTTGTTAACAATAGAAATCCCCTATGTTAGCCATTAGAGTTTATAAATATTGGGTGAGTCTTAAAACATTTCATTTACACCCCTTAGCAATTAGAATCTGGAAAAACTCAAAAGATCAAAGTTGTAAGTCTCTTCAAGAGCTTTCCAAAAAATATTAAATCACCTCATTCCGATATCGGATAAGAAAGTTACAGTCAAAATACTAAACAGAAAAATTCCAGAATCTGAGTTTACAGTGTAGTCGACTACTATGCATTGTAGTCGACTACTGAGCAATTTTCTGACTTCACAGAGTCTGTTTAAACTCAGTGTAGTCGACTACTATGACTTGTAGTCGACTACAGATGCAATTTTTCCAGATTTCAGGTTTAAAATAAGTGACTGTTTATAGCCGTTTTGTGGACGTTAATTGGGTTTAAAATTATGTCATTTCAGAGGCTATAAATAGGTTTAAACATCAGAAAACAACAACTAAGTTTTGCACTTGCAAGATCAAACATTTTGTGCATATTCACTCTCTAATTTTCCAGATTTTCATGCTAAGTGTTTAGAAAAGAGAGTTTCTGATATTGCCTTGGTTTCAATCATTCTTAGAGATTATATAAGCAATATTCAGAGAGTTAAAAGAATACGATCCTACACTTGGTATACATAAGCAAAAAAGGACCCTACATTTGGTATTAGAGCAAGGTGAAAGATGGCATCAACAAATACATCACAATTCAAAGAGGGATATTCCACACAGCGACCGCCTCTATTCGATGGCACGAACTACAACTATTAGAAGTGTCGGATGAAGATTTACCTCCAATCTCTTGGCATTAGAGCAAGGTGAAAGATGACATCAACAAATACATCACAATTCAAAGAGGGATATTCCACACAACGACCACCTCTATTCGATGGCACGAACTACAACTATTAGAAGTGTCGGATGAAGATTTACCTCCAATCTCTTGGCTACGACCTTTGGAACATTGTAGAGACCGAATTCACAAAGCCAACCACTCCATATACCGAATGGTCAGTTGTTCAAAGGACTAAAGTGAATTTGGACTCAAAAGCAATGAATGCTCTATTTTGTGCACTTGACAAGAATGAGTTCAATAGGGTGTCAACGGCCACATCTGCATACGATATTTGGCATACACTTGAGGTAACTCATGAAGGTACAAATAAAGTTAAAGAATCTAAAATATCTGTTCTTGTGCACAGGTTTGAGTTATTCAAAATGAAAGAACAAAAAGAGGAATCCGCTCACATGTGCTTCATGGCACAAGAAGATGAGGTATGCAATAATGAAGAATTATTAGATGCTTTCAATGAATTATATGAAACATTTTTGAGATTAAAGGCTTCACATAATTTTCTTAAAGGTGAAAATAAAAGATTACTTGAAGAAATTTCTGATTTTAATTCTTCTACTATTTCTAATTCTCAAGTAATTGAATTGAAAGAGGAAAATAAATCCTTGCTTAAAGAAAATCATATTTTGACTAATGAGAATGTTTATCTAAAATCAGAATGCAATGATTTAAAAATTCGCAATAATGTTTTAGATAAAGATATTTCTTCTATTAAATTAAAATATGATGATATATGTTTGAATGTTAGTAAATTCAATAAAAGTAAAGAGAATTTGAATAATTTGCTCTCATTTCAAAAATCTTCAAACAATCATTTTGGCATTGGATTTGTTCCTAAGTATTTTACAAAGAATGATTATGTTTTGAAGAATAATAATAAGAATATTCATGCTAAACAAAATAAGTATATATGGATTCCTAAGAATTTGAATATTCATGATAGGAATTATTATATTTCATCTTATATTTATGAAGTTTGCAATTCAAAGAATTACACTTATGTTAACAAATGGAAACCAAATTCCAAGTGGATTTGGATTCCTAAGGGCTAATCCTAATGATATAATATAAAAGGGTACCAAAGTGCTTGATATTTTTATTAAGGTACCCAAGAAAAGAAATTTTTAATTAGAATTATGTTTATTTCTTTTTGCTAATGACAAAGGGGGAGTTATATAGAAAATTTTAATTTTAAATTTTTTACTAATGCTTTGATGCAGGGGGAGTAAAAGATTTTATTTAATGATTTCATGCAGGGGGATTAAAATTTTTATATCTTAATAACATATATTTGTCATCATCAAAAAGGGGGAGAATGTTAGGAATCTTGACCCCAAGATTAGTTTGTTTTGATGATAACAAATATTATATGTTGTGTGTATTATGTGCTAACATTTGTTTTGCAGTATCAGAGCTATATCAACAATTATATTCAAAGAGATACTCAAGACATAGATGAGTTCAAGGCAAAATGAAGCAAAGAAGAAGGAAAAACTCAAAAGATCAAAGTTATAGGTCTCTTTAAGAGCTTTCCAACAAATTTTAAATCACCTCATTCCGATATCGGATGAGAAAGTTATAGTCAAAATACTAAAATGAAAAATTCCAGAATCTGAGTTTACAGTGTAGTCGACTAATATGCCTTGTAGTCGACTACTGATCAATTTTCTGACTTCACAGAGTCTGTTTAGACTCAGTGTAGTCGACTACTATGACTTGTAGTCGACTACAGATGTAGTTTTTCCAGATTTCAGGTTTAAAATAAGTGACTGTTTATAGCCGTTTTGTGGACGTTAATTGAGTTTAAAATTATGTCATTTCAGAGGCTATAAATAGGTTTAAACATCAGAAAACAACAACTAAGTTTTGCACTTGCAAGATCAAACATTTTTTGCATATTCACTCTCTAATTTTCCAGATTTTCATGCTAAGTGTTTAGAAAAAGAGAGTTTCTGATATTGCCTTGGTTTCAATCATTCTTAGAGATTGTATAGGCAATATTCAGAGAGTTAAAAGAATCCTAAGCCACTACAGCACTTCACTACACATTCAAGACTTATAGGATCAATTGTGTTCTTGCTTCAAAAAGGATTTCTCTCGGGTTTGAGAGGGTTGATCTCTTGGTTTAGAGATTGGGTGGCCATTGGCATGGTCTTGTCAATTGGTGTTGCAATTTGCATGGTCTTGCAAATTGGTCAGGTTTGCTTTTGATTTTGTAAGGTTTCAAAATCATAGTGGAAACTCTCAAGCGGGATTTGCTTGGGGACTGGATGTACACCGGGGAGGTGGAACCAGTATACATGCTTGTGTTTGTGATGTTCATTTTCTGATATTGCCATTCTTTCTTTGCAATTTATAATCTACTTTGCAAACTCACCCTCTAGTGTTTAAGTGTAAAGCTTCTGCAGATTTTTATAAGAGCGTACTCTATTCTTAAGGGTCACGATCCTACACTTGGTATATATAAGCAAAAAAGGACCCTACAACTCCCACATTCCAGAAGCAGGATTATGGCGCATACCTTCACACAGGTCCTACGTGGCAAATCCCTTCAAACAAGATGCCTTCGAAGCAAGTGCAGAGAACAAATCCTTTACCACAAGGAATCAACAGCTCCAAGATCAGAGTTGAGATCCAAAATATTCCAAAAATTCGTCCCAGTCAACCTCGAACTTTTGAAAACTTTGAAGGGGGTTCTGTAGGCTGTCTAAAAATCATAATAGATAGATGATTCCCTATCAAACACCAATGATGGAAGTTACACTCTGACGACTTCCAGAAGGTTACAATTTAAAGACTTTCACGTAGATTGATGAAAGTTACAATCTGACGACCTTCACAACAACTGATGAAAGCTCTAATCAACAGCCTTCACAATCAACATCGAGAGTTACAATCTGATGACTCTCACATATCAAAGAGCTAAAGCAAAGATTACAAAATGACGATCTTCGCAACGCTCTGATAGAAAGAGTCTACAAATCGACGGTCTCTTCAAACCAAGACGTGGAAGTCCTCCCCGCGAACCAGCATCAAGACGCACCATGTTCATAGCCACGACAAACGCAGCTCCAAAAGCTGCAAACACAGCTCAAACGCAGCCTCCGAAAGCTACAAATGCAGCTTCCATCCGCTGCCAAACGCAGCTTCTATCCGCTGCCAAACGCAGCTTCCAAGCCACCAAACGCAGCTTCCAACAAGATGCCAACGCAGCTTCCAACAAGATGCCAAACGCAGCTTCCAAGCCGCCAAACGCAGCTTCTAACAAGATGCAAACGCAGCTTCCAAACACTGCGTTCAAGCTTCCAGACACTACGTTTGAACGCAGAATTCACACCAGAATGCGGATTTTGCGTTTGACTCGTTCAAACACGAGCTGAACAGTTTCAAAACCGTTTCCCACGATCTGAGGGGATCACAACTCTACTCAGGAGTGATTTAACGGGCGGTTACATCCCATTAGCCCCACTTATAGGAGCGAATTAAGGAGGTGGTTACACCCCTTAATCCCCTATAAATAACTGAAAATCAATTCAGTTCGGGGGTTGGGTCTGTTGGAACTTCTTGGCAGCAACAGAAGAGATCTTCGGGGCTGGCTTTTGGATCCGCCTCGGGGGGGCAGCAAAGAAGAGATCCTTGGCTTGTCTAACCAATTACGGTTAAGATCAATCAACTCATCAAAAGTTCAAAAACTTGCTTTGCAAGTTCTCCACAACGTCAAATCGTGAGGAGAAGACATCGTTCCAGTGAATCAAGACGTTCGGATCGTCAACGGAGAGCAAACTCGACGCGAGCATTCGAGGGAGGCACTCCATCGCCACCGTGAAGAACCCAGTTTTAAACAAAGGGGAGGATTCAGATCAATCCTCTTCTCTTTTGTAATCAGGAATTTAAATTGTAATCGAGAGTTGAGAGAGTTGTAATCATTCTTTTTCTAAGCAGTTAGAGAGAATAAAATCAAACGCAATTCTTTCATCATTTTCTTATTACAAATTTTTCCACAAACAGTAGTGGCAATAACTTCTATCATCATCGGGTCTAAAGGGATGAGAGGTTGGGACTCAAGAACTGACGATTGAGCCTCGGCCTTAGCTCCTGCTAACAACAAGAAACCAAGACCCTCAGGCTGATCAGATATCCTGATAATAGTAGTCGTATCGGTTTCAGCAACTGGTCCTACGATTAAAACCCCCATATAATTGTGTAAAGTTAACCGATAAGAAGTCAATTAAGGTTATAGAATAAAATCCATACCTTCAGAGGAATCAGCTTCAGTTGAACCAACTCAAGCAGTTGGTCCTGTAGCCACACTAGGAGTTTTCCCAGACAATTAAATCGCGAGATATACTGATGGTCATTTCTAAAAAATTAAGATACGAAAAAACGGTTGTGTTCATATTGAAATCCTCTACCTCAGCAGCATGAGTGGTCTCCCATCCGGCGTTTCATTCATCCATGAATCTACAAATAGACTAGAATTATGAATATATATATATATAATATATAGTATTATATATATTATATATATATTATATATATATATATAATATATAATATATATATATATATACTATATATATATATATATAATATATTATATATATAAATATAATATATATATATATATATATAGATAAGCCCACACAAAATGGAAATCAGCATTACCTTTAGTAGCCGCGGTGGGTTGGACAACTCCACCACTTGCACCCGCTTCCTTTAGTTTCACTAAAAGGAGATAAAGTGCACAGGTCATTAGAAGAGGTACGCATCCCGACTCACTCATCTCTTGGAATTGCCCTCCGAATGGGGAAATACCCGTACCTTTTAGTAGAGGTGGTCATTTGAACGCCAACAGGTTCATCATCCATTGCATCATGCATATGTTGGACGAAGCTAGGCTCCTCAGTCTCCATAAGTCTGGGAGAAGCGATGCCGACTTGAATTTCTCCTTCTTCTCGATCCCCTATGAAAACTAAATACAAAATAAGTTTAGATCTTAAAAAAAAGGAGATAGCGAAATGAAAATAAAAAAATGAAATATTACCTCCTTCCTCAACAGGAATATTGTGGGCCGGTTCTTCTTCCATTGTCGGTAAAGGAGTGCGTCGTCGATGTACGACCATTTTAGCCCTCTTTTATGAGCGCGCTTCTCCCAGAGTATCAGATCTCTCATGATGATATTTGGTGCACAACTTGGCTTTTGGAGAAGCTTGGGTTTGAGCTTGAGCCTGAGTTGAAGACCGAGATATCTTTCTATGAGTGAGGGGCGTTGTATCTTCCTCCTCTTCATCTCCGCTAAGCACTTCCACCGTCATCCGATTGGGAGATGTCAGAACAACCCTCTCCCTCCTCCTTTTTGGAGTTTCTGGTGATTGAGGTGTGTCAGCATAACGAGTTCTGTGAGCAATGGAAGGACTCACATATCCTCTATAAAAGAAAGACTGTGGAAGATCAGATACGTTTCCTTCATCCTCATTCCCGGCTTCTCCACTCCTAGCTTCACCCTCCTCCTTAGAAGTTTCAGCCGTATCGGTAAAGAGTTCCTCCTCACTATCATTGGAATCGGCAATTTGCTTTCCTTTACTTATGAATTCATTAGGCTTTTTCTCCTTATGTAGTAAAACAGCTTCCCGAACTGCTTCGGTAGCAAGTCGAGAGGCAGCCTCAGCTTCCAACTCTGAGAGTCTCTTCTTCCTAGTGGCGGCATTGGCAGATATAAGCCACTTGCAATATAGAAAGGTCATCTGTAGGGGAGGTACAGTCAGAGGAAGATCAAACCGAGCATTGGTGTAGCCACTTATACTCCAAAACCAGGCTCTTGTTCCATCGTTGAGACCTCCACAAACTTTTAGCCGTTTGTTTGGGTTGCCAACGTACAGCTGGTCATAACCAAACTGACAGACAAACCTGCAAGGTAGATACAGCTCGATGCTACAGATATCCTTAACTCTAAAGACCAGATAACCAGGACGGATGTTCACCAACCACCTAAAACATCCAACATCTAACACAGTTCTGTTCCTCCTCGGTTCTTTGGTGTCCAAGAGTGTATCATTATAACTGGAAAACTGAGGGAAGCACGGGAAGAATTCCCAACATTTGTGAACCCAAAATTGTCAAGACACATCATGCCATTGCCTAGATGACCACCTGCATTCTTCTAAGATCTGCAACAAAGATAGATATGGACTAGCGGCTTCTGGAGCTGACATCAAGTCAGGCCGGTGGAGAACCAACCAAGTCATTAGATAGGTATAAGACAATTCGATCTTGGGAACTGCGATCTCACTTGAGGGCTTCTTTCCTTCCTGTGTGAAAGTAGTGGCTAAGTGACGGAGTTTGTAGTGAATGTACGTAATCATCATCGGGAGTAGAGATAACCTACGTCCAGTCGCCAATTGAATGGCTGGATATAAAACTTCAATTGGCATTGCATCAGATGGCTGATGAGGGGATACACACTTCTTTAGTCAAATATCTAGGTACCCAGCCAGAAGAGTTGTTGGCATGATCCTTTTGTGAGCCTGTCATAAAAATGATTCGAACCTTATGCCATGAGAGAATCCACCTTCTAAATGAGAAGTGTATGTTTGGGCGTTTGTCTGTAACAATAGTTTGTTGATCTCTGATGGGTTTAAGGGAGGTAGTTCAAACACTTCATGGCCAGAATGATCTTCGAGATTCTTGAAGAGATAATTGTTGGCCTTCTTGTTTTGATGATGTTTAACAAACAATTTACCACTAATGTTGTTTGTCTAGTATTTATGTTTTCTTATTTATTATAGACAAACAACGAGTTGGAGGATGGACGGAATCGAGCATTCACGATCATATCATATGGAGGTTGGCGGAATAGTGGAGTGAAGCCTTGCAATTCAAAGTTAAAGATCAAGTTCAAGCTTCATCCGCATGTGTACCAAGTTGAGCTACAATGAAGATCAAGATCGGCTTGGGTAATCTAGTTTAGGTTTTATATTATGTGTGTTAAGTACCTTAAGCTTAATATCATATACACACACGTATTTGGTTTCTATGTATATATATAGTTATATATATACATGCATGGTTTTGGGTTTTCATGTTTTGGACATACTTGCAAAATACATGAGTTTTCACAAATGGAAATTCAATTTGAGAAATTCTTTTTCTAACATGTTTGTTTTCATGTTTATAAATATTTCGCAAAGTTTCATCAAGTTTGGAATTGATTTGTTATGTTTAATGGAATTTACAAAATCATGTTTTTCGTTCGTGCATGTTCGTGCATGTTTTACAAAACAGATGAGTTTTCATAAATGGTAAGTGATATTCAAGAAATTCTTTTTTTTACATGTTTATCTACTTGTTTATAAACTTCCCTCAAAAGTTTACTATTTTTGGAGTTGATTTACTGTACCCAATTGATTTTACAAAATCACGTATGTCAGCAGTTTTTCAGAAACTGTAAATCTGTGTTCAAACATTTATATCTCTCAACTGGGAAATTATGTTTCAGAAATTCTTTCTCTAACATGTTATTATACATGTCTAAAACCTTCCCACAAAATTTCATATTTTTTGGAGCTGTTTTACTATTTTTATTTGATTTTACAAAGTCATATACACATTTTTCTAGAACTGCAGAAACTGCTTGTGCATGTTATAAGTCTACTCTAAGTCGACTTATCATAAGTCTACTCTAAGTCGACTTGTTATAAGTCTACTATAAGTCGACTTATAAACTGTCTTTCTGTATGTGTTTTTCTTTCTGTCAAGTCGACTTGTGTCACCTGTTAAGTCGACTTATATATAGCCGTTTGAACAGTAACGGTTAGTTTCCAGCTTTAATTATTTTAATGTTTTTAAGGGTTTTGGTTGGGTTTTTGGGGTTGTTTGATGAGCCTATAAATACCCCATGTCCTCATACTTCTAAGACAACTAAGAGAAAAGTTTTAAAGAGTTTTTACAAGTTTGTTTAAGGTTTTCTAAGTGTGTTTAAGAGTTTGGTTTGTGAAGATAATTTCACAAGGGCTTGAGGAGATAATCTTTGGTGTTTGGGCTTCAAATCATCTCTCTCTCACTCTTGTCATTTATTGGAGAAGTTTTCTAAACTTAATCTAGCTTTATATTTTATTGTTTGATTATCATTTTATTAAGCTAGTGTTTATATTGAGTTTAGTTGATTTTATTTTCTCTATGTTTATACACACAACCATTTGAGCTTATTGTATTTACATTCAAAGTATAATTGGGTTGTGGGATTGTGTAACTTAGAGAGTGAGCTTATAATTCGTTCTCATTCATTGTAGAGAACAAACACTTTGTATTGAGCCTAATTGTGAGGATTCACTTGTAATACGCTTGTACACCGAGAGAAGTGTGTGGTGAGAGACGGGGTCGAATCCAAGAGGAGTGGCGTCGGTTGACGTGCCTAGGGAGAGGTTGTAACCGAGCACTTGAGGAGGAGGACACGGGCTAGGACCAACACTTAGTGTGTGAGGTGTGATTGCATAGTGATTGTATTGTGAGGTGTAAACGTTGTTCGGGTGAACGTAGAAAACCCGGTTGTGATAGTGGAGATCTCCTCGAGGTGAGGAGCGGAGACGTAGGTCGTGGGGACCGAACTCCGTAATCATATTGTTTGTTTGTGATTGCATTGGCGCACTTAATTTTATGTTCTTATCTTATATCGCCTTTGTATATTGCTTGTTGATTATATTGCCCACTATCTAGTTTAGATTGTTTACCCTTGAGCTTATATATCCTTGCACATACATTGCCTATATCTCTTTGTTAGGATATATCTTGTTGTTCATATTGCTTATCCTAGCTCATATACATTGTTGTATTTCATACTTGCTAGGATAACTTATTAATTAATTTTAATTGGCATTAAATCGGATTAGATTAGCATAAGACCCTAATCACCCCCCCTCTAGGGTCTAACAATTGGTATCAGAGCTTGGTGCTCTTTGATTTAAGGTCTAATCGCCTTGAGTTAAAGATCCAAGTTAGCTTATTGTGCTAATCTAATTTTGAGCTTTATTTGTATCTTGCTTGCCTTTTATATTATGGATATGCATGGTTTAGGTTATGCCATCAATATTGCTCCTAGATTAGATAATTTCCCCTATGCCCAATGGTGTGTTAGATTTAAACTTTTTGTTCAATCTAAACACTTTGATTTATGGGAAATTATAGATGATGCTTATATTGTGCCAAGCACATCAAGGAGACTTGGAGGCGATCTGACAAGCTTTGGAGGATCCCGCTTCAAGTTCATATGGAGCTTCATGCACACGTGCACTAGGCGATAGCCCTAGTGAGGTTTGCGAGTTCGAACCCGATAATGATTTATATAGTGATGAACTTGCTTGTGCTAGTGATAAATTATTGCATGCCTACAAGAAATTGCAAAATGATTTCATTGATTTATAAAGCAAGCATGTAAATTTGAAATCCGATCATGAGTCTTTATCTTCTAAGTTTGATACTATTTCTAATGAAAATATGATCCTTAAAGAAAACAATGAAAAATTAAAATTGGATCATGATTCTTTGCTTTCAAACTTTGCTAAGTTAACTCATGAAAGAGATAATGTCATGCTAGAAGTAGTAGCTATTAGAAATGATTTTGATAACCATACATGCTCTACTTCTATTATCAATGATGTTGTGCATAATGATGATTTGAATCTTGTTAAGGAACGCATATCATGCTTAGATTCAACTTTAAAAACATGCATTGATAACCATAAGAAACTTATGGACAAGTGTGCTAAGTCTAGTGCTACAAAATCACCTACACACTATGCACACTTGTATAGCAAAGTTTACAAATGCTCTATTTGCGGTCGTAAAGGCCACATTGCTAAATTTTGCTATGATGCACACAAACCTAAGATTGCTACTCATAAGAATATTAATCCTTCTTGTGCATCTCATCAAGTTTCTTCATCACATGTACACACACATGCACCTATTTTTCATCATAAGCATGATAATGTGTATCATTGTGATTTTTGTGGTAGAGTTGGTCACTTAGCTAAGTTTTGTTTTGATTTGCGAAAAGTTTCTAAATCGCAAAATATTTCAAGTAGACCAACGTCGTTTCAAAATGTTTCTCATTTGCAAAATAATCTTAAAAGACCATCTTTATTTGCAAATGTTCCACGTGCACCTTTTAATGGTCAACATAAGCAAATGCTTCCTTTCCATTGTACATATTGCAATCAGAAGGGTCATTATTTGAGTGATTATTGCTTTGACCGTGTTAGTGCATGACATATGCCCAAGAGGGTTCATAACCCTAGGGCTTTGAGCTTAAAAGATAGGGGTCATGTCCCTAAATCTCTTGGTACTAAGAATTCTTGGGTACCAAAACAAATTTGATTTTTAAAACTAAGTACTTTAGTGCTTTTTTTTTCTTTTCTTGGTTTTGAAAATTATACTTTAAAATTTTTGAATATGAAAACAATTCTTTTTATTGATCAAATTCTTTTGTTTTCATGATTATTGATTTTGATTTTGATGAGAGGTTTGTGTTTATATAACCCTCCGGGCTTATTGGGTGTTTATTCCCAAATCTTGTTTACCGGGTGCCAAAATGTTTATAAGGGTTGATACAAGCTTAAGAGCTTGATATATTGTTGCCTCTCTTGAAATTCTTTTGTCAAAGAGTTTGTTTTGACTTATTGCTTTCATTATATTTTACTTATATGATGATATTTATATGTTTGTGCTCATGGATCATCTATTCGTGCCTTATAATGTATTCTATGAGTGGTTTGATCAAGTTATACAAAGAAAATTTTTCTTTATTGATCAAACATTGGTTTTGGACTCAAATCTTGATTTATGATTTCATTTGGTTGATTTTCATTTGAAAACCTTTTACATGATTTTCATGTTCCTTTTCTTTTGATTTCATAAATCTATTTTTGATCTTTATGTTTTTGTTAATGAGACACTATTTTCATATTGACATACTTATATGTGTTCTCATTGTCTTTTGTATGTGAGTGATATTTAGTATATTTTTCATTTATGCTTGCTCACATGTTTGCCATGATCTTCATTTCATATATTCTATATGGCATTTTGATAGGGGGAGCAATCCCTATATCTTTCTATGTGTTATACTCACCCATGCTTATTGGTAGGGGGAGCTTTCGCTCTCTTAATTCTTTTGTCCCCTTTTTGATGTTGTCAAAGGGGGAGAAATATTGTGAGTATATTCTTTCTTGTTTATATGCATGTGAATTATAAATTATATATTCATTTCCTTCATGCATATATCTCTTTTTGTAAATTGTTTGTCATCATCAAAAAGGGGGAGATTGTTGGCCTTCTTGTTTTGATGATGTTTAACAAACAATTTACCACTAATGTTGTTTGTCTAGTATTTGTGTTTTCTTATTTATTATAGACAAACAACGAGTTGGAGGATGGACGAAATCGAGCATTCACGATCATATCATATGGAGGTTGGCGGAATAGTGGAGTGAAGCCTTGCAATTCAAAGTTAAAGATCAAGTTCAAGCTTCATCCGCATGTGTACCAAGTTGAGCTACAATGAAGATCAAGATCGGCTTGGGTAATCTAGTTTAGGTTTTATATTATGTGTGTTAAGTACCTTAAGCTCAATATCATATACACACACGTATTTGGTTTCTATGTATATATATAGTTATATATATACATGCATGGTTTTGGGTTTTCATGTTTTGGACATACTTGCAAAATACATGAGTTTTCACAAATGGAAATTCAATTTGAGAAATTCTTTTTCTAACATGTTTGTTTTCATGTTTATAAATATTTCGCAAAGTTTCATCAAGTTTGGAATTGATTTGTTATGTTTAATGGAATTTACAAAATCATGTTTTTTGTTCGTGCATGTTCGTGCATGTTTTACAAAACAGATGAGTTTTCATAAATGGTAAGTGGTATTCAAGAAATTCTTTTTTTGAAATGTTTATCTACATGTTTATAAACTTCCCTCAAACGTTTACTATTTTTGGAGTTGATTTACTGTGCCCAATTGATTTTACAAAATCGCGTATGTCAGCAGTTTTTCAGAAACTGTAAATCTGTGTTCAAACATTTATTTCTCTCAACTGGGAAATTATTTTTCAGAAATTCTTTCTCTAACATGTTATTCTACATGTCTAAAACCTTCCCACAAAAGTTCATATTTTTTGGAGCTGTTTTACTATTTTTATTTGATTTTACAAAGTCAGATACGCATTTTTCCAGAACTGCAGAAACTGCTTGTGCATGTTATAAGTCTACTCTAAGTCGACTTATCATAAGTCTACTCTAAGTCAACTTGTTATAAGTCTACTATAAGTCGACTTATAAACTGTCTTTCTATATGTGTTTTTGTTTCTGTCAAGTCGACTTGTGTCACCTGTTAAGTCGACTTATATATAGCCGTTTGAACAGTAACGGCTAGTTTCCAGCTTTAATTATTTTAATGTTTTTAAGGGTTTTGGTTGGGTTTTTGGGGTTGTTTGATGAGCCTATAAATACCCCATGTCCTCATACTTCTAAGATAACTAAGAGAAAAGTTTTAAAGAGTTTTTACAAGTTTGTTTAAGTTGAGTTTAGTTTAATTGTTTTATTGATACTCTTTGTTCACACACAACCTATTGAGCTTATTGTATTTACATTCATAGTATAATTGGGTTGTGGGATTGTGTAACTTAGAGAGTGAGCTTATAATTCGTTCTCATTCATTGTAGAGAACAAACACTTTGTATTGAGCCTAATTGTGAGGATTCACTTGTAATACACTTGTACACCGAGAGAAATGTGTGGTGAGAGACGGGGTCGAATCCAAGAGGAGTGGCGTCGGTTGACGTACCTAGGGAGAGGTTGTAACCGAGCACTTGAGGAGGAGGACACGGGCTAAGACCAACACTTAGTGTGTGAGGTGTGATTGCATAGTGATTGTATTGCGAGGTGTAAACGTTGTTCGGGTGAACGTAGAAAACCCGATTGTGATAGTGGAGATCTTCTCGAGGTGAGGAGCGGAGACGTAGGTCGTGGGGACCGAACTCCGTAATCATATTGTTTGTTTGTGATTGCATTGGCGCACTTATTTTTATGTTCATATCTTATATCGCTTTTGTATATTGCTTGTTGATTATATTGCCCACTATCTAGTTTAGATTGTTTACCCTTGAGTTTATATATCCTTGCACATACATTGCCTATATCTCTTTGTTAGGATATATCTTGTTGTTCATATTGCTTATCCTAGCTCATATATATTGTTGTATTTCATACTTACTAGGATAACTTGTTAATAAGTTTTAATTGGCATAAAATCGGATTAGATTAGCATAAGACCCTAATCACCCCCCTCTAGGGTCTAACAATAATCTGCAAATTGCTTCAGGCTTAGTTGCGGAGATTTCTTTTTAGCCTTGATCTCCATCTCTGCCATAGCAGTCTGATAATGACATGTTAATTCCCATAGAGTATCATAAGCTACAGTGGCTCTTTATTTCATTCGGTTGAGCTAATTAACTATTGGGAAGAACTCTTGGTAAGGTACATCTCCCATTGGTAGCCCGGAGACCTTTATCATTTCATGAAGAGGGAGACCTAATTCTCCATTCTTAGTGAAGAAAGTGTTAGTGTCCGGATTGTAAATCTCAAACAAGGCAAAGAAGTGGTCAACACTGATCGGTAGCTCGTACATGCTAGCACGTATGGGGACGAATAATCCTTTATCAGCCAGCTCATTTCCCCAATGACTAAGGACATAATTGATAATCTTCGTCCACTACCTATCCGCAGAAGAGTGGACCCGACCATAGCACCAGAACTTCTTGATTGGGAGCTCTCTTCCTAACCGAGCCAGACGACTCTTCACTGTATTTGCCCTAAGCATTAGCTCATTCTAAGGTAAATTATCTTGGCCCAATATACCATGGTGAAGCCCTCTGATAGAATGCTTGTCGTTCGAACCTGGGGTCTTAGCGTCCTTACTGATAAACCCACAATGGACGCGCTCATGATTATCAGTCAATCTCCAGGGCATCTCTCGGGTTACCGCCAAATTTCGGAATTGTAGAAGAGAGTGCTGGCGGGGAATTAGCGGTAAATATCTGCATACTGAGCCACACTTGTTCAACTATTGTGCTGGTTCATAGGAAAGATTCTCCGGATCCTCTACGGAGTCTCCAAATAAGTATTGTGGCTTCCTCAGAGGTTGAGTAGAACCCTGGTCCCGAGTCAATGGAACGTCGGTGATCAACCGATGTAAAATACGATGATCCCCTTGTCGTATGAGTTCAGGGACATCCTCCGGACAATCAAAGATGAATTGGGGGGGCTCTTTAATCAAAGGAACCCCTTCATAATAAGCGTGCGTAGCACTACTTTGACCCGTGACCTCTCTATCAGAGAAGGCCATGGAAGGAAAACTGACTGAAAGAGAAAAAAAATTTGTCGGGATCCAATTAAAAGGAGGTTTTAAGGCCAAACAAGAGGTAGAATTCATCTTGTGAACCCACGAAATAGAGTCACCACATTGTGATAGGCGAAACGATTTCAATTATTGCACGCACAAAAGACAATATACATCGTTGTGTGCGAACACTACAACGATATATCCAGCCTTATAAAATGCGGAACAATACAAAATTGCCCCTTTTGCCTTGAGATGTGTTTTGGCCAAGAAAAACAACATCTTTTAGCGTTGATCCCCATAAAGGATGATACCAGCTCTTCTCGAATGCCTCTCAAAGGATAGCAAACGAGGATATATCTACGAAATGCTAACTTTAAATCAACAAATGTTGAGAATATATACCTCCATATGAAGCAACAGTAGGTTCCGCTCTCTTGACTGCATGGAAGATAGATTTACTCCTCGGGATGCGAGATCTCTTGGGAGACATGATAAAAAAGAGATTTTTATCGAAAATCCTACAAAAAGTTAGGGTTTTGAGGTCAAAATCAACAAAGATGTGAAGAATACCCAAGAAGTGATCCTAGAGACTCGGTTTTCATCAAGGATAAACAAAAAATGAGCTTTGGTAAAAAAGATGAGGATTGGAAGAACAAACCTCGAAGGAAAGTGATGAAGCCCTAGGTTCTTAGAGCAAAATCTGACGAAATCCAAGGAAAAGGAAGGGGAATGGTTTTGAGAACTATTTAGGAAGGATTTGGAAGAGGATTTGAATTGAAAGAGGCAGCCAAGTATTGAGAAAAAGCCTAAGTCCCGAGTTTTATAAGAACTGGAAGCTTGCTACCTGCCCTCGTGCGAGACAGTCACAACTGTCTCGTACGTCTGAGATAGTGCTTATTGTCTCATGCTTTTGAGATAGTGGTGACTATCTCAGAAAAGGGCTCGACCCGAAGTGTTCCTAGTTGCGTTCGTGGAGCATTCTCGATCCATTTTTAGTATATTTGAACACTCCATTAAGTATATGAGTGTAAACTACATCTCCTTGAAGCTCCAACAGGTACACGAGGTTAAACTGATTCCCAAAAACTCTAAGGATCACATGAATATAAACTGACTCTCCCTGCTCCAACACCTTAAGAGCTTAAACTGTGTAGACTCCAGTTACATATGAGTATAAATTGTGTTCATGCCGTAATAAAGGTCGATGACAGTCAATGCGTCCATAACTTTGCCAAAAAAAGGCGCAGATCAATTCCAAGACCAATGATAATCTCTGGGAGTTCAATCATAATTCAGATATGAATTCCCGACCAAGATGATCAGTTCATCGTCTACTCAATGCCACGAGCTAAATTCAGAAATCAACACATGAACTTCAGTTCAAGATTTCGACAATGGTCAGACGATAAAAGCAGCATCGAAAGAATTTTGGTTATTCGACAAAATATTAAATAGACCAAAACCTGAAGAAGTCAAAGAATTCAAGGCTGGACGTATCATATCCAAAGTATTCTAGCCACTTCTATGAAAGAATGAGGATGAAATACTTTGGAGGGGGTATCTGCAGGTATTAAAAATTGCCTATAGGGTATCACACATAGCTAAAGATAAAGAGAAGGCAATAAAAGTTATTATCTAAGTTATAAAAGATCATCCAAAGCTAATGATCAACTAAGGAATATACAAGAAGTGCATCACACAAGTTTCGAGGTACAAAACGTGTCTCAGAAACTATGAGAAGACTTATAGTTTCCGAGATAATTGCCGCTGTCTCAGAAGCTATGAAGGCAAATCATAGTTTCCAAAACACTTGCGACTGTCTTGGAAGCTATGAAGGTAAATCATAGTTTCCAAAACACTTGTGACTATCTCGGAAACTAAAGTGGACTTGATGATGGTTTTCTCGAGTTTTGGACGATCCACATGGCTTCATAACTGCTGGGGGCCATCCATAACCATGGGGGAGACGTTACAAGCAAAAATCATATCAATAACTACCAAAATAATAGCATTAAAACGGGGTTGAAGAAGTTACAAAACTGCTAGAAACGAGCCATGTTTTCGAGACAGCTGCGAGTGTCTCGGAAATAGAGGTTCTTCGGCACGGTTTTTTTCAACTTCAAACTTCAGTTACAGTTCTTAGAGGTTATAAATACTCTTCTAGGACCATTACTGAGGGAGATGGAGCATTATTGAGCAGAATAGAGTAGAGATTTGAGCATTCTAAGCAAGGGAGAGAGAGAATCTTGATCGCGTGCAAGCCTTTCAGAGCTCTTGCAATTCCTTGAGATCTAAGCTTTGACTTAATCTCGAGAAGAGTGTTTTATCTTACTTTGCTAAGATATTCACTTCTATCTTTGTTTCTAAAATGAAACATCGTCTTTAAGCCTTCTTCACGGTTCAACTTGGATCTATGATTCGTTTGTCCACGGGCTAACGCACCCCAGTACAGGAAAAGATCCTACTCAAAAAGCGAATGATAAACTTTCCTGCATGTGTTTCTAGAAAGTTGTTTGTTTGTAACGATAAGTCTTATAAAAAGATTTGTTTCTTAGAATTTATTGTATTCGATGAATGAGTTGTAATGAGTTTAATAAATAAACTAATTTCCGACGCAATCAATCCATAGCGATCATCGAACCCCCTTCTTGTCAAGATCTTGCCACTTGACACTGAAAACCCCCACTGAGTGATTTATACAAGTCAATATTTTTCACTGTTATTTGTACCTCCACTCCTATTGTTTCTTGGCCAAACCTTCCTATAGTTTGGACCAAAGCCAAAATCGATGCCTTCCATGAACGAGAGGTCCACTTTCAAATAGAGCGATCAAACCTTTCTACAGTTAAGGTCGTCTCAAAATTCCCGCTTGGTCAAACCTTTAAACAAGTAGGGCCGAAGTAAGAATTTCATCTTGATAAATGAGAAATTCATCTTCAAATTGGGTAACCAATCCTATAAAAGTTATGGTTATCCGGATCTTTTTAATTCTCGGAGTAGAGATCCCACTCTTAGTTTCACCTTCAGGATTCTCGAAGTGGAGATCCCACTTTGAGCTTCTTTTGCAGCAGGAGATGGAATATAAAATTCTTCCTCTCTAACACCGGGTTCATCTTTTCCCCAAGAGAAGACACAATCTAACCGAAATCATACCTTTCACGCATGGGGGACATTATCTTGATCCATAATTTGAGATAAGTCTGTATCTAATACATGCTGTTGGGTGATCCGTTCCCGCAAAAACGATCAAGTCTACGTATTCAACATCGTATCGACAAAAATTCATGCCTTTTATGCAAAGGGGGATTTTATCTCGATCCCTAATTAGAGATAAGTTTGCATCTAACACATGCTGTAGGATGGTCCATTCTCGTGAAAATGACCAAGTCTACGTATTCAATATCGTAGCGATAAAAATCCATGTCTTTCATGCATGAGAGACTTTATCTCTATCCCTAATTATAGATAAGTCTACGCCTAACATGTGTTGCCGGTTAGTCTTTTACTGTAAAAAGGACAAAAGCTCGCGTATTCGATATTGTGACAGAGCGTTATTAATAACGCCATAATCCATGCCTTACACGTATGGGGAATTTTATCTTGAATCCTAAGTAGAGATAAGTCTACGCCTAACACGTGTTGCCGGTTAGTCTTTTATCATAAAAAGGACAAAAGCCCATGTATTCGGCATTGTGGCAAATCATTATTAATAACACTATAATTTAGGTCTTACACGCATGGAGAATTTTATCCTAAATTTCAAGTAGAGATATTTCTACGCCTAACACAAATTGTCGGTTAGTCTTTTGCCGGGAAAATGACAAAAGCCTACATATTCAATATCGTGGCAGATCGTTATTAATAATGCCAAAATCCGTGCCTTACACGCATGGTGAATTTTATCTTGAATCCTAAGTAGAGATAAGTCAACGTTTAACACGTATTGCCAATTAACCTTTCTTCGTGAAAAGGACACCAAGATTCACGTCTGGGGGACGTTATCTTAATCCCTGAATAGAGATAAGTCTACGCCTAATATGTGTTGCCGCTTAGTCTTTTACCGTAAAAAGGACAAAAGCCTACGTATTCGATATCGTGGTAGGTCATTATTAATAATGCCATAATCCATGCCTTGTATGCATGAGGGACTTTATCTCGACCCCTAAGTAGATATAAGTCTGTGCCTAACACGCGTTGCCGTTTAGTCTTTCCTCATAAAAAGAACAAAGCGTAAGTATTCGATTTCATAGCACTAAGTCTAATAGAGTTCATTCTCGTAGCACAGCATCACATGTGAAATGGATTTAGATAATTCACATGCAAGCCCAATTCAAACGGTAATCGATAAAGGCATATCAAATCTGTTGATGGCTGAGGGTTTGCCAAAAATCCTAAAGTCTACATGCGTTGCCGGGTAGTCTATTCCCGCGACAAATGAAGAAGTCTACGTATTCGATATCGTAGCATCAAGTCTAAGAGAGTTCATTCTTTTAGCACAACGTCACCTGCGGAACAGACTTAAACAATTTACATGCTAGCCCGATTCAAATGGTAATCGGTAAAGGCTCGTCAAACCCGTTTATGACTGAGGGTTTGCCAAAAATCTTATAAGTATTATGGTTATTTATTCTAAATAGATTGAGTAATCATAGTAAGGTACAAAAGTCACTGACGCACTAACTTCACCGGTTCGTCTCATGACTTGAACACCCGGGAGAACATCAATTCCAGCCAAAGTTTCCACGAAGGACCTTGGACGCATTCGTAGTGGTAGACGTATCAGCTCCAACAGCTGGTCCTACAACCAAAACTCCCCTATTGCTAAGCAAACAACTAGCAGGACATAAGGGTAAGATCCATACCTACAGGTGAACTAGCATTAATAATTGGTCCTACAACCTCTACACTTAGGCTTGTCACGCGTTATAACGGCGGTCGAGCTTAAACTGTGTAGACTCCAATTAACGATGAGTATAAACTGTGTTCATGCCGATCAACACGTTACAGCACAAGTCAACGCCGGTCAATGTATTATAATGAAGGTCAATGTCGGTCAACGTGTTACAACAAAGGTCAAAAGCTGGTCAACGCGTTACAATGAAGGTCGACGCTAGTCAACGCATCGATAATTTCGCCAAAATAAGGCTCAGGATAATTCTCAATGCCAAATTAACCCCAGGGAGCTCAATCACGATTCAGATATAAACTCCCAACGAAGATGATCAGTTCAACATCGATTCAACGACATGAGCTAATACAGATATCAACACTCCAGTCTCAGTTCCAGATTTCGACAACGGTCAGATGATAAATGCAGTACCGGAAAAATTTTAGCTATTCGACAAAATACTAAATAGACTAAAAATTAAAGAAGTCGATGAATTGAAGGTTTGGCGTATCATATCCAAAGTATTTCAGGCTCCTCTATAAAAGAATTAGACCCAAACACTTTGGAGGGGGTATTTGTAGGTGTCAAAAATTACCTATAAGTTTCCGCACACAACTCAAGAAAAGATGATGAATACCATTATCCAAGTGAAAAGAGGATTATCCGATACCGTTGAGAAGCAAAGTGAGTCGGCAAAGCATACAAGTCAAAGAAACGTCGAAACGTGCGCAAAACAACTGAACAAGACTAAAACAAGACATCGCATCAAAGTGACCCTCACTCATGCAGGTCACATTAATGTGACCCTCACACCCGTGGGTCACCTTAATGTGACCCTCACTCGTACGGGTCACCTTAATATGACTCTCACACCCGCGGGTCACCTTAATGTGACCCTCACACCCGCGGGTGACCTTAATGTGACCCGTACACCCGCGGGTCATATTGAACTGACTCGCACCCTGGTTCTCTAAAACACGTATTTTTAGTGTTTTCTTAGGATTTGTTCATTCCAGAGCCTCTCAACTACTTGGATATCATCCTTAAATGTGGTTAGGCTGTTATTAACTGAAGATCAGGCCAAACCACTTGTTCTTATCCAAAAAAACTGTAACTGAAGCCTATAAATACAAGCCTAGGGTCCTATATGCAGGGGATCTAAAATTTAGGCGAGGTGCTATCCCTATGAAGAGTGATTCATGAATTTCAGAGAGGCTAGCAAGATCTTGGTGAACTCCTACATAAAGAAGGAGCATTTCGAGAGATCTGAGGCCCGTTCTACCATTCATTAAGATCAGAATTTGTACTGATCTTGAGAAGAGTAGTAATCTCACTTGGTTGAGATTATTTACTTCTGTTCTTGTTTTCTTTGTGAAGCAATGAATATTAAGCCTTCCGATCAACCGTATCTGATCCACGATGGTCCACGGATAAACCCCAGTACAGACAAAGACCCTATGTGAGCAGCGGGTGATAAACATCCTCTGCGTGTGTTTTAAAGAAAGTTGTAATAATTTTTTTCATTGTGTTCTTTTAAACTTATTATAACGATTGAAGTTGTAATGAGTCCTGCAATTAAGAAACCAACTTTTGAACCAAACATTAAGTATTGGTCAACTACAAGAAAAGGGGTTGGCGATTCTCATCCAACATGGAATGCTCAAGATTTATCATCCAAAGAAAGGGCTTATAATACAGACTGAGATGTCAGTAAATTGGATGTTTATGTTGCTAGCAAAATCACTGCCACAGAAGCCAGCTTGCCTCTACACCTCCACACAGGATATGGCACACTTACGACATTGTCGTTATGGACATTTGAGTTACAAGGGGTTGAAGACTCTTTAGTTTAAGAAGATGCTGCATGGGTTACCTCAGTTCAGGACTCTAACAATGGTGTGTGCAAACTTCATGATTGGAAAACAACACAGAGATCTAATCCCAAAGAAGAGCAATTGGAAAGGCCACAAAAAGGCTTCAACTTGTTCATGCAGACCTCTGCGGACCAATCTCTCCCATCTTTAACAGTAAGAAGAGGTACATTATATGCTTTATTGATGACTTTATGATGTGGCATAAACATATACCCAAAAATTGTAAGTGCACAATCAATCAAGTTATAGTATAAAGATATCGATCCCACGAGGAAGGTGATTTTAAGAGATTATTAGAATTGGTTCTTATGTTTTGTGCATGACAAAAATAGGAATAAAGAATAAGTGTGATTATGGAGAGAGATATGATAAGTGATTGTTTTGAATATATGCAAGTGACAATAAATTGAATTTTAGAGGAGAGAAGAAAGAATCAAAGAATAAAATAAAAAGCAAGAAAGAAAAAATCAAGAAAATAAAAGATGGAGGGTTCAATTAAAGATATGAGAAATCTAGAATTGAATCCAATAGCTAATCTCAATTATTAAATACAAACTATTCTCTTTTTATCATATTTCAATCTAGATTTATTAAGTATAGACTATCAAACTATTTAAGGAAAGTATAACCTATCAAATTATCATCTAAGTCAGACTATCAAACTATTTAAGGAAAGTATAACCTATCAAATTATCATCTAAGTCAAAATAAAAAATCATGATAAGAACAACAACAAGATAGTAATCCTAGAATTTATAAGTATAACCTATCAAACCATTTAAGATAAACATAGATTATCAAATTCTTCTTCTAGCAATTAGTTCTCTAGTTGATTATCCTAAACATGATCATTTTAAGTACACGAGAATATTTTGCATAATATAAAGGAAATTAGACTAGTTTCATACAATTCTAAGATTCCTACAAGAATTAATTTCACATCCTAAGAAATAAAAGCAAGAAATGAATTAAAGAGAATAAGAACTAATTACAAAAGAAAAGAAAAGAAAATAAGAAAAACTATACTATGAACAAGAAATAAATCTAACTACATTGCAAAAGAAATAAAGATATAATAAAATAAATCTACTCTACAAATTTAAGTGTAAAAAGAAATAAAAAGATAAGAAAATAAATCTATTCTACAAGACATGAATGTAAATCTAAACTAATAAGCAATAAGAAAGAAATAAAAATAAAAGAAAAACAAACCTTCAAATTGCTCTTCATCTCCATCTTCATCATTAAATCAAGGGGCATTTGTTGAGAGATGGGAGTTTGTTGAGAGATGGGGCATTTCTTCATTAAATCAAGGGGCCTTTGTTGAGAGATGGGAGTTTGAGATTTATTCTTCATTAACCTGCAATTAAAAGATAAAAATAATTATTAGTGACATATTTGTTCATATAAAATAGATAATGAGGGTATAAGACTATAATAAAATATGATTATCAAATACCCCCACACTTAAACTTTTGCTAGTCCTCTAGCAAAGAAATAAAAAGAAAATCCTAACTCACTTTCGTAGGAATCGCGATTGTATTTAGCGCATATAATAAGCCTTTAAACCCCTAGGTTACCCTAGTGGACGAGTTATAGTCTCGTGAGGGTTTGTAGTAAATATACCCACAAAATTCGGTCAACTTACCAAGTTAAAGAAGTCAGTAAATAACTAATTTTCTTTGATATATTTGGACATTCTAATTTAAGCTAGTTAATACTCAAGAAAATATTTTTATATATAACTCCAAGGTAAATTTCCTAGAAAATCTTCTCATTATAGCAATACAAAAACCAAGTTAAATCTTAGAAATTTAATTTAAAATTTTGAAAGGAACATACTAAGTCTTTGTTTTAAATAACTTTTAAGTCTCTTGATCAAAAATTATTTTTCAAGACCATATATACAAAATAACAATATATATAAAAAAATGGTTAGTGTTATCTATTTATTTTTTTTATTTTTTATTTTTTTACTCTCTAATTCTTGGTGATTGTTTTCTACTTTAAGGGCTTTCTAAGTGACCATTTAACGAGTTTTGGGCCAATGAATCCCAACCCAATTGGGCTTAAGTCATTTAGATGAATCAAAAGCATTTAGCAAATATTCTAACAAAATTCTAAGTTAAGGCATAGATTCTAAGTAGTATACTTTAAAATGAACAAATGTGTTAGATTAAGCATGCAAAAATTTCATTATTTTTAATTAAAAGTCTAAGTTAAGGCTTAAGTAAAGTATACTACTCTAAAAAATTATTTCTTAAGAAATTTATTTGGAGTTATCATAAAAGGTGAACTTGAATATATCACTAACTAAGAATTAGAATATTTAAAATCTATCAATTAGATCAATTATTACTTAACTCTATTAATTGGCAAGTTTTTTCTTTTTTTTACTTTAAACTAACAAAAGATAAATGCTAAAAAAAATTAATCAAACAAAATACTAACTAGGAAAATATAAACAAAAGGCTAACAAGATTACACCCCTACACCCAGATTTTGCAGTGTCCTCAAGGCAAATACTGACAATAATATCCAAAATATCACAGTTTAATAAGTACTGACAATAATATCCAAAATATCACAGTTTAATAAGTACATGCCGAAATAAAAATCAAAGACTGGGTAAAATAAAAAGAACATCCCTCACTGCTCATCTCCTGATAGATCGTCTTCCACATCATCAGCAGCAGCTGCTGAACTGGGTCCCGCCTCATCCTCTCCTGGGAAATCATCTGGCTGAAATGGTGTGATGAAACTATGAAGCTCAGGTGGAGGTCCATCTGTATCTCCATGTTCTCTCTGCCATCCTCTCGCCAAATATGCCAAGGTCGCGGTGGAGTAGCCTATCTGACCATGTACCTTGTGCATCTGATGCTGCATCCTACCCATACGACTCCGCATCCTATCCATCTCCTCTCGAATGGGGTCATGTGTATCTGGCTGGTGTTGAGGAGGCTCTCTACCTGAAGAACCAGACTGATCTCATCCTAAAATGCTACTCCTCATAGTCTAATCATTTAGTAACCCCTTCCCTGCTTCTAACCTATCATCTATAACTACTGGAGCATGAAATCTATGGCAGAGTCTAGTGAAGAAATAGTGGTAAATGAGCTGAGATCGTGATGCAGACTGTGTCCTGACCCAATCCAACACACCCTCTACTGATGAGCGTATTCATACAAATATAATCTTCGCTACATCAAACCGCTGACCAGTGGCTATCCAAAAAAGAAGGAGAATATTGTGGGGGGTAATGACAGAGTATGCAGTGGTGGGTTTCAAATCAAAGTGCAGGAAATGATTAAGTAATCTGTATTCTGGTTTGATATTTCCTGAACCGAAATTAGATGTAAAGATCCTCCAACTCAAGGTTGTAGACATGTTATTGTATTCTGGTGTACCAGGCTGTAATGTGGAGGCTAAGTGGAAGTAATCTGGTACATCAGTGGGTGGTTCTGCAAGATCAATGGTAGCACGAATAGTGGGAAGATCGAAAATAACCCTAACACCCCTCACTACAGAAAAAGCTGAAAATTATCTATCTGGATCAATTTCCCATCCAGAATAGAACTCATGGACTAATGAAATGTTTGCTTTCTCTAGGGGTTTAGTCATTATGCTCCTAAGACCTACTATAGATAACATGGTGATTGTGGATTGATATGTCTGTAAAGCACTCATCTGAAAACCTCTCTCAAAATGAATATTAAGACCCACAATTTTGGCCAAAATTGTGCGCTATCTATGTCGGTATTAGAAAGTTCTTGAGAAGATGATGATCTGGCTCGAGATTTTTTTCTAGGGGGCATCTACAGAAAAAGAGAAAAAAATAATATTTTAATAACAAAATTCCAAAATTTTTTTAAATTTTATTGAGAAATTTTCTACCAATTATTCAACATGAGTTAATTTCAAGTTATCAAAACTATTTTTTTTGGAAAAAAATGTCAAATTTTGATAACTTAATCAGTGAAACATGCATGTGGATATGTCAAATTTGTAAATCAAACATTCTTTACCCAAGTTGAAGGTCTGAATTTTTTTTCATTTTTGCACAAAACCCTTAAGATTTTTTTTCGGATTTGCATAAATCACCCCATATTGAAATTTAGATTTTTGCACAAAACACCTCCATAATTTTTTTTAGATCATATTCTCAATTTGAAATCACTCACCCAATTGAATGTTTGAAAATTATGTGTTTTTGCACAAAACCCCCTAAGAATTTTCGGGTTTGTACAAAATCCCTAAAATTTTTGGCTTTTGTACAAAATCCCCACTTTAAACCCTAAATTTAACAAATTGGTCAACATTTTATCATGAATCAACACAAACTATGATAATAAACCAATCCTATCCATGATTCAACCACTAAATCATCCATGTACGCATTGTAAAATAAAAAAAACTATTACAAGATCAAGAGGAGAGTATACCTTGGGGAGATGAGGAAGAAGCTAAAAAATAGTGAAGAAAAATCCCTCCAAATGGTCTTGATTTCGTGTAGGTTGAATATGTGAAAATAGGGTTTGAGAGAGGAGGGGAATCAGTTTTGGGGAGATGGAATGAAAGAGAAAGAAAGGAAAGGGTTTTGTTCCAGCAGCCAGTGCATCGATGTTAGCATCGATGCTGGCATTTTGTTCCAGCAGCCAGTGCATCGATGTTAGCATCGATGCTGGCATCGATGTTGGCATCGATGCCCAAATTTCTGGCGTTTGGGCCAGCCGGCCCAAACACGATTTTTTTCTTTTCTTTTTCTTGCGGGCTAGTGAATCTGGGCCGAATTTTTTGTCTTTTTAAAGCCCGTGTTACTTATTCAAAGTTTGTTTTGTTTTGTTTTTTTTAAGTGAAAGACAAACATGAGAAAAAGTGTATATATATTTATATGTATTTATTTTTTAAGTGAAAAATAAAATGAGGAAATATGTATATATATATATTCCCAATTACAGAATCGGATGCATCATAAAACAGTTCGAAGGTAAAGTCCAATCTGGTGCATGAATGATAGGACCTGTAGTTAGCTCCTTTTCATAAATTCAAAAGCTTTGAGCCATTCGAGAGAGAAGACAAATGATGTATCCTTGGCTAAGAGATTGGTCAGAGGTCTAGTAATTTTGCTAAAATCTTTGATGAAACATCGGTAAAAACCAGCATGACCAAGAAATAATCTGACATCTTTGATAGTTTTGGGAGGAGGAAGGTTAGAAATGATATCTACCTTAGCTTTGTCTACTTTGATTCCCCTGTTGGAAACTACATGTCCTAAGACAATGCCCTGCTTGACCATGAAGTGACATTTCTCACAATTGAGCGTAAGATTTTTCTCCCTACACCATTCTATGAACAATTTAAGATGATGCAAACATTGGGAAAATGTGTCACCAAAATGTTGGCCTTCTTGTTTTGATGATGTTTAACAAAAAATTTATGACTAATGTTGTTTGTCTAGTGTCTGTGTTTTCGTATTTATTCTAGGCAAAAAAAACTAGTTGGAGGTTGGATGGATTGCGCCACAACGATCATATCAAAAGGAGGTTGGCGGAATGTCGGGTTGAAGCCCATGCAATTCAAAGTTAAAGATCAAGTTCAAGCTTCATCCGCATGTGTACCAAGTCGAGCTTAATGAAGATCAAGATCAAGCTTGGGTAATCTAGTTTAGATTTTATATTATATGTGTTAAGTACCTTAAGCTCAATATCATATACACACACGTATTTGGTTTCTATGTATATATATAGTTATATATATACATGCATGGTTTTGAGTTTTCATGCTTTGGACACACTTGCAAAATACATGAGTTTTCACAAATAGAAGTTTAATTTGAGAAATTCTTTTTCTAACATGTTTGTTTTCATGTTTATAAATATTTCGCAAAGTTTCATCAAGTTTGGAATTGATTTGTTATGTTTAATGGAATTTACAAAATCATGTTTTTGTTCGTGCACATGTTCGTGCATGTTTTACAAAACAGATAAGTTTTCATAAATAGGAAGTGGTATTCTAGAAATTCTTTCATTGACATTTCTAAAGATATCTACCAACATTGGAAACATCTTCATATCTTCTTTAAAATCATTAAAGATAATGGTTTAGTTGTCTCCGCTAGAAAAATAAAACTCTTCCAAACCAAAATACAATTTTTAGGATATTCTATTAACAAAGGTACTATTTCTCCTATCCAAAGAGTCATTGCCTTTGCTGATAAATTTCCTGATGAGATAAAAGACACTAAGCAAATTACAAAGATTTCTAGGATGTCTTAATTATGTTTCTGATTTCTATAAAGACCTTGCTTATGATAGAAAAATTCTTAGTGATAGATTAAAAAAGGATTGTACCGAATGGACAGAAAGACATTCTGAAGCGGTCAAAAGGATAAAGACTAAAGTAAAAACATTACCTTGTTTATCTCTTCCAGATCCTACAGCTTTTAAAATAGTAGAAACAGATGCATCTGATTTTGGCTACGGAGGGGTTCTGAAGCAAAGAGTTAACAATAAAGATGTTCTAGTAGCCTTTACTTCTGGTGCTTGGAATGACACTCGAAAAAATTATTCAACAATAAAAAAGGAAATGCTTGCTATTGTTCTTTCTATCAATAAATTTCAAAGCGATTTATTAAACCAAAAATTCCAGGCCGTGGTGAACCAGTAGACCCCGTCAGCCGGTGTATATCCCCGTGAGAAATAACTCACTTTTTGACTCTTGTGATTATTCTACAATAAAACAATTGTAGAAATTTGTACAAATATTGCATGCTTGATTGCTTTTATTTCCTAGCTTTAATTCTAAGCATTTTATTAATCAGCCTTATCGCTTTAATTATAAGCACTACTTTAGTTTTACTGCTTTCCTTGAATTGAATTTTAATTCTCAATCTTTTTTGTTCTCTTTTTACTTGCCTTCGTCGCAACTTACACAGCTTTGTTCTGTGTTCATCCGGTGTTGTTGACTGGTGGGGATACTGTGAACCTTTTAGAGTTCTTCTTATGCTTAATTTTAGCTTGATCTTTTGCTATTTATATATATATAAACTTACACAGCTTTGTTCTGTGTTCATCCGGTGTTGTTGACTGGTGGGGATACTGTGAACCTTTTAGAGTTCTTCTTATGCTTAATTTTAGCTTGATCTTTTGCTATTTATATATATATAGAGGTAAAGAATATAGCTACTCTCGGCTAAGAATATATCGTATTATTCCATTAAATGAATGGAACTCATATGGAAATCCCAACGTTCCGCGAAAGTTTAAAGAAAAAACTCTAATTGGTCCCCAACAATACAATTACTGGGACTATCAAGCTGCTTGGGAACATGTTCTGTACATTCAAAATCATCTGGGAAAGCATTCATGGTGGATACGATTTATGAATCAAATGTGTCTACCAAATTGGTTTATTGAAACCTTCTGGGCTAAATTTGGAGCCATCAAAGAAATTATGCCAAAAGAAATCCTTAAAAAACAAGGAAAAAATATATCTCCACTAGATATGCTTCAAATATCTATGGAATTTGGTCTGCCCTGGATTATGCAATGGGATTGGGATTGTGTTAACGGTACACCATCTTATTTTGCGAGAAGTATTTCTGTAAAATGGTATGATAAATGGAATATTGCGAACTATCTTAATGAAAGAAAAGGCTC
>NC_033803.1:41360653-41381533 GCF_001876935.1 Asparagus officinalis
AAACAAAAATTATGTCAAAAATGCAACAAAAGGATAAAATAAAGAGGAAAATATGTACTTCTCACTCCCATACCTAAATTTTGCATTGTCCTCAACGCAAATTCGTTGATGCACAAAGTAAAGCAGATAAGAATTGAAGAACTTACATTTGTTCGGTCAACAATGATGATAAGGATCTGCAATTACTTCCAACACCTCCTCTCCGAGTGTAGAAAATTCTAAAAATAGTTTTAGACGTTGACCATTTATTTTAAAAATGTCACTATTTTTAGGATTTTCTATCTCGACAGCCCCATGCGAGAAAATTTGTTTGACAATAAATGGACCTGTCTATCTTCATAGAGAACCAACACCTCCTCTCCGAGTGTAGAAAATTCTAAAAATAGTTTTAGACGTTGACCATTTATTTTAAAAATGTCACTATTTTTAGGATTTTCTATCTCGACAGCCCCATGCGAGAAAATTTGTTTGACAATAAATGGACCTGTCTATCTTGATCTCAATTTTCTAGGAAAAATATGTAATTTTGAATTGTAGAGTAAAACATTTTGTCCTGGAGAGAATTTTTTTTCGTAAAATTATTTTGTTATGAAAAATTTTGGTTTTCTCTTTGTAAAATTTTGAGTTTATGTATGCATCATTTCAAATTTCTTCCAACTCATTTATTTGGAGCAATCTATTCTTACCTGCTGAGTCTGAGTTAAAATTTAACTGTTTTATAGCCCACATCGCTCGATGTTCCAACTCTACTTGTAGGTGACAAGCTTTTCCAAACACGAGTCTGTACGGTGACATCCCCAAATTGGCCTTGAAAGCTGTTCTATATGCCCACAGAGCATCACATAATTTTACAGACTAATCTTTTCTGTTATGATTAATTGTTTTTTCTAAGATTTGTTTGATCTGCCTGTTTGTGACCTCTACTTGACCACTGGTTTGAGGGTGATAAGGAGTTGACAATTTGTGTGTGATTGAACATTTCCTCATCAAAGCCTCAAAAGAACGGTTACAGAAGTATGTACCATTGTCACTGATGATCGCTCGGGGTGCTCCAAAACGTGCAAAAATATTCTCCTTTAGAAACTTGAAAACAACCTTGTTGTCATTTGTTTTGCAAGCTACTGCCTCAACTCATTTTGACATGTATTCGACAGCTACTAGAATGTAAACATTTCCAAAGGAATTTAAAAATGGACCCATGAAATCGATAACCCACAAATCAAAGAGTTCATCAGATAAGATTGGTTGTAAGGGCATCATATTTCTTCTAGTGACTTTTCCTAAAAACTGACAACGGTTACAGGTTTTGTAAAACTCGTATGAATCCTTGAAAAGAGTGGGCCAATATAGCCCACATTGAAGAATTTTTTTAGCTGTTTTTCTTAGGCCAAAGTGGCCTCCACATGCTTGCTCATGACAAAAGGAAAGAACACTCCTAGTTTCTTTAGTGGGAACATACCTCCTAAAGATCTGATCAGGATAGTATTTAAACAGATATGGATCATCCCAGTAAAAGTATTTTACTTGGGAGAGAAAACGGGATCTATTCTGTTTAGACCAATGAAAATGGATCTATTTCATGACTATGTAATTGACTATGTCGGCAAACCATGGAACATATTGGATTTGTAGGAGTTGTTCATCTGGAAAATGTTTATTGATCGGGACGGTTGATGTTGGTGCATTCGGGAGTCAAGAGAGGTGATCTGCTATGGGGTTCTTTGTTCCTCTTCTGTCAAGAATTTGAATGTCAAACTCTTAAAGTAGGAGAATCCATCTAATGAGCCGTGCTTTAGCATCTTTTTTGGTCAAAAGATACTTTAGTGTGGCATGATCTGTGAAAACTTTGGTTAAGGAATCGATGAGGCAGGACCTGAATTTTTCTAAGGCAAAGACTACAGCTAAAAACTCTTTTTTTATGACAGAGTAATTTTGCTGGGCATCATTCAGAGTCCTACTAGCATAGTAGATCACATGTAGTTTTTCATCAAACCGTTGTCCCAAAACAGTACCAATTGCAGAGTCGGATGCATCACACATCAGTTCGAAAGGGAAGCTTCAGTCTGGTGCATGAATGATAGGAGCTGTGGTCAGCTTTTTTTTTAGAAATTCGAAAGCTTTGAGGTATTCGGGAGAGAAGACAAATAATGTATCCTTAGCTAAGAGATTGGTCAAGGGTCTAGCAATTTTGCTAAAATCCTTGATGAAACATTAGTAAAAACTAGCATGACCAAGAAATGATCTGACATCTTTGACAGTTTTAGGAGGAGGAAGGTTAGAAATGAGATCTACCTTAGCTTTGTCTACTTTGATTCCTCTGTTGGAAACTACATGTCCTAAGACAATGCCCTGCTTGACCATGAAGTGACATTTCTCCTAACTGAGAGTAAGATT
Source organism: Asparagus officinalis (assembly GCF_001876935.1). Taxonomy (NCBI): domain Eukaryota; kingdom Viridiplantae; phylum Streptophyta; class Magnoliopsida; order Asparagales; family Asparagaceae; genus Asparagus; species Asparagus officinalis. The sequence goes on from NC_033803.1 coordinate 41,363,048, forward strand.
TTTCTCCCTACACCATTCTAGGACCAGTTTAAGATGATGCAAATATTGGTAAAATATGTCACTAAAAATGGAAAAGTCATCCATAAAAATTTATAAAAATCTCTCTACCATGTCGGAAAAAATACTGATCATGCAACGTTGGAATATGGTAGGTGCGTTACACAGCCCAAAAGGCATACGTCAGTATGCGAATGTTCCATACGGGCAAGTGAAGGTGGTTTTCTCCTGATCTTCGGGAGCGATAGGGATTTGATTGTAACATGAATATCCATCCAGGAAACAATAGAACTCGTGTCCTGCTAAGCGCTCTAACATTTGGTCAATGAATGGAAGAGAGAAGTGATCTTTCCGAGTGGCTAAGTTGAGTTTTCAGTAGTTAATGCAAACTCGCCATCCAGTTTGGATCCGAGTGGGAATCAGCTCATTAGCCTCATTTTGGATCACGGTGTTCCCAGATTTTTTTAGAACAACTTGAACCGGACTCATCCATGAACTATCAGAAATGGGATAAATGATCCCATGATCGAGACATTTCAGAATGTCTTTCCTAATAGCTTCTTTTATCACTGGGTTTAACCTACGTTGAGGATCTCTAGTAGGTTTGGCGTCATCTATCAAATGGATTTGGTGTTGAACAATGGTTGGACTAATCCCTTTGATATCAGCCATGGTCCTTCCAATGGCTTTCTTATTCTCTCTTAAAACATCTAAGAGAGCTTCCTTTTGACTGATAGTTAAGTCAAAAGAAATGATGACTGGTAAAGACTCGTTCTTCCCTAAGTAGGCATACTCAAGTTCAACATTAGAAGACTTCACAAATATTAAGTCAGATGCACTTGAATCTGGCTCACACTCTCCCTCTTGTTGCTCACTGGATATTCCATGAATGAAATTCACTTCCATAGGTTGATCAGATGGATCACTAGGCTGCCTCCCTAGGTTAAAAATATTAAGGTCAACAGTCATGTTCCCAAAAGATAGTTTTATTTGCCCGGTTCTACAATTAATCAAAGCATTTGAGGTGGCTAAGAATGGTCTTCCAGAATAACTGGGATTTGACTTTTGAGATTGGAAATGGGCTGCGTTTCCAATACAATAAAATCAACAGGGAAAATGAACTCTCCAACTTGATCAGAACATCCTCTACCTCTCATTTGTGAATTTTTACCGATCTATCAGCTAATTGTAGAGTGCATCTTGTCGATTTAAGTTCTCCTACACCTAGCTGTTGATAGACTGAATAAGGAAGGAGGTTGACACTGGCTCCCAAGTCTACAAGTGCCTTATTAATGTTAGTGTTACCTATGATGCATGGAATTGTGGGACAACCATGGTTCTTATATTTTAACGGCATGGGTTTCGAAAAAATTTCACTGAGGTTAGCAGCTAAGAAGACTTTCTTGGGGACATTAGTGGTTCTTTTCTTAGTACATAAGTCTTTCAAGAACTTTGCATAAGAGGGAATTTGCTCGGTTGCATCTAGGAGAGGGATGTTGATCTTAACCTGTTTAAACATTTCGAGGATTTTCTCAACCTGCAGGGAGTTTTTCCTAGGTTTGAGTCTATCTGGAAATGGGGCAATGGGCCTATACCTATCTAGATCAGGCTCAATCTCATGTTCAACGTTTTGGTCATCTGAAGGAATGTGTTGGATGAGAGAAGGGGTTTGATCTGGTAGCGTTCTAACTCGATTGTCTATTTGTTTTCCTGATCGCAGTGTGTGAACTGCATTCACATGGGCTGGTTGGGTTGAACTTGATCCATTGTCTTTAGAGTTTGCAACAGGTTGACTCGAGAATTTTCCTTTCTCTCTCTCGCTCACGGAAGTGGCTAGTTGCCCAAGTTGGGTTTCTAACCGGGCTATGGCTTGAGTGTTCGAATTGAGCACTTGGCCAGTTATTTGCATAAAGGAATTTAAAGTGGTGGATGACTGGGTCAACATGTTGGTAGTTTGTGTAGAAGCTTTGATCATAGCTTCTAAACCCTTTTCTAAGACACTCAGACGTTTGTCATGATCAGAATTTGAAGGATTTTGTAGGCTGGTGAGGATGAGGATGTTGGGTTGGAAAAACTGGGTTAGCTTGTTGAAAATTGTTTGGTGCGTTGAATAGAAGTGTATTTCCCCTAGAGAATTGTGGGTTCGACGTGAGAATAAAGTTTTGATTTCCAGAAGAATTTCATTGATTCCATGCAAAGTTGGGATGATTTCTCCAACCTGGATTATAGGTTGGAGAAAATGGATCATTTCTAGGACGTTGGAATGTAGCGTTCATCTGTTCTAATGCATTATTGTTTTCTAGGAAAAGGCATTCCTCTGAAACGTGGGTAGGAGACTGACAGTTATGACATCCCGGGGTAAAAACATGATTGATTTGAGCTGGAGCTTGTTCCTTAATTTCTAAGGCTTCTAACCTCCGCAGAATCATCGCCATCTTTGCTTCAAAAGCAATGTTTGACTCCAAGGAGAGACCACTAGATTTAGATTGAAGAACTGATGAAACCCTATCATCACAGTGTTCCCATTGCATTGTTTTCTCGCATTGACTCTCTAGGGAATTCCCAAGCTTCGTCGGCGTTTTTCCTCATAAAATCTCCCTGAAACATTGATTCTAAAGATGTTTTTAAAGAATAGTCCAATCCTTCATATATGACTTGGCACAATCGCCATTTAAGAATAGTCCAATCCTTCATATATGACTTGGCACAATCGCCATTTCTCAAGACCATGATGAGGACATTGGATCAGAAGATCTTTAAATCGGTCAAACTTGGCACAATCGCCATTTCTCAAGACCATGATGAGGACATTGGATCAGAAGATCTTTAAATCGGTCAAATTTTTTCCAGAATGGATCCCCTAGGATAATTTTAAAGTTTTGAATACTGTTCCTAAGCTTTACCATTTTATGAATTAGGATTTTCTTTTGAGAAAAATAGTGACAAATTCCTCCCAAGTTGAGATAGAATTTATTGGTAAACTGTACAACCATTTTTTAGCTTTGTCCTTGAGAGCAAATGGAATAAATCTGAGCTTGATCGCATCTTCTGTTAATTCTCTCATTTTAATCATAATACACACTTCCTCAAATTCTAAGATAAAAATATATGCATCTTCTGTTTCATTTCCAAGGAATTTGGGAAGCATGTTTATGTAGTGCGGTCTAAGCTCGAAATTTGCTCCATTTGCTCCGGAGAGTCTTATGCAAGAAGGAATTGCATTTCTGGTGGGGAAACACACATCCTGGAGAACGGGTTGATTTTTCATTTCTTGGATTGGTTCAACATGGATTAAACGATGAGAATTATCCCTAACCCACGTTTTCATACACCAAAACAACTTCTTTTTATAATAATTTTTTTAAAGGAAAGAAAGAAAATTAGTTTTTTTTATGAGAAGAAAAAGATAAAGGAAAATGCTAACTAAAACAAATCAAAAAAATTACTTTTCAATCATTCTAATTCTAGGGTTTAGCCTAACTCAACTAGACCAGCTCCTAACCAAAAACTCCTAAAGTGAAAAGATTAAAGTTTTACCCGGGTAATTAGTCAGGTAAGGAAAGTACTAGAGGGTGATCAGAGATCAATTAAGTACCTCGTTCCTTGTAGAGCGCTTTACGCAACCCCTAAACCTTACCTTAGACACCAACTAATCCAAGAAAACTTGAACCGGTTCACTTAGGGATTTCTTGTTCCTTATTGAGCTCGAGTCCTTAGAGGCTAACGTCTAATGAGTTTTAAGAAGGCTTGGGTTTGTGTAGTGAGGAATTAATAATTTTGGGCTAAGGAAAGGGTTGAGTTTTAAGAAGGCTTGGGTTTGTGTAGTGAGGAATTAATAATTTTGGGCTAAGGAAAGGGTGATGAGATCCCTCACTTTATCTTGATTATGGGGTTTTGCTCTTAAAAATATTTTTTAAGTGTGTGTCAAACCAAGATGCTCAAATCATTTTGGTGAATTCCTACTAACTATATGCAATGCAACCCTATGAATTAAAAGCAACTAAAAAGGATGAAAAAAAATCTTTTTTTTTTAAATTATGGTCAGCAACAATCAAATGTGAGAAGAGAGCTCTTGTTTGAATTTATTATCTTGTTAGTATTTGTTCAAATGGAAGGTGGATTTTATTATGATCAACAAAAATAAAATATTTTTTTTTAAATCCTAATTGTCTCTAATTGTGAAGCTAACTAAAAAGGGTGGAATTAAAAACACTAGAAAGATGAGTTACCTAAAAGCAATTCTTAAAGTTCTTGATCTTCAATCCAAGATTTTCAAGCTCCAAACGGTTCCTTCATAAGAAAACGCACAAGTTAAAGAACCAAAATAATAAAATCCTACTTAGCACTGTTCCCCGTCAACGACGCTAAAAACTTAATGCGACATAAACATATAACCAAAAATTACAAGTGCACAATCATCAAGTTATAGTATAAAGATATCCCACGAGGAAGATGATTTTAAGAGATTATTAGAATTGGTTCTTATATTTTGTGCGTGGCAAAAATAGGAATAAAGAATAAGTGTGATTATGGAGAGAGATATGATAAGTGATTGTTTTGAATATATGCAAGTGACAATAAATTAAATTTTAGAGGAGAGAAGAAAGAATCAAAGAATAAAATAAAAAGCAAGAAAGAGAAAAATCAAGAAAACAAAAGATAGAGGGTTCAATTAAAGATATGAGAAATCTAGAATTGAATCCACTAGCTAATCTCAATTATTAAATACAAACTATTCTCTTTTTATCATATTTCAATTTAGATTTATTAAGTATAGACTATCAAACCATTTAAGGAAAGTATAACCTATCAAATTATCATCTAAGTCAAAATAAAAAATCATGATAAGAACAATAACAAAATAGTAATCCTAGAATTCATAAGTATAACCTATCAAACCATTTAAGACAAGCATAGATTATCAAATTCTTCTTCTATCAATTAGTTCTCTAGTTGATTATCCTACATATGATCATTTTAAGTACAAGAGAATATTTTGTATAATATAAAGGAAATTAAACTAGTTTCATACAATTCTAAGATTTCTACAAGAATTAATTTCACATCCTAAGAAATAAAAGCAAGAAATGAATTAAAGAGAATAAGAACTAATTACAAAAGAAAAGAAAAGAAAATAAGAAAAACTATACTATAAACAAGAAATAAATCTAACTATATTGCAAAAGAAATAAAGATATAAGAAAATAAATCTACTCTACAAATTAAAGTGCAAAAAGAAATAAAAAGACAAGAAAATAAATCTATTCTACAAGACATGAATGTAAATGTAAACTAATAAGCAATAAGAAAGAAATAAAAATAAAAGAAAAACAAACATTCAAATTGCTCTTCATCTCCATCTTCATCATCCAATAAAGAGAAGAAAAGAAAATTTTAAAGTGGAGAAATTTTTTTTATTAATTGTAACAAAAGTTATAAATTTGGAAGGTCTTCTCAATTAAGAGTAACCCTCCTCTCCAAATGTCACGCCCCGGGTCCAAAACGTGATAATTTGGAGCGTGACTCGGTCGGCAATGTAACCATACGGTTACATTCACGCCTCTGGATCATCCTGTATACAGATATATTACTAAAAGAACTATTACATAGAGCATGCAACTAAAATAACAAAGGAACTAAATAGATAAAGAAACTCTGAAAAGACAAATTCTCTTACATGTCCACAACTTTTCAAAGTAGGAAAGAGGAAAAAATACATCTTAGTTTGGAGTACCACAAGTGATTACAAGAAAGACTCAATAACTAAAGCTGAGAGAGTGAAGAGAGAGAAAGTGATCACTGTCGCTGGTCTTAATCCTTAAAGTACTCTTGGTCCTGCGAAGAAAGAACAATTCCCGAGTCTAGGGCATGCAAACCCCAGGGGAGTCAGAAAACTCCCAGCAAGCATGTAAAATGAGAAAATTGTGCGCGTGTAAGTATAAGTGGTAGCTATAAAGAAAAGATGAATTCTAAATTTTCAGTGATAAAATAAAATGCTACTCTTATAAATCAAAATAAGATGAAAGTTCAGTTAACAATGATAAAGGAAATTTCTAAACATGTATATCAAACAAGGTCTACCCTAAAGCATACACCTTATACCTTATACTAAAAGGAGGTAAGATTTTGAAACCCACAACATGTGAGATGAGTATGTCGAGGGAATAATCCAAACAAGGAAACCCTCGTATATACCATATATCTCAAATTGTAAATCTCTAAATATTAACTCCTAAAATTCTATACACAACAATATTAATGTACATCACCCATACTTCATCCAGGTCATACCGTGCATGCCAAATCTATCACAAAGCATAAAACACATTATTCTTATTTTTACATGTTATTTGAATTAGAGAAGAATATTTTCATGTACATAAATCGGTTCCCCGTAAACCGTCCCGGGAACACGGCTTCAAGTCAGGAATTGGCTCTTTGGCCCATGTATGTATATAACTCAGGATACCAGGAATGCGCATATGCCCGCTTATATACATGTTATATTCTTCATCTAATTCCCCTTTATAAACCCCATGTTTGTCGATTAACTTTTAAATGACTGTGCATGAAATGTTGTGCACTAACCACAGAGTTACCGTGGAACGACTTCTGTAAAACTATGAAAATAACCGTGACCCAGAACATGTCTAATCAAGATGGGTGCATCGTCTAGTCGATGCTATAGTTGTAATAGCCAAGGAAAAGTCTCATATCGGGATGTCGATATCGAGAGCATAGCCATGCTATGAAAGCACGCTTATAAATCATAATTTAACAGGAGTCGTCTTCATGCACAGTGTCTCCTATTGTATAACAACTAGGTGGTCAAACATAACCACAGAAAACCATCATGACGTTTCAGGTGATCTCCATTATCAATACCAGACAAGTCTTGTCTATTTAGGCACTTGAGTTGCTATGGCACAATATTCTATACAATATGACATGATTTCATAACAAATACAAATCAATAATTCATGTGCCATATGGTCAATGTCATCAGATCATGCTTCTGATCCATATCTTAACTTGATACTTATACAGGCACATCCCACCTGGAACATGTCACTACATGATCAAACGAGAATCTTGAAGTTCGTACATATCTATACAGGCACATCCCACCTGGAACATGTCACTACATGATCAAACGAGAATCTTGAAGTTCGTACATATGCAATCATCACACCATATCTAGCAGTCACTACATGATCAAACGAGAATCTTGAAGTTCGTACATATGCAATCATCACACCATATCTAGCATGATATGATAATAGTCACACTTTAAATATCTATATGAAATAGATTCGAATTCTCGGTTTTTGATTCAAGTACATACTGGTTCACATAAAGTAATAGTTCCATACAAGTTATAGTATAACTAATTAATCTATAAGTGTAAAGCTTCCCTCCACAAAGACTTGGAACAGATGACAGAGGCTTTTGTGCAAATGCTTTAAGGGTTAACAAAAAGTTAGCTTGAATGGTGCTCGGTTGGGTTCAAGATTGATTACAATAAAAATTTGGTCTGGTCTGGTTTTAATCTAGTTCGATCAGGTCTGAAGTGGGTTCTGGTCTGGTTTAGATGGTGTGGGTTCGGTCTGGTCTAAACTGATCAAGTCTGACCTTATTTTTGAAGGTCTAGCATATGACTACAATGCCTCCATAAATAATAACACTTAAAGTTTCCTCATCATTAGAAGAAAAAAAATGTAAAGAAGAGGCTTAATTAGCTGTTTGCAAGAGTGTTGACGCATATATACCTCAGGCACAAATCAACTAACTTAGATTAACATAAGGGAAAAATAGCAGTATAAGTATATACGATCCAGGCGAACAGTTATACCCAGATAATACATAGAATCATATCAGGTATATAAACATTATAGAATGTAAGAGGCAATTATAAGATAGCAATAAAATTTACAATATTAGCACATACATAGTTATATACAAGGCGTACATGAATGATATTTTAAAGCATAAGAATTGACATAAATGTTAGTAACTACGTGTGAATATGTGTCAACACTCTGTTATGTGCTTACTCCAATTCTCTTGACTGTGTGTATACTATGTATGTGGGATAAACTATTCTACATTGCTGTTAGTACTTATCTTGTGTGTGAAAAGTATTATTGTTGTTTACTCAAATGGTATGATACTCTCACTAATGAACATCAAAGTTAAATTCAGCAATTTTGATTCATTTCCTAAACTGTCAGTTATCAAATTTACCCACTATCCATCAGAGTGTTAATATTTTCCAACACAGCAGTTATCACATTATCACCTCCACTATTATATAGTTTTCAAAAGATGCCCATGTCAAATGGAAAGTGCTAATATTTACACAATAAATACACTTAGATGCATCATAGCACTACGTTAGCTTTGGTATCTGAAGGCATACATGTAAGATGATGCACAGTTATGGTTCTTAGAATTGGGACTGTTCAATCCTTGGCTAAACTTCAACAATAATTGATAAATCTAACTACAATACTTCTCGTGATTTTCTAGAAAGAAACACTAGAAATTCGATAAGGTGACCATGAAGAAATAAAGAGTTTATGGATAAAAATGCTTGCCGTCGAGAGGGTGAAGGCGATGTTTGGGGACGGCGACGACAACGGTTGTCATCACTGAGGGGCTCAACGGGGTTCGACGGGCTGTTGGTGTGCGGTTATGCAACTGGATCTATGTTGGCATATTGTCGAACATGTGGCGTGCGATGGAGGTGGAGAGAGGGCGCGAGTTTGGGTGCAGCAGGGGCTTCTGGTCTGGTGTCATGCTCAAGTCAGAGGCGGCTCAGCGAAGAGGTTGTGGTCGGAGGAGGAAGGCATCATCGGAACCGAGTGGACTCGGGCTGGAGGCTTGGTCGGAGGGGCCACGGTGGCTGAGTTCGAGCGGCTGAAGGAGGAGGCTTGGGGGAAGCTCGGAGGAGGTCAGGGAGGACGATGGGAGGGCGGAGCTGGAGTTCGTCGGTGAGATCTGGAGCTTGGGTTTGTTTGAAGAGAGAGAGAGAAATAATAGAAGAGAGAGAAAATCATGTGAGTAAGTATGGTATGAAATAAACATGATTATGGGGGTGATTGGAGAGTGATTAGGGGATTGATTAGAGAAATTATTAGGGAGGTTATGGAAATAATTCAAAAGAGAATATTAAGGGGAGATAAATAACTGATTGATTGGCATGTTAGGGAAAATATATATATGGCTCGTTTAGAAAATAATGAGAAAGAGGGGAAAAACCCAAAACAAGAAGATAAGGGTGTAGGCTAAAATATTAATACAAGATAATTAAAATAATAATAATAAGAATCACAAATCATGCAACAGATCCTGCAGAAGATGGAGTTTGCATACATGGTCTTGCTAGGTTAATCTTCACACAAATGGCCTTAAGGAAATTTGTTTTTTTTTTTCAATTCCATATCAAGTGGACCTCCTATATAAGACCTTGCATGTTTACTCCATTTAATCTATTGATTTGCTACTAAAAAAAATGGATTATTACACCAAATAGAGTTACAAAATTTTTCACCCCTCTAACCCCTCACTCTCTACTCCTATTTATAGTAAACATCAGTGAATGAGAGTCATTGGATTGAAATCTTATCCAAAAACAAAAAAAATTCAGCCTTAGATTCGTAACAGAATGCTAGAGGTATCGATACCAGCATCGATAGGAGTATCGATGCTGGCATCGATACAGGCATCGATGCTGGCATCGATGCCCCCATCGATGCTAGCATCGATGTGAAGTTTTATGCTTTTTTAGCCTGTAGCTTCTTCTTCTTTTTGGCTTTTGGGCTTGGGCTTTTGGCTTTTGGCATTTTTCTTCTTTTAGCTTTGGGCTTTTGGACAATTTGGCATTTCTTTTTTTTAGGCTTTGGGCTTTGGCATTTCTTCATTAAATCAAGGGGCCTTTGTTGAGAGATGGGAGTTTGAGATTTATTTTTTATTAACCTGCAATTAAAAGATAAAAACAATTATTAGTGACATATTTATTCATATAAAATAGATAATAAGGGTATAAAATTGTAATAAAATATGATTATCTCTTTACTAGAAAAGCATGGACTTATTTTTTGGTAGAGAAATTTGAAGCATTAATCATGTCCAAACGTTTTAAGAGTTGTGTTAAGAAAGAAGTTGGAGGATATATTAAATGTTTGAGAACAGATCGAGGAGGTGAGTTCACATCACTTGAGTTCAATGAGTTCTGCACAGAGCATGGCATCAAGAGGCAATTGACTGCAGCGTATACTCCACTAGAGAACAGAGTAGCGGAAAGGAAAAATCGAACTGTGATGATCATGGTGTTAGACCCTAATGTCACTAGGAAAGAACCCTAGAGGTGGGTGAATAGGATTTATGCTAATCTAATCCGATTTAATGCCAATTAAAACTTACTAACGAATATCCTAGCAAATAAGATATGTAATGAATTATTAGCAAGGATAAACAATATAAACAAGGGTAAACAAAATAGTGGACAATATAAACAAAGAGGCAATGGCTAAAAAAGATGAACAAAACGCGTACGCCAATGCAAACTCAAATAAGCAATATGATCACGGAGTTCAGACCTTCCACCCTACGTCTCCGCTTCCTAATCCCGGGGAGAAATCCACTACACAACTGGATTTTCAACGCTCACCCAAATAATGTTTACATCTCACACTCGGTTTTCTAGCTCACCGAAAACTTTACAATCAACGCTCTTGTAATCACACTCTACACCCTCTACGTGTTGGTCTCTAGCCTGTGTCTCTCTTAAGTGCTCGGATTTACAACCTCTCCCTAGGCTTTACTACCGATGTCACTCCTCTTGGGACGACCCCATCTCTCACCACACACTCCTCTCGGTGTATAGGTATATTACAAAGTGATCTACATAATGTAGGCTCAAATACAAATTTTGTTCTCTAGTACAAGGATGAGAACTAAGTGAAAGCTCACACTCTTAGTTACAATCTTACAACCCTAAATATACTATGTATGAAAATACTAAAAGCTCAATGTGGGTGTGTGTAACAAAGAGATAAAACAAATATAAACTCAATTGAAATCTAGCTTATGAAAATTAAGATCAAACATGCAAATTGCTAGAATTGAGTTTAAGAAAAACTTCTCTATATAAAAAGAGTAGGAGAGGTGAAGTTGAAGCCCAAACAAGGAATGGATGATCTCTTCTTGCTCTTGTGAAAATTTCTTCACAAACTTATAAACAAACTTTAAACACTTTTAAACAAAACTTAAACCCTTGTAAAACTTATTTAAAAACTCTCTTGGGTAGGTGAGAATGATAAAAATTGGGTATATATAGGATAGAAGAAAACAACCCAAGAAAACCCCAAAATTCTATTAAAAACAAAAGCTAGAAACTAGCCATTACTATGCAAAGGTAACATTGGCGGTCGACCGCAGAGCCATGGCCGATCGACTGCGAAAGGCTAAAGAACAGAGCAAAGTCTCTAGACTTTGGGTGGTCGACCGCCGCAACCAATCCGGCCAACCGCGAACGGATATTTCAGATACACAGGTTTAATACAGAAATGATGATTTTTAAACTTGAATTAAAAATAGCAAACGGATTCCAAAAAATATAAAATTTTAGAAAATGCTTGTAAACATGAAAATAAACATGTTACAAAAATAACTTAAACAACCTCTTGAAATATTTTCAATTGATTTATAGACTTATACAAGATATGAAAATAGTGTAAACAAGTCTTCAATCCATAAACATATAATTTTGTAAATAAACATGATTTTATTGAATTGTTAAATCTTGATATTGATGTAATCTTTATAAACAAGTTCAAAAAACTTATAAATGAATTTATAGACTTTTGGAAGATGTAAAAAATATTGTTAAGTCTATAATTCACAAACACATGTACGTATGAAACTAGTATATACGTATATGAGAATGTATATTAGTTTCATATATAAACTTTAAAGCTATAAAATCAAAACGTGTATGTGTGTATATGATTGAGCTTGAAGTATTAAACACTCATAATATAAATCTAAAACTAAATTACCCAAGCTTGATAGATCTTCAATGAGCTCGTCTTGGTAAACTTTACGGATGAAGCTTAATCTTAGATCTTGACTTGAAATGTATTGGCTTCACTCTAATATTTTCGCCAACCTCTATTTGATATGATTGTTATGGCGCAACTCCATCCAACCTCCGATATATTATTTGTCTAGAATAAATAAGAAAACACAAACACTAGACAAACAATATTAGTCATAAATTATTTGTTAAAATATCATCAAAACAAAAGGGCCAACACATGGTTCGATGCATGCTTTTTGAAAGGAAGATTATGAAGACTTTTTGGCTGTAGGCAGTAAACTAGACAATACATATTCTGAATCGGAGTCTGACATTAGCGGTAAAGAATCAAACACCTGAGGAAGCCTGGAGTGGAAGAAGACTCTCGGTTGAATACTTTAGAGTTTTTGGATGTGTGGCACATGTGCATGTTCCAAATGTGAGAAGGAAAAAGCTAGATGCAAAGATATTTGCTTGTGTGTTCTTAGGAATAAGTGAAGAGTCTAAGGCATATAGACTCTATGATACAGTTGCAAGGAAGATTGTTGTTAATAAAGATGTAGTGTTTGAGGAAGATAAATCGTAGAGTTGGGATAGAAGTTATGAAGAGGACATATTGGCTTATTTGAAATGAGATGATGAAGAAGATAATAAAGCAGAAAATGTGAGCAGGGAAGGAGGAGTCGCTGAACCGATCGGTAGTCCCCAAAATGAGGAAACTGGAGGAGAAACATCTAGTTCTAATGAAGAAAGAAACAGTGAGCCTCCAAGGTGGATGAAAGATTATGTAACTGGGGAAGGACGTTTGGAGGAGTCGAAAGAAGGAGATGCAAATATCCAGTTGGCTCTGTTTGTTTCAGATCTAGTGCATTTTGAGGAGGCAGTGAAGCATGACAAATGGAGGATAACTATGGACATGGAGATGCAACCTATAGAGAAGAACAACACATAGGAACTCGCTGATCTCCCTAAAGGTGCAAAGAAGATAGGAGTGAAGTGGGTTTATAAAACTAAACTCAAAGGAAATGGAGAAGTGGACAAGTTGAAGGCTCGTTTGGTGGAAAAGGGGTATGTGCAATAGCAAGGGATAGAATACACAGAAGTATTTGCACCAGTTGTGAGAATGGACATAGTGAGAATGATCGTGGCTCTAGCAACTCAAAAGGGGTGGACTCTCTATCAACTTGATGTCAAATCTACCTTCTTGCATGTGGAATTTACTCCTCGTTTGGTACGCAGGAATGGACTCAAATGAGAATGGAATGGAAGAATGTATGGAATGGAATGTATGTGGGAATGGAATGCCCATTCTCATTCTCTTGTTTGGGTGTGTATGTAGAATGAAGCTAGAATGGAAATCTCATTCCGATTCGCATGTTTGGTATCACTAGTTCACAAGTGAGAATAAAATCTTATTTTCTAATAATGCCTTTACAACACAATATATTTTTAAAAAGATAAAAATAAACATTAATGATAATAATTAAATAATTTTTTTTTTAAAAATAAACTTTATAAAAATAGGTAGTATTTCGTGTTTCTATCCTAGAATCCACTTCCATATATATGCAAGCCTAAGGAAAAACATCTTAATCAATTTTTCATACATATCCATGTTATTAATCTGGTTATGTTGCACAATGAGACAAGATTTTTAGATTTACTTTTGTTATCAATGGGGTGTAATTGGAAATTACGTAACTAATTTGATTCCCACTTGAATGGGAATTACTATTCCTCATCAATTCACTTGGAATGTTTATTCTCATAAAAGTGGGAATGAGCATACCCTGGAATTGGCATTCTAACTTCTAAAAAATGGTTATGTTTGGTATAGAGGAATGAGAAGTGAGAATTTTCATTCCATTCTACCCCATTCCCGCGTACCAAATGAGGCGTTAATGAAGAAGTGTATGTGGAGCAGTCGAAGGGTTATGAGCTGAAAAACAGTCCTCAAAAGGTTTACAGGTTGAAAAAAGCTTTGTAAGGACTGAAATAAGCCACACGAGCTTGGTTCAGTCATATTGAAGCACATTTCATGAGTGAAGGGTTTGAGAAGTGTTATAGTGAGCATACTTTGTTCATTAAAACAAATAAAAGAGGTAAGATTCTCATTCTCGGTTTATATGTTGATGATTTAATATTTACTGACAATGATGAAATTGATGTTTGCTGAGTTTAAGAATTCCATGTTGAGGGAGTTTGATGTGACTGATTTGGGGAGAATGAGTTTTTTTCTTGGCATAGAAGTTTTGCAGAGATCAGATGGGATTTATATTTGTCAGAGGAAGTATGCTTTGGAGGTGTTGAAGAGGTTTAGGATGGAGAACAACAATTCAGTTCATAATCCCATTTTTCCAGGTTGTAAGAGTTTTAAAGATGAGAACGGGGCTCGTGTTGATGAGACTCAGTTTAAGCAGATGGTGGGATGCCTCATGTACATAACAGCTACAAGGCCAGATTTCATGTTTGCAGTAAGTTTAATTAGTAGGTACATGGCCAAACCAACTGAGTTGCATTTGATGGCAGCTAAGAGAATACTAAGGTACTTTAAAGGAACAATTGGACTTGGGGTTTTCTACAAGAAGAGAGGGCGTGAAGGTCTGATTGCATATGTAGATAGTAACTATGTAGGAGATATAGAAGACATGAAAACTACATCAGGCTTCGTTTTCATTTTGGGGTATGGAGCTCTTGCCTGGTCTTCAAGAAAGAAAACTATAGTCACACTTTCAACCATAGAAGCAAAGTTCGTAGTTGCCGCTACTTGTGCTAGTCAAGCTGTTTGGATGAAGAGAATAATTGAGAAGCTGAATCCAGAAGAAAGTAAGTGCACTATGTAGGCGTAAAAAATTACCTATAGGTCCCCGAACACAGCTTGAGACAATGAGTCATCGAGCGATGAACCGTCAGACGATGTGAAGATGAGCCGTGGAAAAAACAAAGTGGCGAACAGTTGATGACATAGCAACAAGCCATCAGAATAGCAAAGAAAGGGAACGTACGCTCAGCAGCCACCTCCAAGTGGTCCGCGCGCTCACCGGCCACCTCCAAGTAACCCTCATGCTCACCGGCCACCTCCAAGTGGCCCGCGTGCTCACCGGCCACCTCCAAGTGACCTGCGTGCTCACCGACCACCTCCAAATATCCCGCGCGCTCACCGACAACCTCCAAGTGGTTGCGCGCTCATCAGCCACCTTCAAGTGGCCCGTGCACTCATTAGCCACCTCTAAGTGGTCCGCGCACTCGTCAGCCACCTCCAAGTTAATGAAATGCATGAAGCGAATCGGTGAAGTGTACAAGTCAGCAAAATGACGAAATGCGTGTAACAAGTCCAACCCAAAAGTCTGTAAAAGCCACCCTAGCAGCTGAGTTGCGTCAAAATGGCTTGGTCAAGGCCAAGGCCGAGCCACTATAGGGTGGCTCGCACAGTTCCAAGCCACCATAGGGTGGCTTGCACCCAGAAATGCTGAAAACACGTTTTTTGAATGTTTTCTCGGGATTCTTTCATTCTAGAGCCTCTCTAACCATTTTAAGCTATCCCTAAACATGATTAAGTGGTTATTAACTGAGGATAATGTCAAATTATCAATTCTTATCTGAAAACACTACGTCCGAAGTCTATAAATACAAGCCTAGGGTCCTATACGTAGGGGATCTAAAATTTAGGGGAGGTGCTGTCCCTGTGAAGAGTGAATCACGAATTTTAGAGAGGGTTGACGATCTTGGTGAAGTTCTTCAGTATAAAGTGGGAGAGTTCAAGAGATCTGAGGCCTATTCCCCTTTCCTCCAGATCAAACTTGGTTTTGATCTCGAGAAGAGTCATAATCTCACTTGGTTGAGATTATCACTTCTGCGATTGTTTACTTTGTGAAGCAATAGCATTGAACTATCGTTCTGTCAATCGGATCTAATCCACGGTAGTCCTTGGATAAACCCCGACATAGGAAAAGATCCCACACAAATAGTGGGTGATAAACGTCCTCTGCATGTGTTTGAAGAGAGTTATAATTTTTGTTTTATATGTAAGCGAGTAGTCTTATAAAAAGATAAACTCTTTTGAATTTATTGTAATCGATAAACGTTTAATGGATTCGACAAATAAACGAACTTTCAATGAAAATATGTTGACGACCATAGTGGGAGCCAACGGCCTCTCTGCCGAGGCTATCGTGTCATAACCAAAGATCCAGATCCCGGTTGATGAAGAGGTTAAGTACGAGTTTAACCAGGTCAAGTTTGAGGAATACCTTTCGTCATCCTCTTCAAGACCTTCCTTGTCCCGCAAGTACAGGAAAATATTAGCAGCAAAGAAGGCTCGGGGTGACTCTCACCCAATTATTGCTAAGGCATCCCCTCTTAATGCTCCTATGGCATCTAATGAAGCTGAGATTTCAGATCACAATGACTCCTATTCAGTCTAGGAGTTGTTTAATGAAGGCGCGCCAATTCTAACGAAGAGGGCTCATCAGAGGCAACGCTAACGGCTCACACGTCAGCTTGCCAAGGCTTAGAGCCGATTGATGGTGTTTTCATCAAAAGTTGTCATTTCTATTGCTGACAAACCTGTTATATCGTTTATCGATTACAAGTTCAAACTAAAAGGCAAATCGATCTTTTTATAAGATCTTCTTACACAATGAAAATAAAAGATTACAACTTTATCCAACAAAACGCAGTAGAAGTTTATCTCCTGTTACTTTACGTGGGATCTTTGCCTGTGCTGGAGACGCGTTAGTCCATAGACTGTCGCGGATCAGATCCTATTGACAAGTTTAATTATGCTCTTGTTTCACGAAGAAAACAATTGCAGCAGCGATAATTACGACCAAGCGAGATTATGGCTCTTCTAGAGATCAAAACAAAGTTTGATCCGGAGGAAAGAGGGAGAGAGAATCTCAAATCTTTCGAAGGCTTTTTCAGAGATCAAAACAAAGTTTGATCCGGAGGAAAGAGGGAGAGAGAATCTCAAATCTTTCGAAGGCTTTTTCTTTATGAAAAAGTTTGATCCGGAGGAAAGAGGGAGAGAGAATCTCAAATCTTTCGAAGGCTTTTTCTTTATGAAAAAGTTCGCCAAGATCTGCCAATTTTCCTCTGAAATTCATGGTTTACTGCTCAATTTGACAGCACATCGCCCTCAAATTTCAGATCCTCTCCAATGAAGATCTTAGGCTTCTATTTATAGGCTTTTGTCACCATGTTTTCTGATAAGATAGGAATTCTGATGTCTTCTTCAGTTGATAACCGCCCAGGCGCACTTAAGGATAGATTCAGAACAGTTAGGGAGGTCCTGCATTGAAAGAATCCTTAAAAAACGTCGAAATCCGCGTTTTGGGAGGTTTGGGAGGCCAAAATAGTCGTGGTGGCTCGCATGCGTGCGAGCTCATGGCCTGTTGTTGTGTCTTTTTAACCCTTTTAGCTATTTGTGTCTCCTTTGTTCCGCTTGCTTTCCCACTTTACACGCGTTTTGTCACTTTGTTGACTTGGACGTTTTGCTTCATGCGTTTATCAGCATCGGATAATCTTCCTTAATTCAGATAATGACATTCATCATCTTCTCTCCGTCTTAAACTGTGTTTGGGGACCTATAGGCAATTTTTGACGCCTACAGATAACCCCTCCAAAGTGTTTCAGTCTCGCTTCTTTTATAGAAGAGTCTGAAATGCTTTATATGTGATAGGCCTAACCTTCAGTCGATGTAAAAGGGCCTGTAATTAGCTTCAGTTCTTGACTTCTTAAGTCTTCAATCTACTAAGTATTTTATCGAATAGATGAAGTACTTCCGGTGCTGTGTTTATCGTCTAACCATTGTTGAAGTCTCGAACTGAATTTGGTGTATTGTTTCTGAACTTAGCTCGTGCCATTGAGTTGACTTTGAACGGATCATCTTCGTCGGAAATTCATATCTGAATGTGATTGAACTCTCTGGAATCATCCCTTTGCCTTATTTTGGCAAAATTACTGATGCGTTGACCTACATCAACCTTTACTGTAGCGCGTTGACCAGTGTTATCCTTTGCTGTAATGCGTTGACCGTCGTTAATATAGTTTATACTCGTACGTTTGCTGGAGTCTACACAGTTTAAACTCTTAAGGCATTGGAGCTAGGAGGACCAATTTATACTCGTATACTCCTGAGAGTTTTGGGAATTAGTTTAACCTCATATACCCGTCGGAGGTTGCCGGGTTATCCTTAAGAATATTCTACACAATATACTCCAGAAACTTCCCGTCGAGGGTAGGAAACAATTTAGACTCGTATACCCATTGGAGTACAAATATGAGTCCCGTATACATCAAAAATACTCAAAAATAGGCAAAAATGTATGCGGAGTACCCTCGAGGCTCACCACATGTGCGAGCCAGCATTTCGTGGCTCACACGTGTGCGAGCTAGTGATTGGTGGC
>NC_033803.1:41381543-41388417 GCF_001876935.1 Asparagus officinalis
TTGGCTATTGGGGTCAGGTTTGGTTTAAACTTGGTCCGGTTCGATTCAGAGCCAGGTCCGGTTCAAGGTCGGATTTGGGTTCAGTGCAAGGTTTATAAAACCCGTTCTCTTCTTCTTCTTCCTTTCTTTATTTCAGAATTTCTTCTTCAATTAAAAATTCTCCTCCCAAGTTCGGGCTTCTTGATTAGAGTTTTTGATCCTCTCACTTCTTCCCCTTCAAGCTTCAGTTTTGAATGATAACCCCACCTCGAGATCTAGGGTTTGGATTCTTCTTCAATTGGGTTCGAGTTTCTTTTTGGCAACGAGCTTTGTTCTTCATGAATTCCAGGTAAAACCTATTGTACTCATTTCTATTTCACTCAAATTTTCATATTTGAGTACTTGATTCATGGCCGAAACTTTTCCTTTAGACCTAGGATTTTAGATCGAAACCCTAATTCTTGGTTTGTCCGATCCCATACAAGACCCAAGGTCTTGACTCTTGTTTTCATGTATGGGTGAAACCCTTGTATGCATGAATTTGGTAAAGGATAAACTCTGCTTGTAATCCGCTTAAATCCCCATGTTTGACTTGGTTAGGTGTATGTGAGGTATTTAACTTGACTCTGTACAAACGCCATGTTCTTGAGCTTGAGAAATGATCTGGCTTGTCTACTACCCTCCCATTTTGCATATGTAGTCATGCACGAGAACTGTTCTTATATGAATTAAACTTTTAGTTTTCGACACGAACAGTTATGTAATTTGAATCTGGAATCCTGCGTGATAACTGCTATATTAGGCTTTTAGTACACACGATTGTCCAATTTGTAGGCACGTTGTGCTTTCTTGTTCGGCCACGTGTATGTCTCGAACCGAAACTCCGAGATATTTGGCTTGATTTATTAAACGATCTTTCTTATATTCACTTCTTGACATAACTAAACCATTAATTTTCTTTGCAGATTAGTCATGTCGCCAAAGAGGTCACGTATCCCGAGGGGTCGTTCGGTGACTCAGTCATCCGAGCCAGCGCCTTTCAGTTGCATAGGTATAACGTCATCACCTCTTTTATTCACGAATTCAATATTATTATATCATATCGCATATTACATCCCTACTTTGTTCTCCTTGGTGAGGCAATTGGGAAGAGCCACCACTCTCCTTCGTGGGGGAGGACGCTTGACAAGACGCGTTTTGCTAGGTCAAGACATGTCTGAATTAACTTGGGGGGATTTCCCGCTGTACTACATTCCTAAGGGAGGGTATATTATCACATTATTCGCATGACAAAATATCCCGTGCTTCGTGTGTAAAGTGCAGCTCTTAATCGCCCCCTTTATTTTTATTTATTTCCCTTTTTTAAAATATTATCATGAATATGTATCCTGTATGCTATCCCCGATTTGCTCTCCTTTGTGAGGAAATTGGGAAGAGCCGCCACTCTCCTTTGTGGGTGTGGACGCTTCACAAGACATGTTTTGCTTGGTCAAAATATATTTTAAGGCAATATAGGGCGATCTCATGTCGTGTCATATCACGCGGACTTGGGTATGTTATCGTGTCGTTTGCACGTTAACATGCTTAGTCCTTTACGTGTGTGATATAATTAAGATCGTCTCGCCATTTATTAGGCCGTTACTCTATCTCACAGCTTGTGAGTCGAGTTCGACGCCTATACTACCTTAACATAGGTATTTATGACTGTATCTAATAATTGTACATTGTTTTACCTCAGTTGAATTTCTCTCAAGGGGGTTTAATGCTCATGCGGTGGAAGGTCACTACAGTGAAGCTTATGCCTCTACTGATGAGCCCATCCCTGTACCGGTGGTTCCCCAATTCGCTCCGGGTGCACCGGAAGAGCTCCCGTAGCTAATACGGAAGGGAGAGCGCCGTAGTTTAAGGCAACTTATCACGGATGCGCCCCTAGTGAAGGATCCAAATTCTACGCATCCGTTGAGGAAGCCAGACTACTTATTTGGCGACTCTGTAGAAGATCCAGCTGCTGCATCTCTTGGAACCGAGCAATAGCTGCATCATGATGACGGTGACCATTTATACCTCCCTCCGATTCCTCGTCACCGTTTGCTAACAAAGCTACGGTGTTAAGCCGTTTCGTGGGAAATGTCATGGAGGTTAACAGAGGAACATGACCGTATTCATTGTGGCTATATCACCCATGGCACGACTCCTGGGTCAAGTGATCGGAATCGGATAACAGGGTTACATCCGAGGATCGTGGGATTGAATGACCCACCCAAAGGTGAAATCTTTACTGTTGCTAACACTGTGAAGAACCGACTCGCGATTTTGGGTCGAGAGATGCCAGCAACTGGTCACCGATGTTATGGATGGGTGCATTCATCGGATAAGCTTTGGTGGGCTCGCTTGAGCAATGATATCTTAGACCAGTTTAGTGAGGAGTTGAAGGCTAGTGGTTTGTACGCAAGTATCCACGCCACCACCTATGGGCTAACGATTAGTGTCCCTCACTTCCTGGCGCTATTGGAGCTTTACAATCCCGACACCAACACATTTTTGACCAAGTATGGTGAGTTAGGATTAGTGCTGCATGAGATGCATAAGGTCTTCGGTCTCCCGATGGGTAACATGATTTATCAAGAATACTTCCCTTCTAGCCAGGAGCTGTAACAGTTGATGTCGCGGACGCCCAACCGCTACAATACTCTATGGGATCTCACCTGCCACTACCATATAGCTATGGCATGTGCTGATCCATTATCAAAGAAGCCACGACCATAGATAAGTTTGAAGAAATTTGCGGATTATCTATTCAGGAACACAGATAGCGGCTTGGGCGAGGCAATCTATGAGTTGATGCCGCTGAGTCCCACCGAAGTCAACGAATTAATCAAAAAGTCCAATGCCTCGTCTTAACTATAGCTAGCGTTGAGGATGGTTTTGCTGCTGAAACCAAGTTCTAAACATTTTTGTGGCAAGGGATAAATCCAATCCGGCCTATGACGTTGCTTGTCGGGTACCTCGCTATTTGGTTAAAGAAGTGTGTGGTGCCATATCAATCTACCGACACACTGCCTCTCGAAGTTCTTTACCCCACAGTTCTGCTCGCTCATCGGAAGAATCTGTCTCTTCTTCTGATGATGACTGTGGATATTCACAGAGGGCTTCGCCAAATTGTGAGTGTGTTCACTCAAGGGAAGGGTAAGCCATCAACTCAGATTCCTCTCACAAAGGTAGAACTTCCTTATACTTATTTGATGGCTTGGTTGGTCCTTCACCGTTCAGACATGATGTCGGCCCCAACTTCGGTAGATCTCTCTATTCCTTTTCTCCAATTAATAAAAAACTTCAAATGAAAAGGACGAGGGTTCGTAGAGATTAAAAAGCAGTTTCAAAACCAAAAGTGTTGGGTCTTTCAGGCGACTCGCTGATTGATATGGAGAAGCCGAGTATGGGTCTGACTTCCCTCGATTCCGGTTGCTTTGTTTGGTTGATTAATATCTGGCCAGGATACGTGATCTTTTGTGTACAAAATCACTATTATATAGAGCTGTACTTACCGTGTCGGTTCGCCCCTCAGTTCAGGTACGATCAGATTTATATCGGGAACCCGAACCGACAGCTCTCACTGTGGTCGCCAGTTTGTTTTCATCAAAAGTTATTGTTTCCATTGTTGTTAAACCTGTTATACCGTTTATCGATTACAAGTTCAAACTGAAAGGAAAATTGATCTTTTTATAAGATCTCCTTACATAATAAAAATAAAAGATTATAATTTTATCTAACAAAACGTAGCAGTAGTTTATCTCCTGTTGCTTTGCGTGAGATCTTTGCCTGTGCCGGGGACGTGTTAGTCTGTGGACCGTCGCGGACCAGATACTGTTGACAAGTTTAATTATACTCTTGTTTCACAAAGGAAATAATTACAACAGCGACAATCACGACCAAGCGAGATTGTGCCTCTTCTCGGGATCAAAACAAAGTTTGATCCAGAGAAAAGATGGAGAGAGAATCTCAAATCTTTCGAAGGCTTTTTCTTTATGAAAAAGTTCGCCAAGATCTGCCAATTTTCCTCTAAAATTTGTGGTTTACTGCTCAATTTGACAGCACCTCGCCCATAGATTTAGATCCTCTCTAATGAAGACCCTGAGCTTCTATTTATAGGCTTTTATCGCTATGTTTTCTGATAAGATTAAGTGTTTTGACGTCATCTGCAGTTGATAACCACTCAACCGCACTTAGGGATAGCTTCAAAATAGTTAGGGATGTCCTGGAATGAAAGAATCCATAAAAAATATCAAAACCCGTATTTTGGGAAGTTTTGGGAGCGGATCACCACCTGGCGGCTCGGAGCTATGCGAACCACCAAATGGTGGCTCGCAGCCTTGCAAGCCAGTTCGTACCACATCAAGTATTTTAGCTCTAACTCCCTCGCGGCCTTGCGAGCCAGTTCGTACCACCTCGGGTATTTTGGCTCTAACTCTCTCGTCTGATCTCGGAATAAGGTGATTCAAGATGCATTGGAAAGCTGATGAAAAGATCTACAACTTTTAATAGGTGAGCCACACATGGTGTGGGTGAGTCACACATGGTGTTTCACCCCTTTTGGGCGAAACACAATTCCTACTTGAGTTGTTTTGCTATTTTGCGTGTCACGTTGACTCGTACGCTTCACCGATTTACTTCATACATTTCCTTAACTTAGAGGTGGCTAGTTAGCATATGAGCCACTTGGTTTTCCATTCCGATGCTTGTTGTTACGTCATCAACACTTCGCCGATCCGCTTTATGCACTTATCGACATCAGATAACCCTAATTGATTTGGATAATGACGTTCATCATCTTCTCTCCATCTTTAACTGCATGCATGAACCTATAGGTAATTTTTGATACCTACAATGCCCAACCTTCAATTCGTCGACTTCTTCAGCTTTCAGTCTACTCAGTAGTTTGTCGAATAGCTAAAATTCTTCCAGTGTTGCGTTTATCGTCTGACCGTGTCGAAATCTTGAACTGAGACTGGCGTGTTGATATCTGAATTAGCTCGTGTTGTTGAATTGACATTGAACCGATCATCTTCATTGGGCTCCCTGGGGATTATCATTTGACCTAGAATTGATCTGAGCCTTGTTTCGGTGAAATTTTCAATGCGTTGGTTGGTGCTGACCTTCATAGCAACGGGTTGACCCGCGTTGACCTTCATTGCAACATGTGGATTGACATTTGACTTTCGTCATTACGCGTTGACCTTTGTCGTAATGCGTTGACTGTCATTTGACTTTCATCGTAACGTGTTGATCGGCGTTTGACCTTTATTTACAATGCGTTGACCGACATTAACTTGCACTGTAACGTGTTGGTCGGCGTGAACACAATTTATACTCATACGTTAACTGGAGTCTATACAGTTTAAGCTCTTAAAGTGTTGTAGTGTGGAGGACCAGTTTATACTCGTATACTCCTGGGAGTTCAAGTCATGAGCCCGATATGAGATTGACTCCCACTCCCTTGGGTAGGGATATGGAATACCAATCTTCTTTACCTCTTGAGTGGAAATCAATTCGTTGATCTTGCTCTTTAGGTCTTTCATTTTCTCGTCCACGCCCTCATTTTCCTTCGGGCAATTTTGAGGAGAAACAACTAGATTACCCCTAGCGTTGTCATCCTCGGTGGGACCACCCCCAACATTTTAGTCAACAAGAGGGGTATCAGCGTTGAGATTTTCATCCACGTCTGAATCTCTATCTATTTGATTAGTAGCATTGTGATGGCTAGATTCACCAATCTGATTTGATAAAGCTTGAATTGTTGATCATGCAATTCCCTTATCCGTTGCACTGTCATTTCCATTTAGAATTTAAAATTCTTTTTTTGCCTGGCCAGAGCATCTTCGAGGATTTTGGCCATTTGTTCATAGTTGATCATGAACGCCTCACGAGATTGTCATGTGCTGGATACTGTATTATCAGAAGTGATCATGGAGTTAGTGTTCGATGTTTCATCCTCCGAAGATTGTCCTCTATCCGGTCTAGGTCGTCTAGTTCTTGACTGTAACTAAGCGATGCACTAAGATGCCTCTGAGAAAGAGCCAGGGCTTTAATGCCTTGTCGATTTTCTATTATTGGCTACATTTATGGTAACTTCTAGAAGCTCGTCGTCATAACCGTCAGATTTCTTCTTGTAGAAGCATCTTGATTTAGATTTGGACACTTCGGTGGAGATTCTTTCGAATATTGAGATGCTCCATTGAGCGGTCTTGGGGTAGATATACTATGGTAAGACTATCCTGATTAACCTCTCACAAGGATAATGAGAGTCTAATTATCGGGTACATCTCTTTCAAGATTTATTCATACCCCCAGCCTAATAGTATAACTCATCGACATTATAGTCGGGGTAACCTATCAACTGTTGGTTTGATTCTCTAGGTATAACGTTGTTGTTCGACAGACATGTTTTCTTCTGAATAGGTAACACCTTGTTGCCGTTCGCAGGAGTCGCGTGTTTAGGACCACGTCCTTGTGAGGGTGCATCCTTAACAGGCTCCTGGTCTTCTGTACACACCCCCAAATGGGCGGTTCAGGAATGGTCTTGTTGGGAGGCCGTTTATGACCCCCGATCCGGTGAGTTGTTCGAGGTTCATTCACTGGGCCCAAACGTTCTATTACTGGAAGTTTGCCTCGATCCCTATGCAAAGGACTAAGGTGATTCGTGATCTTCATCTTGAATCGAGAAAGATCCACGCTGTCGTACGACTTTAAAAAAGGTACTGGATCAACTTGAACAGGAACGAAAGCAGATGGGGACTTAAAAATGGTTACGGGAGGTGAGGCAAGTGTCGTCCAGGCTGAGCTGGCTCTGCCATGGCGCGAGCCAACTTGAGGTGGCTCGACCCAACTCAGCCTGGCT
>NC_033803.1:41388427-41490636 GCF_001876935.1 Asparagus officinalis
GTCGGCCTTGGCCGAGCCACCATTACCTGACCTGGCCCAGGACGAGTCACCATTAGTAGGCTCGTAATTTTCGGGTGTCTCGGGACTTGTCCGAGTCGCTGTTTTGGATTTCGGCCTCCATTCTTGGCATGGTTTTGGTGGTTTCTTGGCCACCTTATCTTCCTTCGTGTCTTGCACCTTTCGTGCTAAGGCACACGCGTGGTGCTTTTGGATGCGCTCCTCGAGAGTTGAACGAGTCCTTTTGATATGAACCCATTCGTTGGCCGATGGCGTGGAGGAGTGGCCATTTGCTTGCTGTTGAGGTGCTTGGCACTCTCTGAACTTCAGATCCACATTATAACGGATCCTATATATAGGGGTCAAAAATTACCTATAGGTCCCCGAACACAGTTCAAGATGGAGAGAAGACGATGAACGTTATTATCCAAATTAAGGAAGATTATCCGACGCCGATAAATGCATGAAGCAAAATGCCCAAGTCAACGAAGTGATAAAATGTGTGTAAAGTGGGGAAGCAAGTGGAACAATGGAGATACAAATAGCTAAAAGGGTCAAAAAGACACAACAACAGGCCAGGAGGCTCACACGCATGCGAGCCACCAAATGGTGGCTCCCATGCATGCGAACCACCACGACTATTTTGGCCTCCCAAACCACCACGACTATCAAAGAGCTCACTTCTGAAAATGTGCCGACTCTCTCAAAAAAAGCACGTCAAAGGCAACGCCAATGCCTCACGCGTCAATTCGTAAAGGCCATAGAATCGGTAGATGGAATCCACCATGAGGCAAACCTAGAGCCTAAGCGATATCAAACCCCGCTGCAATGAACAAAATATTCTTCTTTCATAGCAACGGCTAACAAGTGGACCCGTGTCAAAAGGACTCTTTCAATCCTTGAAGAGCGAATCCAGAAATGCAGCGTGTTGCTTGCACGTGCGGAGAGGCTCATATAGGAGGCTAAGGAGTTACAAAGGCACGACACGCCGAATAAACAGTCAAAACTACACCGAATTTGGAGGCCAAAATCTAATACGAAGTCTGGAAAAACTTAACAACAAATTCCTGGTTCAACCAGACCTGAACCACAAAAGCCTGGTTCAGGCAGACCTGAACCACTAAAAACTGGTTCAGTCAGATCTGAGCCACCAAAATTTGACTCTGCAGGACCTGGGTTGCTAAAAACTGGTTCAGTCAGACTTGAACCGCCAAAAATTGGTTCAGTCAGACTTGATCCGCCAAAAACTGGTTCAGCCAGACTCGAACCGCCAAAGACTAGTTTAGTCAGATCTGAACTACCAAATATTGGTTCGTTTGGAACTAAGTCCTGGCCTGGCCAACCTTTTGTTGCAGAAATTTCAGTCTCGCGGTTATTTCAGAGCCTCCAATGGCTTCTGTTCTCATCCCCATAAGTTTGGAGTCTCCGATTAAGCTTCATGAAAGCGTGAACTTGTCTCGATTCAAAGTGAAGGTCACGGACCGTCTCGGTCCTTTGCATGAAAATCAAGATGAAACCTAAGCAAGAGATCGTCCGGGGCTAACAAATAAGCTATGTACAACATGCCGGACTAGGAGATATATGTGCCTTTTCAATAGGTTGAAGGCTACTTACATGGAGATGGTACCTGCGACTAATCATCTCGGGTTGCGAGTTAAAGTTCAAGAGCCCGTAAAGGCCCCGCACTCATGAAAGCGTGGTTTTAAATGTGCGACTCTTGGGGAATTATCTTTACCAAAAGAAGATGACCAACATACGATAGGTTACTTTGGTAATTATGCTGATGATTTGTACTATCGAACCGTGGGTACGAAAAAGACTCGGAAGGAAAATACTTAGGAAGCGGCTTCTCATTATCCGTGCACCAAGCCTATCAAGGCAGTATTATCAGCATGCAACTACCCCAAGGCCGCTCTACAGAGGGTCTCGGTATCCCAAAGACTTTCCTATGAAGTGTCGAAAACCAAGCCAAGTGTTTTCGTAAGAAAGGATCAGCCATTCAAGATAACGAACTTCCAGGAGTCATAATTAACATGGCTGATAAGGGAAAATTGATTCGACCTTCCAGTTCTGACCCCCTTATATCGTATCGTCTAATTTAGCTACGTACGGGGACTACTAGATGTAGGGACTATACAAGGATGAATAGAGGATTATCCTCGAATGATGAAGCATCAGATGCCAACCCTGCACTCGCTTCCGACAATAGGGTGTCCAGTACATGACAATCTCGTGAGGTGTTCATGATCAACGCCGAACAAATAGCTAAAATCCTTAAAGACGCTCTGGCCAAGCAGGGAGAAAATTTTAAATTTGAAATGGAAATAGCTATGTAGCAGATGAGGAAAACACATGACCAACAGATTCAGGCTTTGTCTAATCAGATTGGCGAATCTAGTCATCACAATAATGCCTACCAGACAGGTGACGATTCAAACATGGATGAGCATCTTGATGTAGATAACCCTCTCAGTGACCAAAACAATGGGGGGTTGACCCACTGAAGATAATAACGCTGGGGGTGGTCCCACCAAAGATGACAATGTCGGGGGTGGCCGCGTTGTTCCTCTTAGAAATCATCCAAAGCATGATACAGATAAAGACAAAAAGATAAAAGATCTCGAGAGCAAAATTAATGCTCTGATGTCTACTCGAGAGGTGAAGAAGTCTGATATTCTGTGTCCTTACCCAAGTGAGTGGGAGTCGATCCCGTATCCGGTGAAGTTTAACCTGATCAACTTCACGCCGTTTGACAGTAAGGGCTCGCCCACTCAACATCTGATCTACTTCATGTCCCACTTGGGCATGATTTCTAGCAATGAAGCTTTGATGGTTCGGTCATTCGTGGGCACCCTTCGCGGGGCTGCCTTCGATTGGTACTGTCGTCTCAAGCTTGGAAGCGTCAACATCTGGGATAACATGGAAAACTCATTTCTCAGCAATTTCTTTGATGATGACCCCGAGGTATTAATCAGAACACTCTTTGAGGAGAAACAGGAAGACGGAGAGGCGGTTGACGATTTCATCAAGCGTTTCTAGAGTAAAATGATGAATTGCCGAGATCCGGTCACAGAGGACTTCATCCTCCAAACCTGTCATAATAACTTGAACATTGATATCTTAGAAGTTATGGGAGAAGTACCGTCCACAAGATGGAAAGAATTAAAACTACAAGGGGAACAAGCCGAACGCTTTCTCAAAAGAAAAAAAGCTCAAAAAAGTCTAACAGACGACTAACCCCCCGAGCTCGAATTTTTCTACTCGTGGTAATGGAAAGGCACATGTAGCGGTTGTTAACGATAATCAGACGTCACAACAGCAGCCTCAGAAACAACGAAAGACTCCGGATTTGAGACTCCAAAAAGCATACTCCTTCAAGGATGAAGTGGTTCCGGCTATCTTCAAATATCTTATTGAAAACAATAAAATCAAGCTGCCACCTATTACAAATCAGGAGGAAGCTAATAACACTTCGGATCCAAAGTACTGTGCGTATCACAGGAGGATCATTCATCCCACCAAGGCTTGCTTCACTCTCAAGAACAACATCAAAGCCTTGGTCAATGCTGGCATCATAATGCCGAAATGAGCCGGATGAGAACAGCACACTCCGAAGAGTATACGAGTATAAACTGATTCTCAATATTCCAAAGAGTATATGAGTATAAACTGCTTCTCAACACTTCGAAGAGTATACGAGTATAAACTGCTTCTTAATCCTCCAATAGGTGCATGAGGATAAACTACTCCCTGCATACTTCAACAGGTATATGAGTCTAAACTATTTCCTAATTTTAACGGAAGTTCCTGGAAGAATATCGTATGTGATATTCTTAAGGATTGAGTCTAAACTATTTCCTAATTTTAACGGAAGTTCCTGGAAGAATATCGTATGTGATATTCTTAAGGATAACCCGACCATTCATCTGAATACAAAACGGAAGTTCCTGGAAGAATATCGTATGTGATATTCTTAAGGATAACCCGACCATTCATCTGAATACAAAATATTCCTCATTAGACCCAGTTTCATAAGGAAAGCCGGGGGTGGATAACCCGGTTACTATAAACGGGGATAAATACGAACCTCCCATTGTCCCTCATTGATCAGATCAATTGACAGTGAGCCTATCAGAGTTCTTTCGGTCAAATCCGTTTAAACTCCCACTGCATTTGCGCACTTAGCACGCCCAAGGTTAAGTCCTAATGCAGTGTTCTCAAAGTTTACCTACCAATTCATGGCAAGCGGCAGACCCCTTTCATGTTAAATTCTTATCACTTAACATTAAAAAATTCTGCTGAGTGACTTTTATAAATCAACACTCCCACTGCGATTTGCACTCTCACTCCTACTAATTCAGCTCGGTCAAACCTTCCTACAGTTAGGACCACAACCAAAATCTCCTCTTGATTCCTTTCACGAACGAGAGGTCCACTTCCAAATCGAGCGACTATAGCTTTAAAACAGTTAGGGTTGTTCCTCCATTCCCACTTGATCAAACCTTCCTATAGTTAGGACCACAACCAAAATCTCCTCTCGATTCCTTCCATGAACGAGAGGTCCACTTTCAAATCGTGTGATCAAACCTTCCTATAGTTAGGGTCGCCTCGAACTCCTACTAGGTCAAATCTTCCTATAGTTAGGGCTAGAACCACAATTCACTCTCGATAGACGAGAAACCAACTTTTAGCTTGGTAATCAAACCTTCTGACGATTAGGATTACCCAAATTTTTTCGATCCTCAGAGTGAAGATCCTACTCTTAGTTTCATCTTCCCGGATTCTTGAAGTGATGATCCCACTTTGAGTCTCTTTTGCAGCAGGAGATAGAATATAAAATTCTTCCTCTCTAGCATCGGGTTCATCTTTACTCCAAGAGAAGACACCATCTTTCAACTCCATAATCCATGCCTTATACACACGTAGAATTTTATCTCGAAGCCTAAGTAGAGACAAGTCAGCGCCTAACACGCGTTGCTGGTTAGTCTTTTGTCGTAAAAATGACAAAAGCCCACATATTCAACATTGTGGCAGGTTGTTATTAATAACACCATAATTCGTGCCTTACACGCATGAGGAATTTTATCTTGAAGCATAGGTAAGGATAAATTAGCGCCTAACACGCGTTGCCGGTTAGTCTTTTGCCGTAAAAAGGACAAAAACCCACATATTCGACATTGTGGTAGGTTGTTATTAATAACACTATAATCCGTGCCTTATATGTGCGGGGAATTTTATCCCGAATCCTAAGAAGGGATAAGTCAATGCCTAACACGCATTGTCGGTTTAGTCTTTCACCGAGTGAAAAACATACCAGAATCCAAGTCTGGGGAATTTTATCCTGAAGCCTAAGTAGGAATGAGTCAGCGCCTAACACGCATTGTCGGGTAGTCTATTCTCATAAGAAAGACGAAGTCTATATATTCAATATCGTAGAACTAAAAGTTTTAACTTTTTTAGCATAACATTACATGCAGAACGGACTTAAACAATCTGCATGCTAGCCCGACTCAAACGGTAGTCGGTAAAGGCTCATCAAACCCGTTAATGGCTGAGGGTTTGCCAAAAATCCTATAAATATGAAAGTTATTGATGCACCAGTTCCATTAGTTGGTCTCGTGACTTAATGATCCGACAACTTCAGGATAAGATCCATACATGCAGAAGAACCAAGCCGCAATAGTTGGTCCTGCAGTCTCGATATTTATGCTGGTCAATGTGTTGTAATAAAAGTCAATGCCGGTCAACACGTTGTAATGAAAGTCAACGTCGGTCAACGCGTTGCAATGAAGGCCAACACTGGTCAAAGCGTTGTGAGGAAAAGTCAACGCCAGTCAACACGTTGTGATAAAGGTTAATGCGTCAACAATTTTTAGCCAAAACAAGACTCAGCTCAATTTCATATCAAAGGATGATCCCAGGGAGTTCAATTGTAATTCAGATATGAATCCCTGACGAAGATAGTCAGTTCAATATCGACTCAACAACACAAGCTAAGATCAGAAAACAGTACACCAAATTTAGTTCGAGGCTTCAACAACGGTCAGACGATAAACACAGCACCGGTAGAATCTCAACTATTCGACAAAATACTGAATAGACTGAGAATTGAAGAAGTTAAGAACTGAAGCCAATTACAGGTACTTTCACACCGACTGAAGGTTAGGCCTATCACATCCAAAGTATTTCAGGCCCTTCTATAAAAGAAACGAGACTGAAGCACTTTGGAGGGGGTATCTGTAGGCATCAAAAATTGTCTATAGATTCATGCACGCAGTTCGAGATGGAGAGAAGATAATGAACGTCATTATCCAAATCAATGAGGGTTATCTGATGTCGACAAGCACATAAAGCGGATCGGTAAAGTGTTGATGACGTAGCAACAAGCATCGGAATGGAAAACCAAGTGGCTCGTACGCTAACCGGCCACCTCTAAGTTAACGAAATGTATGAAGTGAATCGGTGAAGCGTACGAGTCAACGTGACACGCGAAATGGTAAAACAACTCAGCTAGGAATTGTGTTTCGTCCAAAAGGGGTGAAACACCATGTGTGACTCGCCCATACTATGTGTGGCTCATCTATTGGAAGTTGTAGATCTCTTCGTCATCTTTTCAACGCATCTTGAATCACCTTATTCTGAGATCGGACAAGAAAGTTAGAGCCAAAATACCCGAGGTGGTATGAACTGGCTCGCAAGGCTGTGAGCTATCGTTTGGTGGCTTGCACAAAGAAGTGACATTTAGACCATGATGTGATTTGATTCTGAAAAAACTCAAATCAACTTATTCTAAGATCAGATGAGAGAGTTAGAGCTAAAATACTCGAGATGGTACAAACTGGCTCGCAAGGCTGCGAGCCACCATTTGGTTCAAAGCTCCGAGCCACCAGGTGGTGATCCGCTCCCAAAACTTCCCAAAACGCGGAATTCGATGTTTTTTAAGGATTATTTCATTCTAGGACCTCCCCAACTATTTTGAACCTATCCCTAAGTACGGTTGAGCGGTTATCAACTTCAAATGATGTCAAAACACTTAATCTTATCAGAAAACGCAGCGACAAAAGCCTATAAATAGAAACCCAATGTTTTCATTAGAGATGATCTAAAATCTAAGGGTGAGGTACTATCAAATTGAGCAGTAAATTATGAATTTTAGAGGAGAATTGGCAGATCTTGGCGAATTTTTTCATAAAGAAAAAGCCTTCGAAAGATTTGAGATTCTCTCTCCCTCTTTCCTCCAGATCAAACTTTGTTTTGATCTTGAGAAGACCCACAATCTTGCTTGGTCGTGATTGTCACTGCTACAATTGTTTCCTTAGTGAAATAAGAGCATAATTAAACTTGTCAACCGGATCGATCCGCTGTGGTCCACAGACTAAGGCGTCCCTGGTACAGGCAAAGATATCACGCAAAGAAACATGAGATAAATTATTACTGTGTTTTGTTGGATAAACTTGTAATCTTTTATTTTCATTGTGTAAGGAGATCTTATAAAAAGATCGATTTGCCTTTCAGTTTGAACTTATAATCGATAAACGGTGTAACAGGTTTAACAATAATGGAAACAATAATTTTTGACGAAAACAGGCGTATCATATCCAAAGTATTCCAGGCTCCTCTATAAAAGAATGAGACTAAAATACTTTAGAGGGGGTATCTGTAGGCATCAAAAATTACCTATAGGTCCCTAAACACAGCTCGAGATGACGAGCCGTCTAGCGACGAACCGTCAGACGACGTGGCGACGAGCCGTCGAAACAACAAAGCGGCGAATCGTTGATGACGAAACAACAAGCCACCGGAATGACAAAACAAGGGAACACGCGCTTATCAACCACCTCCAAATGGCCCGCGCGCTCATCAGCCACCTCCAAGTGGCCCACGTACTTACATGCCACCTCCAAGCGGCTGCGTGCTCACCGGCCACCTGCAAGTGGCATGCATGCTCACCGGCCACCTCCAAATGGTCCCCGCGCTCACCGGCCACCTCCAAGTGGCCCGCGCGCTCATCAGCCACCTCCTCCCCGCGCTCACCGGCCACCTCCAAGTGGCCCGCGCGCTCATCAGCCACCTCCAAGTGGTTCGTTCACTCATTAGCCACCTCTAAGTGGCCCACACACTTGTCAACCACCTCCAAGTTAACAAAATGCATGAAGCGAATCAGTGAAGCGTATAAGTCAGCGAAACGACGAAATGTGGGTAACGACGAAATAAGTTCAACTTAGAAGTCCGTAAAGGCCACCCTGATAGCCGAGTCGCGTCAAAATGGCTCGACCAAGGTCAGGTGGCTTGGCCAAGGCCGAGCTACCATAGGGTGGCTCACACAGTTCCGAGCCACCGTAGGGTGGCTCGCGTCTAGAAATGCTGAAAATGCGTTTTTTGATAGTTTTCTCGGGATTCTTTCGTTCCAGAGCCTCCCCAATTATTTTGAAGCTATTCCTAAACGTGGTCAAGCAGTTATTAACTGAGGATAAGGTCAAAACATTAATTCTAATCTGAAAACGCTGCGTCCGAAGCCTATAAATACAAGCCTAGGGGTCCTATACGCAGGGGATCTGAAATTTAGGCGATGTGCTGTCCATGTGAAGAGTGAATCACGAATTTTAGAGAGGCTAGCAAAAATACTAAAAATGCGTTTTTTGATAGTTTTCTCGGGATTCTTTCATTCCAGAGCCTCCCCAACTATTTTGAAGCTATCCTTTAACGTGGTTAAGCGGTTATTAACTGAGGATAAGGTCAAATCATCAATTCTTATCTAAAAATATTGTATCTGAAGCCTATAAATACAAGCCTAAGGTCCTATACGCATGGGATCTGAAATTTAGGCGAGGTGTTATCCCTGTGAAGAGTGAACCACGAATTTCAGAGAGGCTAGCAGATCTTGGCGAAGTTCTTCAGCATGAAGAGGGAGAATTCGAGAGATGTGAGACCTATTCCCCTTTCCTCTGAATCAAACTTGGTTTTGATCTCGAGAAGAGTCATAATCTCACTTGGTTGAAATTATCACTTTTGCGATTGTTTCCTTTGTAAAGCAAGAGCATTGAACTTTTTATTTTATTTGTAAGCGAGTAGTCTTATAAAAAGATTAACTCTTTTGAATTCATTATAATCGATAAACGTGTAATAGATTCGACAAATAAACCAAGTTTCAACGCAAACACACTACAATTTTTTGTGATAACAGTTCCACAATTAAACTATCTAAAAATCCTGTATTACATGGCCGTAGCAAGCACATTGATGTGCATTTCCATTTTCTTCATGATCTCACGAAAGAAAGAGCAATTGAATTGGTTTATTGTGGAACATAAGATCAGCTGGCAGATGTGATGACAAAAACCTCTCACAGTGGATGCATTTCAGAGGTTTCGAAGTCAGTTGGGAGTCTGTCAAGTTCCTCAATTAAACTAGTTGTCAATGATAACTAGTTTATGGGAGGGAATGAAGAGAACGTTTAGAGATTCAGTTGAGATTTTGTATTTTGTTGATACCAAGTCTAGTTTAGGAGAGGGAATGATAAGATTTAGTTTGTTATTATGTTAGAATAAAAGTCCTAGTCTTTAGGGACTGTTGTTATTTGATTCAGTAGTACAAAACAGGACAGTCCAAACGGATATTACAACCGTTTGGACAAGTAGAAATAGCCCAAACGGGTATAACCATTTGGGATAATAAACCCAAACGGATAAATCCGTTTGGATTGTTAAAAAATCCCAAACGGCTGAACCAAACGGTTTTAACTGTTTGGGATATCTCAACCCAAACGGTTAAAACCGTTTGGGAGTTTTTTTTTTTAAAAAATAAAAGCCTTTTTTTTCCTTTCGTTTCCCCCCCATAATTTTCATTCCAGCGCCAGATTTGAGTCATCCCAAAATTTTTGTCCCAGCGCCAAATAAAAGTCATCCCCAAAATTTTCGTCCCAGCTCCAAATTAGAGTCATCCCCAAAATCCCTAACCCCCACCGCACTCTCAAATCCCTAACCCCCTCGACTTCGCCTCATCCGACCCGGTCGAAGTCCGACTGCTGCCGCTGGCCAACGCACCTCATCTTCGCCTCATCTTCGTTCGCCAGGGCCCCCCTCATCTTCGCCGTGGGCCATCGTACCCCCTCCGCCTCCCTCATCTTCGCTGACGCTCCTCCTCCTCCATCGTTTCCATCAGTTATATTCAGAAACTGAATACGAGGTATACACAAAACCCCTCAAAGTTCCCCTTTTACAGCCTCAGTCCTTTACCCAGCTCTTACAAGAATTCCCTGGCCAATTCTAGCGTAAGATCCATGCCCCTCAGAATCTTTAAGCACCCATTCCCCCTCCTTCTCCTGCCAAGCACATTAAGGCCTTTATTGCGCGCCGCCACGGCTCGGTGAAGAACAATGAGGCTTCCATCCCCCAGGGGAGCGAGGTTGAGTTGGGCTTTGATAAGACTTTTGGCTTCTCGAAGCAGTTTTTCTCAAAGTACGAGCTTGGTGAAGAGGTTGGGAGAGGACATTTTGGGTATACTTGCACAGCCAAGTCTAAGAAGGGAGAGATGAAGGGGGAGGAGGTGGCAATCAAGGTCATTCTCAAAGCAAAGGTTTGTCCCTCTCCGGAATGAGATCTGGTGTGGATTCAGATCTCATAATATTGTGTCAATAGCACCAATATAATCAGATCCGATATGCTGCTTTATTACTGTTTTCTTTTACATTGTCATCCATTTGTTGTAGATTATAGTTCCTTATTTTCATTATGTAGCTGTTAAGGAAAAATATCTCAATTGATAGCTCTTACATCACAATCTTCCTCATAACCTTGAGTTGCTGAGTATTGCAATTTATTTTTTCTTCCTATTTTTTGTTCCTACATAGAAAGTTGCGGTAGACAGATCCAACAAACTTAAGATGGGGATGCATCTGATGAGTCGATGGACATCACAGCTATAGCAAGAATGAGAAAGTTCAGAGCAATGAACAAGCTTAAGAAAGTAGCCTTGAAGTTGAAGGTGACTGATACTCATCCATTGTTTTTACCAAAAGTTTACCATTCAGAATTTATTTATTAACAATGGAGTATTGTACCCGGGCGATATGGACGGCCGACTGTGGTACTGTCAACATATCCTAATGTTTTTTGTATTTGCATGGCTTAACATTTTTCACACATTAGGAATTTAGAAAAACTGTAGTAGTTCTCAGGCATCTATTCAACCTGGTGGAACAGTTACATTTGAGCATCGAAACATCAAAGGGCAAAACAGGTCCATTGTGGGCTCTGTGACATCTAGCAATCTCCTCAATCCTCAGGTAACACACATCATTATGCACTAGAACATCCTAGATTTGCAATATTTATATGTATGTATAAATGTTCTGTATACTCGAATTACATACAAGAGAATCCTAAATCTTGCAGTATATGTTTATTTGGGAAATATGGTTTGATTTGAGCTGAACATCCACTATCTAAGAGGTTTTGTCAAAATGCACTAGGCAACATGTTTCCTTTATAAATTAATGAGCCAATTGTATGTTAACCTTATACATATTGGAGAATGGGTGGTTCGCGGGGCGTGCATGTTAAACACTTTTCTTCTTTTTCACACTAGCAATTTGTTGTAGAGTTTACAGATTAGAAGCATCTGGGATATCATACTGCATATGTGGACATTCTGCTTACTTTACATAAGTTTAAGGATTTTAAATTACAGCTATAGTCTGGTGAAGTTTACAAGTTTGATTTGGGATTAATCTTTGGATGATAATTAAAGGATAAGGGAATCAGTTGCGTAGGGATTTAACAAGAAAGCTAGAGAATTTCAGTTAACAAGCGCTTTTTCATTTTTACTAGTGTTGTAATTGTGCATTTGTTCTTGCTAACAGTTTGTTTGCCCTCTTATTTGCTTGTTTAGGATGATCTATCTTTCAAGCTTGAGTATGTGCATCCTTACTTGGATGGCGTGTATAATGGTGCTCGGCAATTGCCTACTGGTGCTTTGAGCATGGATGGACCTCTGACAACCTTGAGTAGTACTGGTGTTGATCGTATGGCATTTGCACAAGCAAACATTACTTGTGACAACACAAAGTTTGTCAATAGTGCAATTGTTGGTGAAAGGAATGTGTTTCAGGTATCATGTCCTCTTACTGATCGTTGCTTCCAGTTTTATAGAACTGTTAACTGCAATTCTTCATATGCATCACTGTTGTCAGAGGTTCCAATGCCTATTTATCAATTGATTTTCCTACTTCAAGACAATTGACAATCGGAATTGCATGACATAAACTATTTTTCACCTATTTACTTAATGGAATTAGCTGGCCAATATAAGCCATTGGATAGTTGCAAATGATTAAAAAAAAGCCAACTTCAATGTGATATTGTGTAATAAGCATGTTACTAGTGTTTTTTTTCCCCACAGGCGTTATTTAGGAACATCTACCCTTAGGAATGCCTGTAAGAATGGATATCTTAGCATATCATTTTAATAATATTTATGCATCTTATGTGATTCTTATTTATTTTTTTGTTTTGCTTCTCTCCAATAATCACATATATCATATATCTTGATTGTCTATATTTTCTAAATTGCAGCTAGATCAAGGCCTGGGAATTGGTACCAATTTCCCATTCTTCAACCATCGTCAGCTCACACTAACCAGATTCACTCTTGGAGGACCTAATTCTGTGCGGGGATACAATATGGGTGAGTTGAGTGCGTGTAGGAATATTCTTGAGATATTGTGTATGTATATGTTTTCGATTTCATTGTGAGATGTTGAGAAATCATTGTGTGAGATGTGTATATTAAATGTAAGCAGAATAATATTGGATATAACACCGTTTGAGACATTTTTGTGTATGTATATGTTTTTGATTTCATTGTGAGATATTGAGAAATCATTGTGTGAGATGCGTATATTAAATGTAAACAGGTAGATAAATAAAACAATCAACATTAAAAAAAATGCTAAAAATCAACAGGCCAAACAGTTGAAACTGTTTGGGCAAATTTTTGTCCAAACGTTTGGGCAGTTTTTACATCCCAAACGGTTGTAACCGTTTGGGAATTTGCCCAAACGGTTATAACCGTTTGGGACTTTGCCCAAACGGTTACAACCGTTTGGACGTCCGTTGGGGAATACTCATCCCCAACGGCTTTAGCCCAAACGGGTTTTTTCTTTCGCCCAAACGATTGTAACCGTTTGGGAGGGGGTTTTCCCAAACGGTTCCAACCGTTTGGGCTGTCCTGTTTTGTACTAGTCAAGTTTGTTACCACGATTAGAACTGGGGTGTAATTAAACTGTTTCATTCTGTAAAAGCTATTTAATAGCTGTTGTTTCTCATTCAATAACATGTCATTCCCAGAATTGTTGAATACTTTGTATTTTACGTCTTATATTCTTAACATTCCATAGGTGGTTCTCCAAGAGAAGCATGCGCATAATACTTTGGTCAACATATTGTTCCTTCTCCTTGTGCCTAATAATTTGAGATTTGTATAACTCGTGTTGCATAAAAAAGATTTCCTAGGATTTTCTTTTCAGAGGTTCGTGTTATTTGATTTTCAATAGTAAATTTATTTCATAAATGTACCACATAAAAACATCAAATTGTACAGACTGAGAAGTTACGCAATCCACGGGGTTTGTTTGTATGTTTTTTTCCTTCTTCGCAATTTTACTGTTTTTTCGGTGAAACAATTATATGGAGGAGCGTGTAGTTATGCAGTGATGATGCGCAGCATTTGTTCGTATTTTTATCTCTTTCTTTGTATTTTTAATTTCTTATTTGGTGAAACAACTACATGAAGCAAGCACGCGCGTTCTACTCTACTAATTAATCATAAATGGTCTTGCGTACGAATCTTTTCGTAGCTATGTTCGGCTCTTTATTTTTGTTTTTCAGTTAATAAAAAAACAAAAAGCAGAAAAGGTCAAAGTATGAATTGAAATTCAATCAAAATCTTTGATCCTTTTAATAACTGAACAAACACAAACTAAACAACTTGTTTTTAGAGTTTTAGAAATTTTAATCATGATCAACATCATAACATACATTGATCAAAATGGATTAAAAGTAAAACAAGATTACAAAAAGAAATTATGGATCTAAAACAACCCTAAAAGAATGCACTTTCATTTATTTTTCTTCTTTCGTTTCACAAACATATCTGATTATTACCATATCAAAAAGAACCAAGTTACCTGAGCATAATGATTAACACAATTACTCAAAAACTTTTCAAGGTTATACGGATCAAGCATAAAAGAAAAACTTGATCGGCAAAAGCATATAATAAATAAGAATTTAATTCTTTTTAGATCTAAATAAAACATACATAATTAGATCACTGTTAATCTATATATCCCATCACAGCTAACGGATCAAAGCACGAACCAAAGTTCTGATACCATGTTGAAAGATGAGTGTAGAAGTTATACCCCGGATCAATACTCTGATTTGAAGCTAGTGATAACCTATTCAGATCTTGATGATAGAAAGAATTACGATGGACAAGACTCCCCCGCCCTATTCACAATCCATATAGTAACCTCCGATCAATTTTCTTGAGCCAATTGCCAATTTGTTGTGTGTGAGAATGAAATCTCCATTCTAATTTATAGAGGAACTTAAACCAAGAGATAAGTTCCTTCAATTAGCTACCAAAATTCCTGTAGATAGGGATAATCAACACCAAGAGATATGATCTTACAAACCTCTTGATCCTATCCCAAATTCCATAATAACAATCATATCAAAATAGATACAGCAGGCAACTGATAAGGGCGCCCATATCCCACACGTGTGATACCAGATAATTCGATCATCAAAATGAAGATGTCCAATAAATCCAAGCTAATATGGAATAACTGGCATCCGTAATTCCAAGTTGTAGTTAATTTATTTGTGGAAATGATTAAAAGTCTATATTCTTTGTTTTGATTCTCTTTTCGATTTTGATTTTTCCTGTATATAAAAAAAATCTAGCTAAATATTTCCTATCAAAATATTAATAGTTTGAACTAATTATTAATTATTTATGGTGTTTCCCCATATTGGTTCCCTTGCATCCTTTCATAATTCAAAGTTAGCGCCTCAATAATATTTAGTCGCTCATTTTTTTTTTACTTATTTCAAATACTTCCTTTGTTATTTTTTTGTCCAATGTCTAAGTCTGATTGGATTAGTGTTTAATTTAACATGATTACCTATTTCCTCAAATTAAAAAAAAACATGATTAACTATATTTTAACCGCTTCTGATCTGGCTCTGATTCTTGCTGCTAAAAAGGGAAAATGCGTCTGGTCTTAGGAGTGAAAAACTGAGTTGAAAAAAGAAGAAGAAAAGATTGCGTTTGGCTTTTAAACATGCTTTGAGTTTACATATAACTTAAGCAAAATCCGAGATACAAAGTTAAGTTAAATTAAATATTCCTCCAAATTCAAACGATTGCAAATTTTGAGATAATAATAGTAATTGAGGGAATGAATAACACTTTTAATGATTTTGATGGACTAATTTCAAAATACTAATGAATTTTATATTAGATTACAACTAAAAACATTCAATAATTGGACGGTCTAATAGGTCACATGGCAAAACGGTGTCGCTTTCTCGTGGGAGGCCTAAGTTCGATTTCTATGTGTGCCCAAAGTCATGATAAAAAATTCAACAATTTTTTTTACTATATAAGGAGGTGTTTGTTTCCTTGTATATATTTTGCAACTTTACATTAAAAAAATAGGACCTACAAGACAAAAATCTTAAATTTTAATTAAATACATTGTTTGGTTCGTATTTTTTATCATAAAATTGGAGCTGCCATGTAGGATTAACGCATCAATTCTAATTCCCTAACAATATATGGATTACACTCTGGTTTTTATTCAGGCTTATCTAAAAAGGACAAATGAGTGATATTATACCATTTATCCTCAACAAATTCTTGTTCAACCAAACAAGAATTTTTTGCTTAAATTTGTCATTCATCAAATCCTCTTCAATGTGCATGCAAACAGACATGGTTATGGATGTCGATTTTTTTAGATCTATGAGATGCATCAAAACTAATCCATGAGCCAAACCGCCCCTAAGTGTAACAAAATTGGCATTAGAAGGCCTATCTACACCAATAAAAATGTAAAGGGGTATATCTGAATCAATAAAACTATTTTAAAATTTTTAGGAGTAAAATTCAATCAGGAGTCTATCTGCTTAAGTAGAGTTTTCAAGGAGGTCTATCTGCAATTAACCCTTTCCCCTTCTCTTTTCCTCTCTCTTTTTTACTTTTCATGAATTTTGCCTTTGGATCTATTTTATTAAACTCTCAGATAGAGCAATGATAACTAGATCCATTGAATTGGCAACATCTCAGATAAAATTATAACGTTCTCTTCTACATTGATTTTTCTAAAATTGGATAATTATAATAAAAGAGTAGGGAAATGACTCCTAAATTAGCAAAAGTTTTTTCCTCTGAAAATATTAAACCCGATAATGTAAGGCATTAATAAATTAGCAAATCGATTATTATAGTTTGTAAGTCCTCCTGTTTGATCCTCCTTAGTTATAGTCTAATAAGTTGCATATAACTCCTTTTCTTTCTTGCATTAAACAAACAAAAACATTAAAAAAATGAGAAAGAGAAAAGAGAAAAAAATTATGGCATCAACCGAAGGATGAAGAGGAGATTCATATCCTACTGTAAATGTCGTCAGTGAATTGAACAATGGCTTGCTAAAGCACTCGTCAGATGGGCCTACTACCGAATTCAAGGTACTATTAAATTTAAAGTTAAACACATAAGAGGAAATACTATGAACAATGACATATTGTGTAAGGTAATATAGGTAAAACAATAGTATCTTCATTTTATTTTTATTTTCTTTTGATTTATATTGAAGGAGGAGATGTTGGGATTATGTATTGATTATTTGTATAACTTCATGAGAATTAGATAGAGTTAGAGATCTATCATGATTAGGAGATTGGGTCTCATCATGATTAGAAGTTTGAATTCTATTTTAATTAGAAAGTTAGGCTAGAGATATGACTTTTATTTTCCTATGTATATATTCTTCTATTGTTGGAGGAAAAACCTAGCAGATGAGAGAGAGTCAATATTCTTGTAATATAAGGTTAGCAGAGGGCGTAGCCTGACTCAAGAATATGCGAGAGGGTTTCAAAGTCTTTGTCCGTGCAAAAGATTACATCATTGGGAGAGGGTTTCGCAGTTTTTGTCCGTTCAAAAGATTGTAAGACGTGGGTTTTGGAGAGAATATCAGAGTTGATTATGTATGTGAGGTTGAGAGATTAAGAGACGAGAGTTAAGTGGTTCCTCTTGTAGTTCTCCCTGATACATAGTAAATTTCTCGTATTGTTGCCCCGTGGACATAGGTCGAAGTTGGTCGACCGAACCACGTAAATCTCGGTGTCTCTTAATTGTGGATGTTTTATATCTTGTTGATTGTGGGTTGGTTTCCAAGTTGTGAAGATCGTAGTTCGCGGAGTGACTAAAATTCCCCAACAAATAGTATTAGAGCCATGATGATGAATTTGGTAGTTAGTTTTCAAGATAGAAGTCGTCGTCATGTGAGATTAAAGATCGGCTTACAAGAATCAAGATGAAGAGAAAGAAAAGAAAAATGAAAAAAAGAAGTTATTGTGGCGGCGAGAATACTATAAGTGGCG
This sequence comes from Asparagus officinalis, assembly GCF_001876935.1. Lineage (NCBI taxonomy): Eukaryota > Viridiplantae > Streptophyta > Magnoliopsida > Asparagales > Asparagaceae > Asparagus > Asparagus officinalis. Next base: position 41,406,097 of record NC_033803.1, read on the forward strand.
GAAACACTGTTCAGGTAGGTTTTTGAGTGTTCTGAGCGCAATGGGAGGGTTTGATTTTTTAGATTTTACTCAAGCTGGCCAAAAAGTACTGATAAGTTCTGATAGTGGTAACGAGATAGATCCGATGGTAGATAGGGCAAATGAGTATGCCACGGATGAGACTAGTATAGAAAATCAGATGTGATCCTAGCAGTAGAATTTGTTAGACCCTAAGGCCGCTAGGAAAGAACCCTAGAGGGGGGTGAATAGGGTCTTATGCTAATCTAATCCAATTTTATGCCAATTAAAACTAACTAACAAATTATTCTTGCAAGATAGATATACAATGTGATATGAGCAAGAATAAGCAATATAACTAAGGTGATATATCCTAGCAAAGAAATATACTATATGGTATATGCAAGGATATATTTAAACTATCACAAGGGTGAAACAAACTAGTGGACAATGTAAACAAGATGAAATAGGCTATAAGATGAACAGTTATAAGTGCGCCAATGCAAACCAAACACAGTATATGTTCACGAGGTTCGGACCTTCCGTCCTACGTCCCCGGTCCCCACTCTCGAGGAGGATCCACTATACAGTTCGGTTTGGAAGCCGGAACTTCTCTACACACTCGGTTTTCTAGCTAACCGAAAACTCTACACACTCGGTTATCAAGTCAACCGACAACTCTCATAAATCCTCACAATGTACATACACAAACTACAACCTCAAGTGTTGGTCCTCACGTATCGACCTCCTCAAGTGCTCGGAATTATCACCTCTCACTAGGCCATCGACACCACTCCTCTTGGTATCGACTCCGTCCTCACCACACACTCCTATCGGTGTACAAGTGTATTACAAAGTAATCTACACAATTAGGCACAATAACAAAGTGTTTGTTCTCTAATACAAGGTGATAACTCAATGTAAGCTCACACTCTAAGTCACACAATCCCACAACCTAATTATACAATGTATGCAAATACAATAAGCTCAATGGTTGTGTGTGTAAACAAAGAGTAAATAAAATCAACCAAACTCAATATAAACACTAGCTTAATAAAATGGTAATTAAATAATATAAATGTAAAGATAGATTAAGTTTAGGGAAACTTCTCTATAGATAACAAGAGAGAGGGAGAAGAGTGAATGCTCAAACACCAAGGATGATCTCCACTTGCTCTTGTGAAATTCTCTTCACAAACAAAACTCTTAAACACTCTTTTAAACAAACTAAAACAAACTTTAAACCCTTGTTAAACTTGTTTAAAACATTCTCTTGGATGTATGAAGAGCTGAAGGCAATGGGATATTTATACCCACTTAAAACTTCAGCAAAAACCCCAAGGAAAAGACCAAAAACCCGTAAACAAACAAATCAGAAAACTAGCCGTTATTGTGCAACGACTCTCTAATAAGTCGACTTATGAGTCGACTTATGAGTCGACTAATGAGTCGCCTTATATGAGTCGACTCAGCAGAAGAAAAATTACAACTGCGCTGCACTTCGTGAGTCGACTTATGAGTCGACTCATGAGTCGACTAATGAGTCGACTAGACATGCACAGACCTGAAGTGCACAGAAAAACTCAACTTTAAATTGGGTTTAAAAATATCAAATAAATTCAGAAAAATGTGAAACTTTGGGAAATGATTGTAGGCATGATAATACACATGCTACAAAAACTGGTTTTTTAAAAGGACTTCCCAAATGTAAAATATCATCATTTTACAAAATAGTCCAAAACATGAAAATGTAAACACATGAGTTTTGACATTTTAGCTTGATCATGTTTTGAAATATTACAAAATGAATATATAGACTTAATAGAAGATGTATATCATTATTGTTATATATAGACTTAATAGAAGATGTATATCATTATTGTTAAGTCCATATACCAAGAAAGCAATATTTTCAAAAAAATACTTGTTTTGCAAACTTTCAAAACAACAAATATGATTTCATTGAACTAATTAAAATTGATATTAATGAAATCATATGTAAGCATATAAACATGAAACAAAAATGTATTTTCCAATTATATTCAATTGTTTCATATTTAAACAAGAATAACCAAAACAATAAATATGAAAGATGTAAATTCATATTTATATAAACTTGGAAACCAAAACTAAATTGTATATATGTATATATATATATAACTATGTATATATATATATATATATATATGAAAACCAATATAATGTGTGTGTAAAATTGATTGAGCTTAAAGTACTAACACACATAATATAAGAACCTAAACTACATATACCCAAGCTTGTGATCTTCAACGAAGCTCTATCTTGGTACACTTGTGGATGAAGCTTAAACTTGGATCTTCAACTTTGAATTGCAATGCTTCACTCCATAATTCCGCCAACCTCCATTGGATATGATCGTGAATGCGCAATTCCATCCACCCTCCAACATGTTGTTTGTCTATAATTGATACAAAAACACAAACACTAGACAAACAACATTAGAAGTAAATTATTTGTAAATCATCATCAAAATAAGAAGGCCAATAATCTCCCCCTTTTTTATGATGATAAACAATTTACAAAAAGGATATATGCATGAAAGGAAATGAATATACAAAGTATAATATATCATGCATATAAACAAGAAAGGCTATACTCACAATATTTCTCCCCCTTTGACAACATCAAAAAAGGGAAAACAACAAGAATGAAGAGAGCGAAAGCTCCCCCTATCAATATGCATGAGTTGTTCGCGGTGAAAGTTGCTTTCATTGATGTCATTGCTTTCTCAAGTAATAGTTTTTCGATTACAAAAGATCCGGTCTTTTTATAAGATCCGGTTACAACAAAATCAAAGAAAAAAGAAAAATTACAACTCTCCTTTTCTCGAACAAATCACAAGATCCTGTTTTGCGGTCTCTTGCTTGTGTGGGTTCTTCGCCTGCGCCGGGGTTAATCCGTGGACCACCGCGCGATCTTGATCCGGTCGGATCTACACGGTATGATGGGTGTTATCTCACGAAGGAAATAACAGCCGGGAGTACTATTTCACCAAGGAAATAATAGCCTTTAGTAATCGAAATCGACCAAGCGAAATCGATACACTTCTCGGGATCAAAAACCAAGTTTTGATCCGGAGGATTACCGTGTAGATCTAAGATCTGATCTCTCTCGAACTCCTGCCTTATTTGGCGTGGATAGTCGCCAAGAACCAGATCTGGAATGTCTAAGTCTTCAAAGCTTCAAGATTCTGAAGTCGAGTTCTCAATCCAGCAGAGTTTCGCCTCAAAAAATCCAACCTCCTCAACAATGAGCCTGCCCCCTCTATTTATAGGCTTTTAGAACTAGATCTGGGCTCAGATCTGGGCCCAGATCTGGGCTTGGCCCAGGTGGCTCGGCCACCTAGGTGGCTCGGCCACCGAGCCACCTAGAGGTGGCTCGGTTTCGGCCGAGTCCTCCAGGTGTTTGGTTTTGCGCCCGTTTTCCGGTTTCGCAGTTTGTCCCAACTTTATTGTTGCTATGGACTCTGATTTGTTGATCTAGACTCTGATTTGGCAGTCCGGATCCTGATTTGGCAGTAAATCTGCTTGCCTCATTCTTTTATAGAAGAGTCTGGAATACTTTGGATATGATTGTCCCAACCTTCAATCGGTGTCACGGGACTTTGGAATGGCTTCTATTCTTGATTCTTTCAATCCTCCAGGCTATTCGGTGCTTTGTCGAATGTCTGCAAGGGTTCTGGTACTGCATTTATTGTCTGACCGTTTGTCGAAATTTTGAACTTGAAGTTAATTCCTGATTTTCTGATCCTTAGCTCGTATTTGTTGTTTCAACATAGAACTGACCATCGATTGTTGGCGTTGAGTCTTCATTTGCAACGCGTTGTCCGACGTTTGACATAGTTTATACTCGTACGTTTGTTGGAGTCTTGAGAAGTAGTTTATACTCTTATACGTTTTGGAGAGTTGTTGAGTTATCCTTAAGAATATTTTTAGAAAAATACTCTCCAGAAACTTCTCAACAAAAATAGGGAATAGTTTATACTCGTATACCTTATTGGAGTATTAAGAAGCAGTTTAGTCAACCTACGCCGAGATATAAAATCGAGTCGAGCGGAAATAGCTCGCTTAGAGGAGGAACTTGCAATGGGCAAGGATGCTCTTAATGTCTTGGAGTCTGAGTTGACGCAGGAAATTCATGTTGAGGAAGACCTGTTACAGCAACTGAACTTTCAGTTTATACTCGTATACCTTATTGGAGTATTAAGAAGCAGTTTATACTCGTATACTTTTTGGAGTATTGAGAATGAGCCGAACCGGCCTAATAATGATCCAAAAAAGGCAGTAATTAGGCTCCAAAAATCCTCCAACCCCTTCGAATATATGGGAGAGGAGTGAATAAATAAGGGATGCAGGATATCCGGATCTGGCGAAGGCTATAATTGATGACCTGGATTGCCTGGAGCACGAGCTTCAGATGTTACGTGAGCTCCGGGATGCAGGTGCCTCTTCATTCATTGCTGCCAATTTGGATACTTGCTTACAGACATGGCGCGATACTCGAGTTCTTGCTGAGCTCGAGATCAGGTGCAGCGGGATCAGGTAGACCGAGTTGAGGCCAACCTTGCTGTTAGATCATCTTCACTTGATGACCATCAACGGGTTTGATGCGCCTTTACCGACTACCGTTTGAGTCGGGCTAGCATGCGGATTGTTCAAGTCCGTTCCGCATGTGACGTTAAGCTAAAAGAGTTAACCCTTTTAGTGCTACGATATTGAATACGTAGACTTCGTCTTTCTCCTGTGAAAAGACTAAACAGCAACGTGTATGAGACGTTGACTTAGGATTTTTGGCAAATCCTCAGCCTTCAACGGATTTGACATGCTTTTTCCGATTACCGTTTGAATCGGGCTTACATGCGGATTGTCTAAATCTGTTCCGCATGTGACGTTGTGCTAAGAGAGTTAACGCTCTTAGTGCTACGATATTGAATACGTAGACTTCGTCTTTCTCACGGGAATAGACTACCCGGCGACGCGTGTTAGGCGTCGACTTTGGGGTTTTTGGCTAACCCCCAGCCTTCAACGGATTTGATTAGCCTTTACCGACTACCGTTTGAGTCGGGTTAGCATGCGGATTGTCTAAATCCGTTCCGCATGTAACGTTGTGCTAAGAGAGTGAATTCTCTGAGACTTTGTGCTATGATGTTGAATACATAGGCTTTACCATTTGTTACGGGAATAGGCTACCCGACGACACGTGTTAGGTGTTGACTTCAGGATTTTTGGCTAACCCCCAGCCTTCAATGGGTTTGATAAGCCTTTACTGACTACCGTTTGAGTCGGGCTAGCATGCAGATTGTCTAAATCCGCTCCGCATGTAACGTTGTGCTAAGAGAGTGAATTCTCTGAGACTCGCTGCTACGACTTCGAATACGTAGACTTCGCCATTGTTACGGGAATAGGCTACTCGACAACGTGTATTAGACGCTGACTTATCCCTATTTAGGCTTCGGGATAAAAGTCCCAGAATCGAACACTAGTGTCTTTTTCTACGGAGAAAGACTAAACCGGCGACGCGTGTTAGGCGTCGGTATATCCTTTCTTAGGATTCAGGATGAAATTTTCCATGCGTGTAAGGCATGAATTTTGGTGTTATTAATAACAACCTGCCACAATGTTGAATATGTGGGCGAGTACTCTTTTTAACGGTTAAGAACTAACCGGCAGTGCGGGTTAAGCGCAGACTTATCCCTGCTTAGGTTTCAGGATAAAATACCCCAGAATCGAACTCTGGTGTCTTTTTCTACGGAGAAAGACTAAACCGGCAGCGCGTGTTAGGCGCAGACTTATCCCTGCTTAGGATTCGGGATAAACTTCCTAGGATGAATCCTAGATTGATAAATTCTTGGAAAAGGTTGGTGTGGGAAAGGAAGAATTTTATATTCTATTTCCCGGTCTTCTTTTAGGGTGAAGACGAACCCGAATACAAGGAAGGAAGAGTTTTATATTCTATTCCTTGATTCTGGAAAGGAAGAATTTTATATTCTATTTCCAGCGCAAAAGAAACTAGAAGTGGGATCTCCACTCCGAGAATCTGAAAGATCTAGATAAACTTACCTTTTATAGGATTGGTTATCTAATCTGAAGATGAGTTCCTTATTTATCGAAGTGGAATTTCAACTTAGGCTATAACCATGGGAAGGCTTAACCAAAGAGAAAAAGAAGGGAGTTCTTTCGTTTATCGAAAGGGGACTCTGAACTGAAAGCGGACCTCTTGTTCATGAAAAGATTCAAGAGGGGAATTTGCTGGTGGTTTGGGTCAGAAAGACACTTTTGGTGGACTCACTGTCAATTGAAATTGATTAGTGAGGGATTTTGGTGGTGAAAATGATTTTGGGTTATCCTCTAGAATATTAAGTGTAATATTCTTCAAGGAACTTCCCGGTAAACGGGTTATCCTGAATGTACTAGGGATAGTATTTTTTCAGGAACTTCCCATTTATTGGCATTAATTGCCTGGCGCCCTCTTGAGTAATCAGGCGATATGCGCCGTTTGAGTAGACTGTGTCTATCACAAACGGTCCTTCCCATTTGGGTTCAAATTTACCTTTCTTCTTGGAGTTGAGGATTATCGGTCGGCGAGCAGCGAGGACCAGATCTCCTTCCTTGAAGCTTCTCTGTCGGACTCTTTTATTAAAAGCCCTAGATATTCTGGCTTGATAAAACTCAATGTGTTGTTGAGCTTCCAAGCGCTTTTCATCCAACATTTCGAGTTCTTCAAGACGTTTCTGATGTTGTTCTTCTGTTGTCATCCCAGTTGCGAGAGCGATCCGAAGGGATGTGATTTGGATTTCCAGTGGTAGCACAGCTTCACATCCGTATACCAACGAATATGGGGTAGCTCCTGTAGGTGTACGTATGCGTCCCAGTCTCGTTTATTGGTCTTCATGAGCTTTGACAGGATCTTAATGATCGTCTTGTTGAAAGCCTCAGCTAGTCCGTTTGCGGCGGGATAATAAGCTGTCGACGAAACATCTTCGATCTTGAACTTGTCACAGAACCTGATGAAGGCGTTGCTTATGAACTGTGGACCGTTGTCATGAATGATCCGTCTTGGCACACCGTGTCGGTATATGACATGATGTTTGATAAAATTAATGACGTTGTTCGTTTTTACTCCTCTAAGCGGAATCGCTTCAGCCTACTTTGAAAAGTAATCCGTGATTGCGAGAATAAATCGATCACCTTTGACTGAAGGCGGAAAAATAGGACCGACAATGTTCATACCCCATGTCTCGAACGGCCAAGACGTGGTTGATGTGTGTAAACGCTCTGGTGGTTGGTGCATATAATTTGCATGTACTTAACCGGCATGACATTCTCGGGCGTATTCGATTGCATCACGAACCATTTGTGGCCAAAAATATCCCATTCTCCTGATGCGATCATACAGTTTGGGACCGGACTGATGCGCACCACATTCTCCTTCGTGTGCTTCCTTAAGAACTTCTTCTGCTTCTTTGTTCGAAAGGCATCGGAGTAACAAATCATCGTACCCTCGACGGTATAATGTATGGGTCTCGGTATTATAGAAGAATCTTGGTGCTCTTCGGCGGATTGATTCCCTTTCTTTTACATCCTCTGGCAGAATACCATATTGGACGTAGTCAATGATAGGAAAACGCCAATCTCAGGACTCAGACCCAATTTGAGTTGAATTCACCTCTTTGGCGTTTATGTTTCCATCATCTTCCTCTTCATTATCCATATTGTATATGGGTATGCAGAGCTGATGCGTCCTTACTGTGACTAATAGTTCAGTTTCGGGAGGCTGCGCAAGTGATACCGCTAGTGCTGCCAGTGCATCCGCATAAGCGTTCTGGAGACGAGGGATGTATTCAATAAAGAATACTATCAGTTGAGAATCCCCAAAAGCTTCGAGATATTCGACCCCCAGCTCCTTGGCAAAACTGAGTCCAATGAGAAGCGCGTTGTACTCGACCACGTTATTAGAACATGGATTAGTCAGTGAATAAGCCCGAGGCATCACATGCATCCCCGGGGAAACTAAGACAACTCTAACTCCGGAGGAGACTTTAGGACATCCATGGGTTATTGCCCTATTAACTGCTCTCGAAGCACCATCGAAGTATAATTGCCATACTTGTTGGTGCGATGTAGTGTTAACCTCGTGGGTTTCATCCGGCAAGTCATCATATACTTCTGCTGTATCCGTTGTCGGGTTTGCCGCCAAAAGATCACAAATCGCTTGTCCTTTGATTGACTTCTGCTGTTTGAAGTGCAAATCATATTGGGACAAGAGAAGGGCCCACTTTTCTAATCGCCAATTCATAGAGGCCGGTTGCATCATAAATACCCGTACTGGATTAACATTAGAAATGACGTAAATCGTCTGTCCGACCAAGTAATGCCGTATCTTTTGCATTGCGAATACTAATGCGAGGCATTCTTTCTCAATCATCGGATATCGAGACTCGGCGCCTACCAAGGTCCGACTTAGGTAATAGACTGCCTGTTCGTGACCGTTATCATCATCTTGTGCTAGTAAAGCACTTATCGAGTGGTTCATCGCCTTGAGATAAATCAAGAACGGTTTACCTGATTTTGGTGCAACGAGAACGGGAGGATTCGTCAGATATGTTTTGATATCTTCGAATGCTTTTTGCCAGGCGTCGTCCCAAATAAATGACACCCCTTTCTTATTTAGTTTAGAGAATGGTTGGCACTTCTCAGAAAGATTTGAGATGAACCGCCGGATGTAAGCTAACCGCCCTTGCAATCCTCTGAGCTCTCTTAGATTTCTAGGGGGTTGCAGTTCATGTATCGCCTTTACCTTATCAGGATCGATATGTATACCTTTAGTGGTGACGACAAATCCAAGGAATTTTCCGCTGGACATTCCAAGGAAGGATTTAGTGGGGTTCATCTTCAATTGATGACTCCGCATGAGATCGAACATCGTCTTCAAGTCCTTGATGTGATCTTCTTTGTTGCGGCTTTTTACAACCAAATCATCAACGTAGCATTCGACTGTTTTCCTGAGATGTTCTTGGAAAATCTTAGTCATTGCTCGCTGGTACGTGGCACCTGCATTCTTTAGACCGAAAGGCATCACGGTGTAGCAAAAGACACCGAGGGGCGTTCTGAACGCTGTATGCTTTCCATAATCTGTGGACGAAACCGTCTTTGCTGTTGTTTGACAGGTTTGGCATCCGACTTGATATCAAGGCGGTGCATTGCCACATTGGGGTCAAGCCCTGGCTTATCTTCATAGTTCCAAGCGAAGACGTCAATATATTCCCTGATGAGAGCAATTAATTCCTCTTTCTCATTTGAGGGAAGACCATCACTGGTGAATATAGGCTTTGGGTTGGCCTCGTCACCCATGTTAATTTGGACTATTTTATCTTCAGTGGGGGGTTCTCTCTGTTCGAACCTATCACCATACTGTATATTCAGGTGATGAACCCATGGGTCTTCCCATGTTGGCATTTGATCATCATTCTCCATTGTGGACGGATCAGCTGTAGCCATGTTCGCCATTAGGGCTTTGAATGCTTCCCCCAGACTTGTATCGGAATCCCATTCCGAGGAATCTGATGAGTACTCATCTTTGTATTGCTCAGATGATTGGTTGTTGATTAACCAGCAACATTCGTCTTCTGAAGAAGATTCATACCCTAACCCTCGTCTGTATTTATAATAATCGTTCGGTTTCCCTTTTGGTACATATGCTGCTTTGGCTGGAATACGAGGACCTCGATCGAAGTATAAACCTTCTCCGAGTGTGAAATCATATCCCTGCTTTTCCATGAGCTCGCGCGCTTCCGGACTATACTTAGATAAATGCCGACTAGGTTTGTCATCATTCTCATCTTCCCTGATTAACCTGGTTATGACGACTTGGTTCGCCTTGCTGGTTTGTCAGTGTTTGGATTTGTTGGTCATGCATTTCTCTCATATTCTGCATGGCCATCTGCATTTCGAACCTGAAGCTCTCCTGTTGTTTAGCCATGGCTTCTTCGAGCATCTTGGCTACTTGTTCTGCACTTATCATAAGTGACTCGCGGGGTTGTCCCTCGCTGGATACCGTATTACCTGATGCGACCGCGGAGCCGGCATCCGATTCTTCATCTTCTGAAGGTAATCTTGTCCGAACCCTACCATAAGTTCCTCGCTTGATGGCTCCAGACTGCAGACGTGTTATACGCCGGGATGCTTCCGGAATCGACTTGGGATTATCCCGTGTCGATGTCCCTTTGCTGGTCATATTTTTGGAAATTCTCCGTCTTCAACCAGATGTCCCTTTGCTGGTCATATTAGTGGTGACCCTCGGAAATTCTCCGTCTTCAACCATCGTTCTCCTTCGTCGGAAACGCCTAGGCCTTGGTTTTGGCGTTTCGGTACTGAGCCTCTCGAAAACCGAAATTCTTTCGGGGACTGTCTTGATGCAGTTGCACTCAGACAATACTGCCCGAATGAGTTTGGAACAAGGACATTGTGTTTCTAGTTCCCGAGGACTCCTTTTCCTAGTTTTACTCGTACCCCCAACACGATAGTACAACTCATCGGCTTGAAGGTCAGAGTAACCTATCGTGTGTTGGCACGACTTCTCAGGTATAATGTCATCATTATCAGACGACAATGTTTCCTTCTAAGGGCGAACTACCTTCTTTGGGCTTTCAAGAGTCACGCGCCTCGAAACACGCCTTTGTGGGCGTGAGTTCTCAACGGGCTCCTGGACTTCAATGCGCAAATTGGTGCGCTTAGCTGCCCTGATCTCTTTGTCATGTTGAGGGTGGCGGCGACTCCCAGCATGTTGAGTCGTTCGGGGCTTCTTTATCGGGCCCAAACATTCTTGAACTGGAGCTTTGCATCGTCCATCGGGAAGTGGACCGAGGCGTTCCAAAACTGACTTCTTTCTTCGGGATGATTCTGCGTGATCTCCCGGAGTAGCTATGGGAATTATTGGCGATTTAGGTTGGTTCGCCGGAGGTTGAACTTTTGCTGAAGGCTGCAAAGGTTGCTCTTTAGCCTGAATCGCCACTTCAGACTTCGGCCTCCAGACTTGGCGGGTTGGTGGCGGCTTTTTGGCCACTTCTTTCTGCAGTCTTCTGCGGGCTTCCTGGACTTGAGCCCGTGCTTGCGCTGACAGTGCGCGGCGCTTGCGAATGTGCTCATCAAGTGTTGAACGATTCCGTTTGACACGGATCCATTCATTCGTTGGCGGCTTGGAGGAGCTGCCATTCATTGTTTGTTGAGGCTGTTTGCCTCTCCTGTTCTTCAGATCCGCGTTATAGCGGATTCCGTCAGTGGACTCCATTGCCTTTGCGAGTTGCCGCGCCAGGCGTTGACATCGCCTCTGGCGGGCTCTCTTTGAAAGAGTCACTACTCCTTCAACGGCGGAGGCATTGGCGAGAACAGATTTGACCTGGTTGGAGGTCGGTGGAGCTTCACCCGATGCAACTTCGGCATCAATTGGGGTGAGATCTTCGTTGGCATTCTGCACTTCTTCATACTCATACCACGGACTTTTCTCCTGAGGAGAAGTTTTGGACCTGCGGCGGGATGGTGGATTCCGGACGAGATGACAGATCCCTCTCGACTTTTGTTGGTCGAATTCATACCGACCTCCTTCTCTCCGGTGATCGAGCGCTGCGACGCAACGATCATCAGCATGCGAGATCGGTGCTCCCTGTGGTCGCCAGATTGTTCGCGGGGAAAATTGCTTTCATTGACGTCATTGTTTTCTTAAGCAACAGTTTTTCGATTATAAAAGATCTGGTCTTTTTATAAGATCCGGTTACAACAAAATCAAAGAAAAAAGAAGAAAATTACAACTCTCCTTTTCTCGAACAAATCGCAAGATCCTGTTTTGCGGTCTCTTGCTTGTGTGGGTTCTTCGCCTGCGCCGGGGTTAATCCGTGGACCACCGCGCGATCTTGATCCGGTCGGATCTACACGGTATGATGGGTGTTATCTCACGAAGGAAATAACAGCCGGGGGTACTATTTCACCAAGGAAATAATAGCCTTTAGTAATCGAAATCGACCAAGCGAAATCGATACTCTTCTCGGGATCAAAAACCAAGTTTTGATCCGGAGGATTACCGTGTAGATCTCAGATCTGATCTCTCTCGAACTCCTGCCTTATTTGGCGTGGATGGTCGCCAAGAACCAGATCTGGAATGTCCAAGTCTTCAAAGCTTCAAGATTCCGAAGTCGAGTTCTCAATCCAGCAGAGTTTCGCCTCAAAAAATCCAACCTCCTCAACAATGAGCCTGCCCCCTCTATTTATAGGCTTTTAGAACCAGATCTGGGCTCAGATCTCGGCCCAGATCTGGGCTTGGCCCAGGTGGCTCGGCACCGAGCCCCGCTCGGCCACCGAGCCACCCAAAAGGTGGCTCGGCCAGCCACCTAGGTGGCTCGGCCACCGAGCCACCTTGGTGGCTCGCCGAGCCACCACTTGGTGGCTCGGCTTTGACCGAGCCACCATCGGCCGCCGAGCCACCTAGAGGTGGCTCGGTTTCGGCCGAGTCCTCCAGGTGTTTGGTTTTGCGCCCGTTTTCCGGTTTCACAATTTGTCCCAACTTTATTGTTGCTCTGGACTCTGATTTGTTGATCTAGACTCTGATTTGGCAGTCCGAATCCTGATTTGGTAGTAAATCCGCTTCGGTGTTTAACCTCGTCGCTTCGTTAATCTGCTTCGTCGCATCTCACTTAGCTTCGATGTTGTGGTCTAACGATCATGCTTGGATACATCGCCCGATGGTTCGTTGGTTTGTCGAATCACCGTGACGAGCTGTGTTAAGGGACCCATAAGCAGTTTTATAAGCCTACATGAGTGAGTATAAAACAAGTATAGGGAATAGCTCCCCCTATCAAAATGCCAAAATGCCAAATAGAATATATGAAATGAAAGCTAAGGTAAAAACATGTGAGTAAGCATAAATGAAAGATATGCTAAACATAACTCACATACAAACAAGACAATGAGAACACATATTAATATGTCATTTATGAAAGAAGTGTCTCATTACACAAGCATAAAAACATAGTGTATAAAAAAATAGATTTATGAAAACAAAGGAATGAGGAAAACATGAGAACCATGAAAAAAGTTTTCAAGTGAAAACAAATCACTCAAATGAAGTCATAAATCAAGATTTGAGTTCAAAAGCAATGTTTGATAAAAAAAAGAGAATTTTCTTTGTATAACTTGATCAAACCACTCATAGAATACATTATAAAACACGAATAGATGATCCATAAGCACAAACACATAAATATCATCATATAAGTGAAATATAATGAATTCAAAGCAACAAATAAAAACACAATTTTTAAGAGAGGAAGTGAAATATAATGAATTCAAAGCAACAAATAAAAACACAATTTTTAAGAGAGGTAACAATATCAAGCTATTGAGCTTGTTCCAACCCATATAATCATTTTAGCATCCGGTAAACATGATTTGGGAAATAAATACCCAATAAACCCAGAGGGTTATATAAATACAAACATCTTAACAAAAATCGAAACTAATGATCATGAAAATTGTTTTCATGTTCAAAGATTTCAAAGTATAATTTTTAAAACCAAGAAAAAAAATAAAAATACTAAGTTCTTGGTTGGAAACAAATCATTTTAGCACCCAAGCATTCTTGGTACCGGATTGTTTAGGGACATGACCCCTATCGATAAAGCTCAAAGCTCTAGGGTTATGAACCCTCTTGGGCACATGTGGTGCACTAGCACGGTCAAAACAAAAATTGTACATATGACCTTTTCGATTGCAATAGGTGCAATGAAGATGGTTAAATAATTTGTGTTGACCAAGTGGACGTGCACGGGAATCATTTGCAAATAAAGATTTTTCTTTTAAATTATTTCGTAAATGAGAAACATCATTAAACAAAGGTAGTTCTTTTGGAACAACTTGCGATTTTGAAATGTTTTGTAAATCAAAGCAAAATTTCGCTAAGTGTCCAAACCTAGAAACATCACACTTAAAAACATGTGGTCTACTAGAAACATTGGCAAACTAGATTCTCTTTTCAAATCAAAACAATATTCGACCAAATGACAAAAACGACCACAATGATCATAATGATACATATTAGCATGCTTATGATGAACTTTATGAGAAAGAGCATGTGAATGTGTAAGTGTACAAGATGAAGAAGCTACATGAGATGCACAAGGAGCATTAGCATTCTTATGTTTGTGTGCATCATAGCAAAATTTAGATAAATGACCTTTTCGACCGCAAATAGAGCATTTGTAAACTTTGCTATATATGTGTGCATAATGAGTGGATGATGACTTAGACTTGGCACACATATCCATAAGCCTCTTATGATTATTAATCCATGTTTTCAAACTTGAATCTAAAGATGAAATGTATTTATTCACAAGATTCAATTCTTTATTTTTAGGCACATATGCATTTTTATTAGAAGTAGAACATAAATAGTCATTTATAAAAGAAGCAGTATCATTTTGTATGTTCTTTACTTCTAACATGGCATTATTTTTGTCATGAGTCAAGTTAGCAATATCCAATTTTAAATTATTATTTTCCAAATTTAGCATATCATTATTTTCTTTAAGAGCATCATTCTCTTGAGAAATGATATCAAATTTGGAAGCTAACTTCTCATGATCAGATTTTAAACAATCATGCTTGCTTTGTAAGTCAATAAAATTTTTATGTAATTTGTTATAGGCATGCAATAATTTTTTACTAGCACAGGCGAGTTCATCAAAAGATAATTCATATTCGGATTCGGACTCGCTTACCAACTAGGGCTATCGCCTAGTGACCTTATGCATGAAAGTGAAGCTCCACATGAACTAGAAGCGGAATCCTCCAAAGCTTGTCGGATCGCCGCCAAATTCCTAATGAGTAAGCACTATCAAAAGAATCAAGCTTGTTAGACATAGATGAATCGAACGCATTATGTAAAAATTCTAACAAAAGCTTATTCATGGTAAACATACGATGATCATTTTTATTCCACTTAGATTTCTCCGAAGTGGGCACAACATAAGCATCATCTATAATTTTCCATAAATCAAAGTGTCTAGATCGAACAAAAAGTTTAAATCTAACACATCATTGGGCATAGGGGAAATTATCTAATCTAGGAGCAATATTGATGGCATAACCTAAACAAGGTGCATCGTGCATATCCATAATATATATATGTGCAAGCAAAATACAAATAAAATCAAAACAAGATTAGCACAAAAAGATAACTTGGATCTTTTACTCAAGACGATTAGACCTTAAATCAAAGAGCACCAAGCTCTGATACCAATTGTTAGACCCTAAGTCCGCTAGAAAAGAACCCTAGAGGGGGGGTGAATAAGGTCTTATGCTAATCTAATCCAATTTTATGCCAATTAAAACTAACAAATTATTCTTGCAAGATAGATATACAATGTGATATGAGCAAGAATAAGCATATAACTAAGGTGATATATCCTAGCAAAGAGATATACTATATGGTATATGTAAGGATATATTTAAACTATCAAAAGGGTGAAACAAACTAGTGGACAATGTAAACAAGATGCAATAGGATATAAGATGCACAGTTATAAGTACGCCAATGCAAACCAAACACGCTATATGTTCACGAGGTTCAGACCTTCCGTCCTACGTCCCCGCTCCCCACTCTCGAGGAGGATCCACTACACAGCCCGGTTTGGAAGCTGGAACTTCTCTACACACTCGGTTTTCTAGCTAACCGAAAACTCTACACACTCGGTTATCAAGTCAACCGACAACTCTCACAAATCCTCATAATGTACATACACAAGCTACAACCTCAAGTGTTGGTCCTCACGTATCGACTTCCTCAAGTGCTCGGAATTATCACCTCTAACTAGGTCACCGACGCCACTCCTCTTGGTATCGACTCCGTCCTCACCACACACTCCTCTCGGTGTACAAGTGTATTACAAAGTGATCTACACAATTAGGCATAATAACAAAGTGTTTGTTCTCTAATACAAGGTGAGAACTCAATGTAAGCTCACACTCTAAGTCACACAATTCCACAACCCAATTATATAATGTATGCAAATACAATAAGCTCAATGGTTGTGTGTGTAAACAAAGAGTAAATAAAATCAACCAAACTCAATATAAACACTAGCTTAATAAAAATGGTAATTAAACAATATAAATGTAAAGCTAGATTGAGTTTAGGGAAACTTCTCTATAGATAACAAGAGAGAGGGAGAAGAGTGAATGCTTAAACACCAAGGATGATCTCCACTTGCTCTTGTGAAATTCTCTTCACAAACAAAACTCTTAAACACTCTTTTAAACAAACTAAAACAAACTTTAAACCCTTGTTATACTTGTTTAAAACATTCTCTTGGATGTATGAAGAGCTGAAGGCAATGGGGTATTTATACCCACTTAAAACTTCAGCAAAAACCCTAAGGAAAAGGCTAAAAACCCATAAACAAACAAATAAGAAAACTAGCCGTTACTGTGCAACGGCTCTCTGATAAGTCGACTTATGAGTCGACTCTTGAGTCGACTTATGAGTCGACTAATGAGTCACCTTATATGAGTCGACTCAGTAGAAGAAAAATTAAAACTACGATGCACTTCATGAGTCGACTTATGAGTCGACTCATGAGTCGACTAATGAGTCGACTAAACATGCACAGACCTGAAGTGCACAGAAAAATTCACCTTTAAACTGGGTTTAAAAATATCAAATAAATTCAGAAAAATGTGAAACTTTGGGAATATTACAAATAGTCCAAAACATGAAAATTCTAAAAGGACTTCCCAAATGTAAAATATTATCATTTTCCAAAATAGTCCAAAACATGAAAATGTAAACACATGAGTTTTGACATTTTTGCTTGATCATGTTTTGAAATATTACAAAATGAATATATAGACTTAATAGAAGATGTATATCATTATTGTTAAGTCCATATACTAAGAAAGCAATATTTTCACAAAAATACTTGTTTTGTAAACTTTCAAAACAACAAACATGATTTCATTGAACTAATTAAAATTGATATTGATGAAATCATATGTAAGCATATAAACATGAAACAAAAATGTATTTTCCAATTATATTCAATTGTTTCATATTTAAACTTGAAAAACCAAAACAATAAATATGAAAGATGTAATTTCATATTCTAACACACATAATATAAGAACCTAAACTACATATACCCAAGCTTGTGATCTTCAACGAAGCTCTATCTTGGTACACTTGCGGATGAAGCTTGAACTTGGATCTTTAACTTTGAATATTAATGCTTCACTCCACAATTCCGCCAACCTCCATTTGATATGATCGTGAATACGCAATTCCATCCACCCTCCAACATGTTGTTTGTCTATAATTGATACAAAAACACAAACACTAGACAAACAATATTAGAAGTAAATTATTTGTAAATCATCATCAAAATAAGAAGGCCAACAATCTCCCCCTTTTTGATGATGACAAACAATTTACAAAAAGGATATATGCATGAAAGGAAATGAATATACAAAGTATAATATATCATGCATATAAACAAGAAATGCTATACTCACAATATTTCTCCCTCTTTGACAACATCAAAAAGGGGAAAACAATAAGAATGAAGAGAGCGAAAGCTCCCCCTATCAATATGCACTTTGACAACATCAAAAAGGGGAAAACAATAAGAATGAAGAGAGCGAAAGCTCCCCCTATCAATATGCATGAGTGAGTATAAAACAAGTATAGGAACAATAAGAATGAAGAGAGCGAAAGCTCCCCCTATCAATATGCATGAGTGAGTATAAAACAAGTATAGGAAATAGCTCCCCCTATCAAAATACCAAATAGAATATATGAAATGAAAGCTAAGGTAAAAACATGTGAGTAAGCATAAATGAAAGATATGCTAGAAAGCTAAGGTAAAAACATGTGAGTAAGCATAAATGAAAGATATGCTAAACATAACTCACATACAAATAAGACAATGAGAAAGATATGCTAAACATAACTCACATACAAATAAGACAATGAGAACACATATTAATATGTCATTTATGAAAGAAGTATCTCATTACACAAGCATAAAAACATAGTGTATAAAAAAATAGATTTATGAAAACAAAGGAATGAGGAAAACATGAGAACCATGAAAAAAGTTTTCAAGTGAAAACAAATCACTCAAATGAAGTCATAAATCAAGATTTGAGTCCAAAAGCAATGTTTGATAAAAAAAAGAGAATTTTCTTTGTATAACTTGATCAAACCACTCATAGAATACATTATAAGACACGAATAGATAATCCATAAGCACAAACACATAAATATCATCATATAAGTGAAATATAATGAATTCAAAGCAACAAATAAAAACACAATTTTTAAGAGAGGTAACAATATCAAGCTCTTGAGCTTGTTCTAACCCATATAATCATTTTAACAGCCGGTAAACATGATTTGGGAAATAAATACCCAATAAACCCGGAGGGTTATATAAATACAAACATCTTAACAAAAATCGAAACTAATGATCATGAAAATAAAAGAATTGATCAAAGAAAAAATTGTTTTCATGTTCAAAGATTTCAAAGTATAATTTTTAAAACCAAGAAAAAAAATAAAAATACTATGTTCTTGGTTGGAAACAAATCATTTTAGCACCCCAAGCATTCTTGGTGCCGGATTATTTAGGGACATGACCCCTATCGATAAAGCTCAAAGCTCTAGGGTTATGAACCCTCTTGGGCACATGTGGTGCACTAGCACGGTCAAAACAAAAATTGTACATATGACCTTTCCGATTGTAATAGGTGCAATGAAGAGGGTTAAATGATTTGTGTTGACCAAGTGAACGTGCACGGGAATCATTTGCAAATAAAGATTTTTCTTTTAAATTATTTCATAAATGAGAAACATCATTAAACAAAGGTAGTTCTTTTGGAACAGCTTGCGATTTTGAAATGTTTTGTAAATCAAAGCAAAATTCTGCTAAGTGTCCAAACCTACCTTAAACATCACACTTAAAAACATTTGGTCTACTAGAAATATTTGGCAAACTAGATTCTCTTTTCAAATCAAAACAATATTCGACCAAATGACCAAAACGACCACAATGATCACAATGATACACATTAGCATGCTTATGATGAACTTTATGAGAAAGATCATGTGAATGTGTAAGTGTACAAGATGAAGAAGCTACATGAGATGCACAAGGAGCATTAGCATTCTTATGTTTGTGTGCATCATAGCAAAATTTAGATAAATGACCTTTTCGGCCGCAAATAGAGTATTTGTAAACTTTGTTATATATGTGTGCATAATGAGTGGATGATGACTTAGACTTGGCACATATATCCATAAGCCTCTTATGATTATTAATGCATGTTTTCAAAGTTGAATCTAAAGATGAAATGCATTTATTCACAAGATTCAAGTCTTTATTTTTAGGCACATATGCATTTTTATTAGAAGTAGAACATAAATAGTCATTTATAAAAGAAGCAGTATCATTTTGTATGTTCTTTACTTCTAACATGGCATTATTTTTTTCATGAGTCAAGTTAGCAATATCCAATTTTAAATTATTAATTTCCAAATTTAGCATATCATTATTTTCTTTAAGAGCATCATTCTCTTGAGAAATGATATCAAATTTGGAAGCTAACTTCTCATGATCAGATTTTAAACTATCATGCTTGCTTTGTAAGTCAATAAAATTTTTATGCAATTTATTATAGGCATACAATATTTTTTTATTAGCACAGGCGAGTTCATCAAAAGATAATTCATATTCGGATTCGGACTCGCTTACCACACTAGGGCTATCGCCTAGTGACCTTGTGTATGAAAGTGAAGCTCCACATGAACTAGAAGCGGAATCCTCCAAAGCTTGTCGGATCGCCGCCAAATTCCCTTGATGTGCTTCTATAAGTTTCCATAATGAGTAAGCACTATCAAAAGAATCAAGCTTGTTAGACATAGATGAATCGAACGCATTATGTAAAAATTCTAACAAAAGCTTATTCATGGTAAACATACAATGATCATTTTTATTCCACTTAGATTTCTCCGAAGTGGGCACAACATAAGCATCATCTATAATTTCCCATAAATCAAAGTGTCTAGATCGAACAAAAAGTTTAAATCTAACACACCATTGGGCATAGGGGAAATTATCTAATCTATGAGCAATATTGATGGCATAACCTAAACAAGGTACACAGTGCATATCCATAATATATATATGTGCAAGCAAGATACAAATAAAATCAAAACAAGATTAGCACAAATAGATAACTTGGATCTTTAACTCAAGGCGATTAGACCTTAAATCAAAGAGCACCAAGCTCTAATACCAATTGTTAGACCCTAAGGCCGCTAGGAAAGAACCCTAAAGGGGGGGGGTGAATAGGGTCTTATGCTAATCTAATCCAATTTTATACCAATTAAAACCAACTAACAAATTATTCTTGCAAGATAGATATACAATGTGATATGAGCAAGAATAAGCAATATAACTAAGGTGATATATCCTAGCAAAGAGATATACTATATGGTATATGCAAGGATATATTTAAACTATCACAAGGGTGAAACAAACTAGTGGACAATGTAAACAAATTGCAATAGGCTATAAGATGTACAGTTATAAGTGCGCCAATGCAAACTAAACACGCTATATGTTCACGATGTTCGGACCTTCCGTCCTACGTCCCCACTCCCCACTCTCGAGGAGGATCCACTACACAGCCCGGTTTGGAAACCGGAATTTCTCTACACACTCGGTTTTCTAACTAACCGAAAACTCTACACACTAGGTTATCAAGTCAACCGACAACTCTCACAAATCCTCATAATGTACATACACAAGCTACAACCTCAAGTGTTGGTCCTCACGTATCGACTTCCTCAAGTGCTTGGAATTATCACCTCTCACTAGGCCACCGACGTCACTCCTCTTGGTATCGACTCCGTCCTCACCACACACTCCTCTCGGTGTACAAGTGTATTACAAAGTGATCTACACAATTAGGCATAATAACAAAGTGTTTGTTCTCTAATACAAGGTGAGAACTCAATGTAAGCTCACATTCTAAGTCACACAATTCCACAACCCAATTATACAATGTATGCAAATACAATAAGCTCAATGGTTGTGTGTGTAAACAAAGAGTAAATAAAATCAACTAAACTCAATATAAACACTAGCTTAATAAAATAGTAATTAAACAATATAAATGTAAAGTTAGATTGAGTTTAGGGAAACTTCTCTATAGATAACAAGAGAGAGGGAGAAGAGTGAATGCTTAAACACCGAGGATGATCTCCACTTGCTCTTGTGAAATTCTCTTCACAAACAAAACTCTTAAACACTCTTTTAAACAAACTAAAACAAACTTTAAACCCTTGTTAAACTTGTTTAAAACATTCTCTTAGATGTATGAAGAGCTCAAGGCAATGGGGTATTTATACCCACTTAAAACTTCAGCAAAAACCCTAAGGAAAAGACCAAAAACCCATAAACAAACAAATCAGAAAACTAGCCGTTACTGTGCAACGGCTCTCTGATAAGTCGACTTATGAGTCGACTTATGAGTCGACTAATGAGTCACCTTATATGAGTCGACTCAGCAGAAGAAAAATTACAACTGCGCTGCACTTCTTGAGTCGACTTATGAGTCGACTCTTGAGTCGACTAATGAGTCGACTAAACATGCACAGACCTGAAGTGCACAGAAAAATTCACCTTTAAACTGGGTTTAAAAATATCAAATAAATTCAGAAAAATGTGAAACTTTGGGAAAGTATTGTAGGCATGATAATACACATGTACAAAAACTGGTTTTCTAAAAAGACTTCCCAAATGTAAAATATCATCATTTTGTAAAATAGTCCAAAACATGAAAATGTAAACACATGAGTTTTGATATTTTAGCTTGATCATGTTTTGAAACATTATAAAATGAATATATAAACTTAATAGAAGATGTATATCATTATTGTTAAGTCCATATACCAAGAAAGCAATATTTTCACAAAAATAGAAGATGTATATCATTATTGTTAAGTCCATATACCAAGAAAGCAATATTTTCACAAAAATACTTGTTTTGCAAACTTTCAAAACAACAAACATGATTTCATTGAACTAATTAAAGTTGATATTGATGAAATCATATGTAAGCATATAAACATGAAACAAAAATGTATTTTACAATTATATTCAATTGTTTCATATTTAAACATGAAAAACCAAAACAATAAATATGAAAGATGTAAATTCCAATTCCGCCAACCTCCATTGGATATGATCGTGAATGCGCAATTCCATCCACCCTCCAACATGTTGTTTGTCTACAATTGATACAAAAACACAAACACTAGACAAACAACATTAGAAGTAAATTATTTGTAAATCATCATCAAAATAAGAAGGCCAACAGAATTGTCAGCATATAATTATTCAGAGCCATCGCGGGAGCAGTAGTTGGTTGATGTGCAGACTCGAGAAGAACAGTGCCAAATTAGGTGGTGTTTGCAAGCAGGCATGACCAAGGGACACACAGGGAGATGAAGATGGTGGCATTGGACTTGAAGATGATGAGCGCTCATATTCAGTCCAAGCCAAGTTATGGAGGAGATAGATGTATCCGGTTCGTAGTGTAGAGTAGGAGAGGTGCACTGATATAATTTGAGACGAGCGATGTAGGTGGAGCACAAGGACAACACGGAGGGAGAGGTTATTGTTAGGCTCAAGTTGAAAGGACAAGCATGATTGAATTGCTTCTGATATTAGAGGTGGCAAAAATCTCTTGATGTACATAACAGAGGTGGAGGCACCACGACAAAGCAAATGATAGCGAGGGTCATGGGACGTCCTAGTTGTAGGCGTCTAAAAATGCCTGTAGATATCCGTACGCAGCTTGAGATGAAGATAAGACGATGAACGTAATCATCCGAGTCAAGAAGGATTATTCGAGTGACCCACACCTATCGGTCAGCTCCAAGAGAGTGCGCACGTCAGTCAGATCCAAGTGACCGTTGCGCACGTCAGTCAACTCGAGCCCATCAGTCAGCTCGTGCACATCAGTCAACACATGCACGTCAATCAACATGCGCATGATAGTCAACTCCAACTGATCAAACGTGCTCGTCAATCAGCTCGCGCTTATCAATCAGTGAAACGTAAAAGTCAACAAGACAACCAAATACGTAAAACGACAGAACCCCCGCGCCAGCGCGGGTCAGCCACGGCCGACCCGCTCCCCCCATAGGTCAGCAGTGCGTATCGCGCAGTTCCGACCGCCAAACGCGTTTTTGACGGTTTTGAGCAGTTTTCTTAGGATTTATCTGTTCCAGGGGTTCCCAACTGACATGATATCATCCACAAACGTGGTTATGCCATTATTGACTGAAGATAAGGCCAAATCGCTCATTCTCATCCAAATACCCCCAACCGAAGCCTATAAATACAGGCCTAGGGGCTTCTTTCACAGGGGCGCAATTATCAAGAGGAGGAGGTGCTATCGAGTTGGAGAGCAAGGGAGCACGAATTTCAGAGGAGGCTAACTGATCCCGGCGAAGTACTTCAGCATAAAGAGGGAGAGTTTGAGAGATCTGAAGCTTCGTCCGTCCATTCCTTGAGATTAGGCTTGGTCTTAATCTCGAGAAGAGCTACTGATTTTGCTTGGTCGATTTCAGAGCTTCAAACGAATACTTCCTTAGTGAAGTAGGAGCTCTATCAATTTTCTATCAACCGGATCTGATCCGTGGTGGTCCACAGATGTCAACATCCCCGACACAGGCAAAGATCCCACACAAGCAGTGGGTGATAAACGTCTATTGCGCTGTTTGACAAGAGTTGTACTATTTTACATTTTCATTGTATAAGTCGATCTTATAAAAAGATTTACGTTTCTCGTTTATTTAAGTTTATTATAACGATCAAAGTTGTAATAAATTCAAGGCAATAAAAACATCAACTTTTGACCCAAACATGCTGGCGACCACAGTGGGAGGCAACAGCCTTTCTGCGAAGGCTAATGTGTCGCAACCTTGAATCCGGATCCCTCTTGACGTAGAGGTCGAGTACGAGTTCGACCAGGCCAAGTTTGAGGAATATCTATCGTCCACCTCCTCCAGATCCTCCGCCTCTCATGCGCAGGAAGATCAACGCCCCCATTGCTGCTGCAATCGCACCTCGTAACGCCCCTCCAGCCTCTAATGAAGTCGGATTTACAGATCTGAACTCCTCCTCAATCAAGGAGTTGAGTACTGAAGGCGCGTCTACTTTATCGAAAAGAGCTCGCCAAAGGTAGCGCCAACACCTCGCATGCCAATTCGCCAAGGCTTTGGATCCTGTAGACTTGCGCTGTTTGACAAGAGTTGTACTATTTTACATTTTCATTGTATAAGTCGATCTTATAAAAAGATTTACGTTTCTCGTTTATTTAAGTTTATTATAACGATCAAAGTTGTAATAAATTCAAGGCAATAAAAACATCAACTTTTGACCCAAACATGCTGGCGACCACAGTGGGAGGCAACAGCCTTTCTGCGAAGGCTAATGTGTCGCAACCTTGAATCCGGATCCCTCTTGACGTAGAGGTCGAGTACGAGTTCGACCAGGCCAAGTTTGAGGAATATCTATCGTCCACCTCCTCCAGATCCTCCGCCTCTCATGCGCAGGAAGATCAACGCCCCCATTGCTGCTGCAATCGCACCTCGTAACGCCCCTCCAGCCTCTAATGAAGTCGGATTTACAGATCTGAACTCCTCCTCAATCAAGGAGTTGAGTACTGAAGGCGCGTCTACTTTATCGAAAAGAGCTCGCCAAAGGTAGCGCCAACACCTCGCATGCCAATTCGCCAAGGCTTGGGAGCCTGTAGACGGCATCCGTTACGAAGCGGATCTGAAATTCAAGGAGCGTCAAGTGCCCCAACAGCGGACAAATGACCAACCCTCCATGTCCTCAATGAATGAATGGATCCAAGTCAAAAGGACCCGTTTCACCCTTGAGGAATGCATCCAAAAACGCCGCGTACTGTTTGTGCACGCGCAAATTCTTGTGCAAAAGGCACAAAAGATGCAGGAGGAAGAAATGGAAAAGAAGCCACCAAGACTGCACAAAGGATGGAGGCCAAAGTCTAAGACGGCGGCCGAAAAGATCAAAAAATACGGGTCACCCAAGACTGACCCTCCAAGCCGCGGGTCACTCAGGTCTGACCCTCCAAGCTGCGAGTCACTCAGGTCTGACTCTCTAAGCCGCGGGTCACTCAGGTCTGACCCTCCAAGCTGCGGGTCACTCAGGTCTAACCCTCCAAGCCGCGGGTCAAGTCGCGGGTCACTCAAGTCTGACCCTCCAAGCCACGGGTCACTCATGTCTAACCCTCCAAGCTGCGGGTCACTCAAGTCTGACCCTCCCAGTCGTTGATCACCAGGGTCTGACCCGCGCTAGGGCCGAGACAGGAGACACTCTGCACCCATTTTTCTGATTCCGTCGAGTTCCTCTCCAGCTCTGATTGATCCAATACTTCCAGTGAAGCCTCACGGTAGTGTAGACTTGTTCAAAATTAAGAAGCCAATGGCGGATCATCTGGGTCCCTTGCACAAGGATCGAGGTAAAGATTCGATCAAAGAGCTCTTAGGTCTGGTGACTGAACCCTGAGCAACTCATCGAGCTGGGAGTTGCACTCGCCCTTATAACAAGTCTGAGGCTTCTCGTAAAGAGGAAACTCTCGTAGTCGACCGCCTCGGACTGCAAGTCAGTGTCCAAGAGCCTGTTGAGGTCCCGCGCTCACGAAAGCGTGGCTCCAAATGTGTGACTCTTGAGAACACCATCAAGGCGGCAAGTCCTTAGAAGGAAACATGTTCGTCAGATGATGACGTTATACCTGAGAAATCGTGTCGACACACGGTAGATTGCTCCGGTCATCATGCCGATGAGTTGTACTATCAGGCTGGGGGTACGCACAGATCTCGAAAGAGGGATACCCGGAGATGGACTTTCAATGTCCGTGCGTCAAACTTATCAGAGCAGTATTATCAGCGTGTAGCTATCCGAAGACCTCTCCACAAAGGGTCTCGGTATTCCAAAGGCTTTCCTCTAAAGCGTCGAAACCCAAATCAAGGCGTTCTCACAAAAGAAGATGTCTCGGTATTCCAAAGGCTTTCCTCTAAAGCGTCGAAACCCAAATCAAGGCGTTCTCACAAAAGAAGATCGGTCGTTCAAGATGACGAATTCCTCTAAAGCGTCGAAACCCAAATCAAGGCGTTCTCACAAAAGAAGATCGGTCGTTCAAGATGACGAATTCTCAGAAGTCACCATCAACATGGTCAATAAGGGAAAATCTCTGATTGTATCAAGTGGTTCTAGCCCCGACTTTTCTCCAGGAAGAGGAGTCAATTCGGGAATAGCCCAACTAAAGTCTCCACTTTAGCTAGAAGCTATCGGACCTAAAAAATCTACAGTCACGGTTAATATGGATGACAAGGGAAAATCGACTCGACCTTCTAGTTCTAACCCTCTCATATCACATCGTCTAACCCGGTTACGATCAGGAACCATTAGACAAAGGGATTATCAGAGAATGCAAAGGGGATTATCCTCGGATGATGAAACATCAGATGCTAACTCTGCAGTCACTTCCGACAAAATGGTATCCAGTCTGGGGCAATCCCACAAAGTGTTTATGATTAACACCGAGCAAGTAGCCAAAATGGTTGAGGATGCTCTAGCTAAGCAAAAAGAGAACTTCAAGTTCGAAATAAAAATGGCTATGCTACGGATGAGGGAAGAGCATGACCAACAGATCCGAGCCTTATCGAATCAGATAGGTGAATCCAGTCATCACAACAATGTTAGTCAAGCAGCTAGCAATTCAGATATGGATGAACACCTTAATGATGATAACCCTCTCGTTGGTCAGAACACTGGGGGTAGCCCCACTAAGAATAACAACGCTGGGGATGGTCCCACCGAAGATGATAACACCGGGGTGGCCGCGTTGTTCCTCTCAGAAATCATCCAAAGCATGATATAGACTAGGACGAGAAGATGAAAGATCTCGAGAGCAAAATCAACACTCTGATGTCTGCTCGAGAGGTGAAGAAAATCGGTATTCCGTGTCCTTACCCAAGAGAGTGGGATTCAATAGCATACCCGACGAAGTTCAACCTGATCAAATTCACGCCTTTCGACGGGAAGGATTCGCCCACTCAGCATCTGATCTATTTCAAGTCTCACTTGGGCATGATCTCTGGCAATGAGGCATTGATGTCCCGGTCATTTGTTGGCACCCTTTGCGGACCCGCCTTCGATTGGTACCGTCGTCTCAAGCTTGGAAGCATTAACAGCTAGGAAGACCTAGAGAACCTGTTCCTTGCCCACTTCTTTGATGATGATGCTGAGGTGTTAATCAGGACACTCTTCGATGAGAAACATGAATACGATGAGACGGTCGACGACTTCGTCAAGCGCTTCTAGAATAAGGCGATGAACTGCCGAGATCCGATCACAGAGGACTTCATCCTCCAAACCTGTCACAATAACCTCTCTTTGGACGTATTAGAAGTTATGAGAGTAGCACCATCCAACACCTTGAAAGAGCTGAAAGTATGTGGAGAGCAAGCTGAATGCTTCCTCAGAAAGAAGAAAGTCGAGAGAAGCCAACCGACGTCTAACCCTCCGAACTCAAGCTTCGTTTCCCGTGGTAAGGGGAAAGCACCTGTAGCAGTTATTGATGTTAATTAGACATCGCAACAACAACCCTAAAAACAGCAAAAGACTTCGGATCCGAGACTCTAAAAGGAGTACTTCTTCAAGGACGAAGACGTTCTAGCCATTTTTGAGTCCCTCCTTGAAAATAACAAGATCAAGCTACCACCTATCGCAGATCAGGAGGAAGTTGACAGTACTGCAGATCCGAAGTACTGTGCGTACCACAGGAGGATATTTCATCCTACCAAGGCTTGTTTCACTCTCAAGAATAGCATCAAAATCTTGGTTGAAGCGGCGTCATAACGCTCAATTAAGTCGAATGAAGACTCCGACAAGTATAAGAGTATAAACTGCTCCTTCTGACACTCCGAAGAGTATATGAGTATAAATTGTTTCTCAATACTCCAACAGGTATATGAGTCTAAACTATTTCCTAATTTTAACGGGAAGTTCCTAGAAGAATATCATATGTGATATTCTTAAGGATAACCCGATCATTCAGCTGAGTATAATGTTAGACCCAGCTTCACAAAGGAAGTTGGGGGTAGATGTAACGGGAAGTTCCCGAAAGAATTCTATATAGTGTATTCTTAGGGATAACCCGGTCACTACAAGAAGGTGATGAATAAGAAACTCCCACTCAAACTCCTGCTATGTCTGTGCACTCAGCGCTCCCATTGTCAGAGTCCGGACATAGTACTCAGAATTTTAATCTCCTAATCATTGATAATTGTCAAACCCCTTTGTGTTAAGTATTTGTCACTTAACACTAGGAACCCCCTTTGAGTGATTTGTATAAGTCAACACTCCCAATGTAATTTGTACTCCTACTTGGTCAAACCTTCCTACAGTTAGGACCACAACCAAAATCTCCTCTCGATTCCTTTCATGAATGATAGGTCCACTTTCAGACCGAGTAATCAAACCTTCCTACAGTTAGGATCATCTCAAACCTCCCACTTGGTCAAACCTTCCTACAGTTAGGACCACAATCAAAATCCCCTTTCGATTCCTTCCACGAACGAGAGGTCCACTTTTAAATCAAGCGATCAAACCTTCCTACAGTTAGGGTCGTCTCAAACCTCCTATTTGGTTAAACCTTCCTACAGTTAGAGCCAAAACCACAATTTACTCTCGATAAATGAGAAACCCACCTTTAGTTCGGTAATCAAACCTTCCGACAGTTAGGATTATGATAAATGAGAAACCCACCTTTAGTTCGGTAATCAAACCTTCCGACAGTTAGGATTATCCGAATCTTTTTGATTCTCAGAGTGGAGATCCCACTCTTTCCGACAGTTAGGATTATCCGAATCTTTTTGATTCTCAGAGTGGAGATCCCACTCTTAGTTTCACCTTCCCGGATTCTAGAAGTAAAGATCCCACTTTAAGATTCCTTTGGCAACGGGAGATAGAATATAAAATAGTGGCGACACCAACTCGGAACCGCAAGCGACCGCAACTCGACGATTGAAAACCCCCTTGGCATACTGGGAAGGTAGTAGTGGACTCCACCCACAACACGGAGCCACCTGCTCTCCCTAAGCAATAGAGCTGAAGGGTCAATAGTGGCGACACCAAACAAGAACTGAGGCTTTTTTAGCTCTGTCCTAGCCTCATCCGTCAACACTGCGTCTGTAGTTAACTCGCGTAACGTCAAGTGGTGCCCGTCGGTTACTCTCTTAACCAATTCATCTGGCTTGTCGGCAGCAAACGCAGGCACAGGATCAAGGAAAGGGAATCGGGGAGGCGTCGTATAGCTCGTACCCCCGACAAGATCAATGGCTACGCCTTTCGGGAGGGCCTCGTTAGAAAAAGTGGTTGCAAAGAAAAGACGAGGAGTTAGAAAAAAATCCACTCTCGGGGTCAGAAACTTTCTTGAGTCCCCTAAACAGGCGAATCTCACCCGGCGAAACCAATTTCATCTGACAAGTGTTGAATTCGCCTAACAAAGGGCAAATCCGCTTGACCAAAGCAGAGCTTGCCTGTCAAAGCAGAATTCGCCTTCACCCGATGAAAACTGATTTCGCCTGTCAAAGCAGAAGTCGCCTTCACCTGATGATAGCTGAATCCGTCTGAAAAAGGCCAGTTTCACCCAAATCGAGAAAATTACCAAAAATGGCAAAAGCCACTAAAGAAGATGAGCAGTGCTCATCTTCCCGACCCAGCATCGGTCGTCAATGCAAATTCGTTAAACAACCCATTAGACTTACCCAAGTGTGTCCTAGGAACGCTGACGGTCGTACCGACGGAGACGCCACCAGGATAGCAACCGGGACCCTTTCCCTTCGTAACACATTTCTTAGCTTTTAGCCCCATATTGAAAAGTTAGAGATGAAGCTGGAGTTCTTTCTCTCTAAAAATTTCGAGCAAGTAGAAATTCCTGAGCACAGTAGTCCTCACAGGAAAGGGACGAAGCCCATTTAAAGGTGAGATGTTGGCGGTTGAGAGACCTAGCCACGATCGAATTCGACGGCCCAGATCGCTCTTAATAGTTTAGTTTTTGGCGGTTACAGAGGAACCGTCAAAACAAGGAACGGGTCGGACAAGTCGAAACCCAGAACCCGAACCAAAATTTGTGACTAATCTAATGACCGGATTCGAGAACTACGGTCACGATTCGTCATCGAGTGAAGCGTACAGAAGAGATGTCGCTTTGTCAAATCGCATTTAATGCGACCTGACGAGCCCACGCAGCCTTAGATGGAAGGCACAAAGCTTCGCCTACGAACACGTGGCTCGTCTTTCGCCAATTCAAACTTCGCCTGTGAGGACGAATTTCGCCTGTGAACACATGGCTCGCCTTCCACCATTTCAAATTTCGCCCGTGAAAATGAAACTCCCCTACAAACATCAAGCTTGCTTCACCAGTAAGAACGAGTCTCGCCTGAGCCGCTCGTTTGTTTGGCCTAGTTCGTCCGTGAAGGCAAATCTCGAGTAGTCTAGCTCATCTGAAGTGTCGAGCCGTCAACGCGCATGAATGGAACGGTCTCACCTGCACAGTCAGACCTACCAAGCGATACAACCTATTGACACACCCTCCGGGCACACCCGTAGGTTAGAGGAGAAGTCTTAGCATTAAGTCTAAGAGAAACTACTCGACAACTCATCATACTGAGGGGAATAGTATGGCTAGCCCGATTCAAACGGTAATTGGTAAAGGCAAGTCAAACCTGTTGATAGCTGGGGGTTTGCTAAAAATCCTAAGAGAAACTACTCAACTACTCATCATACTGAGGGGAATAGTATGGTTAGCCCGATTCAAACAGTAATCGGTAAAGGCATATCAAACCCGTTGAAGGCTGGGGATTTGCCAAGGGGGAAATATACACTTAAAATATGGAAAAGGTGATAGATAGATAAAGAAAACATGATTCCATTCATAGCTAACTTAACAATACATTTAAAAGTTATGATGATACATTCAAAACAAAGTCATGATAAAACAAGAAAAGCCTCAAAATATCGATCCACTCTGTCAAACCTACGCCAGCTCAATGAAGGAGGCGAGCTCAGCTTTAGCGCCAGCTATCTTCCTTGCTTGATCCACATGGACCTGATCCTCTTCCTCCCTTCGGATCTTAGTCTCGAAAGACGCTGCAGCGATAGAATTATCATGACGAAGCATCTGAAGAGCCTGCATTTCCCTTTCAAGTGCTCCGTGAATGTTCGCACTTTCGAGTTGCAAGCCTTTCAGAGCCGTCTCTTCTTCCATAATCTAGGCCTTCATTCTAGCAATAGTAGAGACGGAGGCATCAATCTCTGCCTACAGTAGACACTGTCGGGTGAGCAGATCCGCAACGAGAGCCCTTTTGTCCGATAGGTCCTTCTCCCAAATCTCCCACTCTCCTCTCCTTCTGATACCTGATACGAGCCTGAGCCACGAGCCGCTCCATGTCCGGTTCCCAATCAGCCCGCAGCAGGACTTCCAAGCATGTCAGACATGACTCGAAACTGAGAAGACTGACCAGACAAGATGAAGCCTCTCGAGCCTCGCCCATACGCCTGAGAGCGGCGACGCAGTTCATCAGGAAAGGTTTAAAGTCTACGTAGGTTCCCCAGCCAAGGCTAGTGATAGAGACCGCTTGCTTCATGGCGTTCTGCAGTTGCCTGAGGACGCCCTGTGCAAATCTGGAGCTCGGAGAGACAGATTCATGACCAACTGGAACCATGGCAATGGGTTGGATCAGAGGGATAACCACTTCGCCAGGAAGAGGAGACTGAGAAGACCGCTTGGGGGAAGCATAGGTGCATTCCTCCTCCTCGTCCTTCGAAAGGATGATGGGTTCAGGCTGGACAGCCTCCCTCTTCCCCTTTGAAGCATATGTTCTCACTCCCGAAGCCATTTCGAATCTAGGAAGTCTGAGTTTTCTCTAAGAAGGTTTGAGTGAGAGAACTTACGAGTGTAGTGATCCTCCTACAAAGGAGATGAATCAACACTATATACGCAAGACCTCGACCATCAAGATTCGCTGACCATTTGAAGCATACAGAATCGATTCGGCAGTTCCAATCGATCGAGCACAAACAAAGCAAAACGTTTGGAATGCCGCACGGAATAGCCAAGATCGGGCGACTCTTTATCGATACCTGTATCTATTTTGGTATTAATACTTGTATTGAAACCTAGTTAACATTTATAGATTAAAGGCTAAAATTGTGTAACTTGAGAGCTAAGTTTGATCCAAGGGCTAATAATATTGAGTCATATATTCTATAAATAGGGGTAGAGAGTGAGGATTTGGGATGTAAAAATTTTATAAACTCCATTTTAGAGAGGAGAGTTACTCTTAATTGATAATACCTTCTAAATTGTAAATGTTTTACTTGTAATAAATAAAAAATTTCCTTTTTTCCATTTTTTTCTTCTTCCTCTCCTTTAGCGATGAAGATTTATTTCTCAAATGGTCAACTCCTTACAATGTAAATCTTTATTTCCCCTTTTTATTTTCTTGTTTTAGAAATGCATATTTTAGGGTTTTATTTATTATTTTTACTTCATGTTTGGTAAATTAGATTTATTGCTTTGTAGTGTGGATTTATTTTATGTTTTATAGTGTATATTAATTTTCTTGCCCTTTTATTGTTTTGTTATGAAGATTTTATTTTTTTTCTTTCTTTTTTAAGATTTGTAGAGTAAATTTTATTTCTTTCTTTATTTACTTTGTAGTTTAGAGTTACTTTCTTGTTTTTTAATGTAAAACACCGTAAATTTGAATATATTGTGAAAAATAATATTAAATAATTTTTATCATGTTTTATAGTATTCTAGGATGAATGAGTATGGTTGTAATCGATTTTAGATTGATTAAGTACATATATACATGTTTAATAGAGTGAACATGAACGAACACAAGAAATCAGTCGGCAGAATACACCTCTAGTCGGTCTACCGACGGCAAGCCATCAGTCGACCGAAAGGCACTTATCAATCGACTGATGGCAAGCCATCGGTTGACCGACGGGTGCACGAACCTGAGTTCTATTTTGGGTCAGTTTTGTTTCAGTTCGGCCCGTTTGTGTACATAAGTATATATACCCGATATTTTTTCCCTTATTCCTAGATTTTTCACGTGAACAATCAGCCACCCTCTCTCCTCAAAACCCTGGAACTTACTTAGGTGAATTTTGAGAGCTTTCAGAAGCAAAATCAAGAGGAGGTGAGATTCACAGCTTTCTGTGAAGGAGGATCGTGTTTTCTTGCATTTTTGGGAGCTCAGCACATTTTGAGGCGAGTTTCATCTCCTTCAATAACATCCTCGTTTTTATTTAACTTCTTTTGGTTTTATTTTGGTTTTGTTGGATTCCTAAAACCTAGTTTATTTATAAAAATCACTATTTTCGAACTATATGATATAAGTTTGAATCTTTTGATTTGAAAAGATATAAAATGAATTTTTTGTTTTGGGTTTAAGATTTGAACGTTATCTAACATGAGTTTTGTTCAAGATAGTTGTTTTCTTAATGATTTAACAAATAGAAGCATGCTAGGATTCTGTAATTTTCCTCAAGTTGATTATTGGTGTTTTCATGCAGTATAAATAACCCTAAATATGTTGATTTAAGTTTTATACATGAGCTTTATTGAGAAATTTTTGATTTTTGATAAATATATGAAAAAAACAACTTTTTCTAAAAAATTTGAAATTTTGCTCTGATCGGTCAACTGGTCATGGGTGATCAGTCGATCGATGTTGTCAATCAGGATTTCCTGTTGCTCTGGTCAGTTGACCGGTCATGGACCATTAGTCGACCGATCAAGGCTATTGTGCACATTTTGTGCAAGCCATCAGTCCACCGATGGCACATGATCGGTCGACTGGTCTTGGCATTTTTGTGAACTTTGTGCTTTTCTCACATGTTTTGATCACACATACGAAGTACGAGTCGCACATTGGTACACGTGTGTATTTTACGAGAGTACACATATTGAATTTAAGCATGCACGAGCGTTTGGAGGTGCGTAACCTATATTTTGAGTTTGTCGTGTTAGAAAATGACATATATTGCATTTCATGATAGTTGGATGCTTGAGTGGGTTAGTTGGTATATCGCAATGAGACCGCGGTAGACTACACTCAGGGTGGCTAGTTAGTATACTGCAATGAGACCGCAGTAGACTACACTCTGTTGTGAATTATTGTTTTCCGGAATAGGGTGATATGCCTATTTCTGCAGGGCGATTAAGTAAGGTAGATGATGCCACATGATATTGTGAGCGTCTTACTGAGCAATATTATTTTCTGATACAGAATCACTACACTCAGGATGGCTAGTTAGTATACTACAATGAGACCGTAGTAGACTACACTACATTGTGCATCATTATTTTTTCGGAATAGGGTAATATGTGTTGGCCTCTTTGTTTTGATGATGTTTAACAAACAATTTACCACTAATGTTGTTTGTCTAGTATTTGTGTTTTCCTATGTATTGTAGACAAACAACGTAGTTGGAGGATGGATGGATTGAGCCTACACGATCATATCAAGAGGAGGTTGGCGGAATTGTGGAGTGAAGCATCATACAATTCAAGTTCAAGATCCAAGTTTAGCTTCATCCGCAACGTGTACCAAGTTGAGCTCAATGAAGATCAAGATCAAAGCTTGGGTAATTTAGTTTAGGAGTTTATATTATGTGTGTTGGTACTTTAAGCTCAATATCATACACACACACACATTTATTGGTTTCCATGTATATATATAGTTATATATATACATATATGTTTTGGTTTGATAGTTTTCAAGTTTTACTATGAAACAATTGAATACAATTGGAAAACATATTTTTGTTTCATACTTAATACATTTATATGGTTTCATCAATATCAATTTTATTTAGTTCCATGAAATCATGTTTTAGTGTATTATATGTGTATTTTGATAAAATACTATATTCACTATTTATAGACTTCATAACAATAGTTTACATCTTCTATTAAGTCTATAAAATCATTTTGTATTGTTTCAAAACATGGTTTAGCTAAAATGTCAAAACTCATGTGTTTATATTTTTGTGTTTTGGACCTCCTTGGAAAATAATGATATTTTACATTTGGGAAGTCCTTTCTGAAAACCAATCACTGTAGCATGTTTATTATCATGTCTACAATCATTTCCCAAAGTTTTACATTTTTTGGAATTTATTTGATATTTTTAAACAGCGTTTTAAAATCAGATATACAGTTTTTGAGTATCAGTTTTCGGTCGACCGAACCGTACCTCTAAGGTAACTCAAGAAATGTTTTAAACAAGTTTAAAGAGTTTTAAACAAGGGTTTAAGTGAGTTTTAGTGTTTGTTTGGTTTGAAGATTATTTTCACAAGTGGAGGAGATCATCTTCTTGTTTGGGCTTCATATCTCCATCTCTCCATCTTGATCTAGAGAAGTTTTCCTAAACTCAAGTCTAGCTTTTATTTATAATTATTTGTTGATTATCATTTCTATTAAAGCTAGTTTTATATTGAGTTTAGTTTGATTTGATTTACTCTTTGTTTGCACACACAACCATTGAGCTTATTGTATTTGCATACATTATATAATTGGGTTGTGGGATAGTGTGACATTGAGTTGAGCCTAATTGAGTTCTCACCTTGTTAGAGAGAACAATCATTTACTGTATTTGTGCTTAATTGTGAGATCACTTTGTAATACATTTGTACACCGAGTGAGGAGTGTGTGGTGAGAGTCGGGGATCGTCCCAAGAGGAGTGGCGTCGGTTGACGTGCCTAGGGAGAGGTTGTAACCGAGCACTTGAGGGAGACACGGCTAGGTCCAACACTTAGTGGGTGTAGAGTGTGATTGCATAGTGTTTTGTTGTGTGAGAGTTTTCGATGAACTTGTAAACTGAGTGTGTAGAAGAAGTTCCGGCTTCCAAACCGGATTGTGTTAGTGGATTTCTCCCCGGGAGTGGGGAGCGGAGACGTAGGACGGAAGGTCCGAACTCCGTGATCATATTGCTTGTTTGAGTTTGTCTTTGGCGTATTTGTTTTTGCATTTATCTTATATCGCCAATTGTACATTGCTCATCTATTTCATCCACTATCTTGTTTAGATTGTTTACCCTTGTGTTGTTTATATATCCTTGCACATACTTTGCCTATATCTCTTTGTTAGGATATATCTCTTGTTCATATTACTTATCCTAGCTTACATATCTTGTTGTATCTCATACTTGCTAGAATAACTTGTTAATTTATTTTAATTGGCATTTAATCGGATTAGATTAGCATAAGACCCTAATCACCCTCCCTCTAGGGTCCAACAATTGGTATCAGAGCTTGGTGCTCTTTGATTTAAGGTCTAACCACCTTGAGTTAAAGATCCAAGTTATCTTATTTGTGCTAATCTAGTTATGATTACTTTTATCTTGCTTGCATATTTTCATATATATATCATGAATATGAATATGTTTCGTTTAGGCTATGAATCAAATGTTGCTCCAAAATTCATTAATTTTCCCTATGCACAATGGGCTTCTAGATTTAAACTATTTGTGCAATCTAGAAATATTGACTTATGGGAAGTTATTGATTGTGCTTACATTGTACCCACATTGGAGAAATCCAAGTGGAGCGATCATGATAATAAAATGTTTACAATGAACAAGCGTTTGTTAGAATTTTTGCTTAATGTTTTTGACTCATCATTTTCTAACAAATTTATTCATTTTGATAGTGCTTACAAACTTTGGAAATTTATTGAAGCACATCAAGGGGACTTGGAGGCAATCCGACAAGCTTTGGAGGATTCTTCTTCAAGTTCATGTGGAACATCATGCACTCGGTCACAAGAGGATAACTCTTGTGTAGTAAGCGATTCCGATTCTGATAATGATTTATCTATTAATGAACTCGCTTGTGCATATGATAGATTATCTCATGCCTATACAAAATTACAAAACAATTTTATTGATATTAAAAGCAAGCATATTAGTTTAAAATCCGATCATGAGTCGCTAGCTTCCAAACTTGATATTGTTGTTAAAGAGAATGCTATTTTAAAAGAAAACAATGAGTTATTAAGTTTGGAAAATAATAACATGTCTTCATCTATTGCTAGCTTAACTCATGCTAATAATAATGCCATGATAGAAGTAGAAACTATTAGAAATAAGTTTAATTCTTTTAGAAATGATCATGTTTCATCTACTTCTATTTCCAATGCTTGTATGCATAATGATGAATTGAATCTTGTGAAAAACCGAATATCATCTTTAGATTCAACCCTTAAAACATGCATTGTAGATAATAAGAAACTTATGGACTTGGGTGCAAAGTCTAGTACTACAACTTCTAAACCCGTACACTTTGCACACTTGTATAGTAAAACTTATAAATGCTCCATTTGTGGTCGAAAAGGCCATTTAGCTAAGTTTTGCTATGATGCACAAAAACATAAGAATATTAATCCTTCTTGTGCATCTCATCAAGTTTCTTCATCACATGTACACACACATGCACCTATTTCTCATCATAAGCATGCTCTTGTGTATCATTGTGATTTTTGTGGTAGAGTTGGTCACTTAGCCAAGTTTTGTTTTGATTTGCGAAAAGTTTCTAAATCGCAAAATATTTCAAGTAGACCAACATTATTTCAAAATGTTTCTCATTTGCAAAATAATCTTAAAAGACCATCTTTATTTGCAAATGTTCCTCGTGCACATCCACATGGTCAACATAACCAAATGCATCCTCTTCATTGCACTTATTGCAATCGAATGGGTCATTTGCATAATTATTGCTATGACCGGACCCGTGCACTAAATGCGCCCAAATGGGTTCATAACCCTAGGGCTTTGAGCTTGAATGATAGGGGTCATGTCCCTAAATCGTTTGGTACCAAAAGTTCTTGGGTACCAAAACAAATTTAATTTTTATACCAAGAATTTTAGTGTTTTTCTTTTTTCCTTTTCTTGGTTTTGAAAAAATTACACTTTAAACTTTTGAATATGAAAACAATTTTTTTTTAATTCTTTTGTTTTCATGGTTATTGGTTTTGTTTTGATGAGAGGTTTATGTTTATATAACCCCCCCGGATTTATTGGGTGTTTATTCCCAAATCATGTTTACCGGATGCAAGAATGATTAT
This sequence comes from Asparagus officinalis, assembly GCF_001876935.1. NCBI lineage: Eukaryota > Viridiplantae > Streptophyta > Magnoliopsida > Asparagales > Asparagaceae > Asparagus > Asparagus officinalis. The sequence continues at coordinate 41,444,421 of NC_033803.1, forward strand.
ATGGGTTAGAACAAGCTTAAGAGCTTGATATATTGTTGTCTCTCTTGAAATTCCTTTATCAAAGATTTTGTTTTGAAGTATTACTTTGAATTCATTATATTTCACTTATATGATGATATTTATGTGTTTGTGCTTATGGATCATCTATTCGTGCCTTATAATGTATTCCATATGTGGTTTGATCAAATCCCACAAAGAAAATTTTCTTGATTGATCAAACATCGTTTTTGGATTTAAACTTTGATTTATGATTTCATTGGTTGATTTGTTTTCATTTGAAAACTTTTTACTTGATTCTCATGTCTTCCTTCTTGTGATTTCATAAATTTTTTTTACATGGTTTTTATGTTTTTGATATGAGACAATATGTTCATTTATATATGTTCTCATTATCTCTTGAATGTGAGTGATTCTTAGCATATTTTTTATGCTTGCTCATATGTTTGCCATGATCCTTCATTGCATATATTCCATATGGCATTTTGATAGGGGGAGCAATCCCTATATCCTTCTATGTGTTATACTCACTCATGCATATTGTTAGGGGGAGCTTTCGCTCTCTTATTCGTTTTGTCCCCTTTTTGGAGAAATATTGTGAGTATAGTCCTTCTTGTTTATATGCATGATATATTATACTTTGTATATTCATTTCCTTTCATGCATATATACTTTTTGTAAATTGTTTGTCATCATCAAAAAGGGGGAGATTGTTGGCCTCTTTGTTTTGATGATGTTTAACAAACAATTTACCACTAATGTTGTTTGTCTAGTATTTGTGTTTTCCTATGTATTGTAGACAAACAACGTAGTTGGAGGATGGATGGATTGAGCCTTCACGATCATATCAAGAGGAGGTTGGCGGAATTGTGGAGTGAAGCATCGTACAATTCAAGTTAAAGATCCAAGTTTAGCTTCATCCGCAACGTGTACCAAGTTGAGCTCAATGAAGATCAAGATCAAAGCTTGGGTAATTTAGTTTAGGAGTTTATATTATGTGTGTTGGTACTTTAAGCTCAATATCATACACACACACACACATTTATTGGTTTCCATGTATATATATAGTTATATATATACATATATGTTTTGGTTTGATAGTTTTCAAGTTTTACTATGAAACAATTGAATACAATTGGAAAACATATTTTTGTTTCATACTTAATACATTTATATGGTTTCATCAATATCAATTTTATTTAGTTCTTTTACTATGAAACAATTGAATACAATTGGAAAACATATTTTTGTTTCATACTTAATACATTTATATGATTTCATCAATATCAATTTTATTTAGTTCCATGAAATCATGTTTTAGTGTATTATATGTGTATTTTGATAAAATACTATATTCACTATTTATAGACTTCATAACAATAGTTTACATCTTCTATTAAGTCTATAAAATCATTTTGTATTGTTTCAAAACATGGTTTAGCTAAAATGTTAAAACTCATGTGTTTATATTTTTGTGTTTTGGACCTCCTTGGAAAATAATGATATTTTACATTTGGGAAGTCCTTTCTGAAAACAATCATTCCCCAAAGTTTATTATCATGTCTACAATCATTCCCCAAAGTTTTACATTTTTTGGAATTTATTTGATATTTTTAAACAGCGTTTTAAAATTAGATATACAGTTTTTGAGTATCAGTTTTCGGTCGACCGAACCGGTCGACCGAACCTGAGGTCAAATGTTCACTGGGCGACAGAGAGTCTGTCGGTCGACCGGTCCGGTCGACCGATGAAAATTTCCGGTCGACCGACGAATTTTCCGATCGACCGATGATGTTGTTTTCAGCTTCCAACGGCTAGTTTTTTTACCGTTGCCTTAGGGCTGTTTTGTCTTTTTGCTTGGGGTTTTTGGCTGAGTTGTGAGAGGTTATAAATATCCCATTGCTGATCTCTTCTCCATCATCAAGAAGTGTTTTAAACAAAGTTTTTAAACAAGGGTTTAGGGTTTTATTGTTTGTTTAAAGATTGGGTTTTTGTTTACAAAGGAGGAAGTTTTCACTGCCGATTGAGGGATTCATTCTCAATCCTTTAAATCACTTTGTAATACTCTTGTACACCGAGTGAGGAGTGTGTGGTGAGAGTCGGGGATCGTCCCAAGAGGAGTGGCGTCGGTTGACGTGCCTAGGGAGAGGTTGTAACCGAGCACTTGAGGGAGACACGGCTAGGTCCAACACTTAGTGGGTGTAGAGTGTGATTGCAAGAGTGTGAGTTGTAGAGTTTTCGGTTAGCTAGAAAACCGAGTGTGTAGAAGAAGTTCCGGCTTCCAAACCGGATTGTGTTAGTGGATTTCTCCCCGGGAGTGGGGAGCGGAGACGTAGGACGGAAGGTCCGAACTCCGTGATCATATTGCTTGTTTGAGTGTGCTTTGGCGTTCATTCATATTTATGTTCATATCTTATATCGCCAATTGTACATTGCTCATCTATTTCATCCACTATCTTGTTTAGATTGTTTACCCTTGTGTTGTTTATATATCCTTGCACATACTTTGCCTATATCTCTTTGTTAGGATATATCTCTTGTTCATATTACTTATCCTAGCTTACATATCTTGTTGTATCTCATACTTACTAGGATAACTTGTTAATTTATTTTAATTCGCATTTAATCGGATTAGATTAGCATAAGACCCAACCCCCCCCCCCCCCCTCTAGGGTCCAACAATATGCCTATTTCCGCAGGGCGATTGAGTAAGGTAGATGATGTCACAGGATATTATGAACATCTTACTCAGCATTATTATTTTCTGATAGAGAATCACATAGATCGTATTCATGCTTCCATGTTATTTACCCGAGAGTTGTCATACACAACATATTCTATGTGACCTTCATTTTATTTTCTAACTGAGGTTGTCATACACAACATATTCTATGTGAGCTTCATTTTATTGGATGTTTATTCTTGTGACTGTGCCACCTACCCGAGGTTAGTGTGAGATATTTGACGTGACTTGTATTGGATGAGATTTAGTAATTGGTTGTTCTTTTATTTATTGTTTTATTCATAGGATTTGGAGTTGGGATAGCGATTCACAATTTAAGACAATGTATATACATGAGGGTTTCCTTGTTTTGATTATTTCGCTCAACGTACTAATTCTCGTGTTGTGGATTTCTAAATCTTAATTTCTTTTTAGTTCAGGATAGATGATTTATATATCTATATGTACTAACTTGTATTTTCTTACACCAACCCCCTTCTCCTGGGGGTGGTGGAGATGTTCTCGCTAGCGCTTTGACGCTCGTTGTTTCCCCTCTTTTCAGGCAGCGAGTCAGGCGTCTGAAGAGTCCCAGGTTGACGGAGTTTCGGCTTAGTTTCCATCATTTATTATTAGTAGTTATTTATGCTCCATAGTATTTATTATTTGTTTTTCAGACATTAGAGTTGTATTTCATTTTGAAAGGCTGAGTGCCTTAGTACTATTTTAGTTGACTCTTATGTATTAAGATATTTCACATTTATTCTAGTTTCTCAGTTGTACTCTCTTCTACTATGTTGGAACATGATTATGACTATTTTAGATATATTTTTCTCTATATCATGTTCATTACGTAATTTTACATGCTTTGTACCTATATTTCTTTTGTTAAATTCATTAGAGAGATATTATTGTGATGGTGAAACGTATCTTTGCACATTGTGCGTACATGGCAGGTTTGACATCTTTGGGTTCATCTTGGACTGCAGTCTTATGTGAAACCAGGAGCGTCACATTTAATGCTTTCTAGTATAGACTTTTTTATTTTATTGTATGAGTAGCTAATTCCTGTAAAAAATATAGGACTAGAAAATTTCCTTTGATATTTTGAATTGATCTCTTTGTACTTAAAGTGATCATGTTAGGATAATCAACTAGAGAACTAATTAGTGGAAAAAGAGTTTGATAGTCTACATTTTTTTTGAGTAGTTTGATAGGTTATACTTATTCAATTTTGGGGTTATTATCTAGTAGTTTATTTCTTTTCATGAGTGAATATATTGCTTAGATATATGTATGATAGTTATGTTTGTTTTAAGTAGATTGACAATCCATACTTGGTAAATTTAAGAAATATGTGAATAAAAAGAGAGTAATTCTTAAATACAATTTGAAATTAACTAGTGAATTAAATCTTAAATTTCTATTCTTCTCTCTTAATTTCCTCAATCTTTTTATTCATTTGTTATTTTGATTTGGCTTTATTTTATTTGCTTTTATTTTGTTGTTCTCTTTCTCTCATTCTTCTCTTTTATTTTAGCCTTTTATTTTTATGACAATCCTTTACTCAAAACACACACTATTTTTATTTACCACTCTCATTAGTTTCTTACACAATCTAAGAGCTCAAATAGGATTATCTTTCTAATACTATCCTTCACCATGGATTAATATCTATAATAATATAACTTAATTGTTGTGCACTTACAACTTAGCATATTTTTTGTACCCATTAAGTTTTTAATGCTGTCACGGAGGAAGGTGCATGTAATGAGGATTCTCCTATTTTAATTCTTTGATTTGTATGTTTCATTGTTAAGGATTGAACTAGAATAAGATTGAAGGTTGAACAAGAAGAATTGTTTCAAGAGGGGTCAACCCCTTAAAAAGGTTAGTTTGCTTCTTATGATTTTCAATTATACGCTCTAATTAGGTTTTCACAATTAGAGGCAATTAGGAAATAATTAAAAAATAATAAAATTTTTCCCTTGTTGACCATAAAAACCAGCCTCTAGTTAAGTAACTACTAAACAAGATAACAAATTTAAACAGATCTCTCGCTCTCTCTCTCTCTCATTTGTTTACTTGTTGACCCTAATTAAGAAAACTATTTTCGCATCCTCTTGTAGTTGCTTTTAATTTTTAGGGTTGCATTGTATATAGTTAGTAGGAATTTATAAAAGTAATTTAAGCATTTTGATTTGATCACTCACTTGAAAACTCTTTTAATGGCAAAAACACCTAATCAAAATAAGGTGTGGGATTTTCATCATCCTTTTTTAGCACACAAATCAGTAATTCCTCACTACACGAACCTAAACCTTCTAAAATTCAATAAGATATCGACTCCTAAGAATTCAAGCTTAATGGGAAATTATTTTTAAGTGGACCGGTTTAAGTTTATTTGACTCTAGTGGTGTCTAAGGCAAGTTTTAGGGGTTGCGTAAGATGCTCAGTAATAAAATAGGTACTAATTGGTCATTGACCTCCCTCTAGTACATTTCTAAATAGTATTATGCCTAAGAGGAATAACACTCCAAAAGTTTTACGAGTATAAACTACAAGACACTCCAAAACTTTTACGAGTATAAACTGTAAGACACTCCAAACTTTTATAAGTATAAAGTGTAAGATACTCTAACTTTTAAGAATATAAACTGAAAGAAATTCTAAACTTTTATGAGTATAAATTAAGACTAACTCGAAACTCTAAGAGTATAAACTATGAGTAAAGCTATCAGGTAGGCATGGTCTGCACAAGGTAAAAAAAACTGCTCTCTTGCTATGATAACCTTTTACAGAAAGCTTCCATTCAAGTAAAGTCAGTTTTATACATAACTAGATTCAAAATATGATCTATTATTTCAAACGAGAAGTCATTTGAAGTTTTCTAGACAAAGTTACGGCAAAAATAAATGTAGACTTATGCACAGTCTAGGGTAGGCCGAAAATACAGATCAGAATCAGTGCTTTTGCGTCATCTCATTTCATAAAAAGAAAAAGTATTCAACAGCCTCGAACTCTAAGAGGATAAACTATGAGTAAGTTTGATGCCACACAGGCTTGTCCATCAAAGTTCAATAAACAAATTTCTTGTGTATTCAGTGATGATTTCATCTTTATTGAGAGATGATTGTAACAATTGCAAGTATGAAATATTAAAATATTGTTTACTTGGAATATCTATTTGCTATGAAACAATATGTCTAATCTCCAATATAATAAATAAGGTTTATTTGAAAAAAAAAGAAATTATTTCTAAAAGGACATTACATATGTTAGAAGAGTTTTAAAGCTAGTTGAACATGCTTCATACTCGGCTTTGAGATGTTGTATATTAGGAGAACTTTGTTGTGCCTAATGAAGCAATTGCATAAAATTTTCTTGTTTGTACAAGGCCTTAGGGTTTTCTAAAATTTATTTTCTGCATCATGGCCCATGCCTCAAAAATTTTATTCTCGAAGCATGAAGCTTTCGAGGTGCATGGTCCTCTATTCTGGAGTTGAACTCCATACTTGAACCCTATTCTCGAGTTAAACTCCATACTTGAACCACATGGCACCTTGAGAATAAACTTTTAAAACAGAGGAGAAGCCTAAGGGTTTCTGAACTTATTTTATAAATTAAGGCTACGTTCATCTATTTTGCATTAAGGAGCAAGGCCTTAGGATTTCCTAAAATTTATTTTCTACATCATGGTCATGTTAGGTCTCATGTCTATGATTCTATTATCTAATCTGGTTTTAATGATTAACAAACAATTCCTAACATCGCTTTTCGAGTATTCGCATTTGCTTGTTACTGTAGGTGTAGGCGTCAAAAGTTGCCTATAGGTTCCCGCACACAACTCAAAATGAAAAGAAAGTGATGAACGCTATCACCTGAGTCAAACGAGATTATCCGGTGCCATAAAAGTGCTAACGAGTGCACGAAGTAAGTCAACAAAGCGTACGATTCAACAAAACGACGAAATGCGCAAAACGGCGGAACAGGACCAAACCAGAGAAGCCCCTTGCAGCCGAGTCGCATCAAACGACTCAGCCAAGGCCAGGTAGCTCAGCCTTGGCCGAGCCACCGTAGGGTGGCTCGCGCGCAGAAATGCTGAAAATGTATTTTCGATGGTTTTTCTCAGGATTTATTCATTTTAGAGCCTCCCAACTATTTTGATATCATCTCTAAATGTGGTTAAGCTGTTATTAACTAAGGATAAGGTCAAATCATTAATTCCTATCCTAAAACGCTACATCCAAAGTCTATAAATATAAGCCTAGGGTCCTATACGTAGGGGATTTGAAATTTAGACGAGGTACTATCCCTGTGAAGAGTGAATCATGAATTTCAGAGAGGCTAGCAGATCTTGGCGAAGTTCTTCAGCATAAAGAGGGAGAGATCGAGAGATCTGAGGCCCATTCCCCTTTCCTTCGGATCAAACTTGGTTTTGATCTTGAGAATAGTAGTAATCTCACTTGGTCGAGATTATTTACTTCTACGAATACTTCCTTTGTGAAATAAGAGCATTAAATTTTTGTTTTGCCAACCAGATCTGATCCGTGATGGTCCACAGACTAATGCGTCCCCAGCACAAGCAAAGATCCCATGCAAGCAGCGGGTAATAAATGTCATCTGCGTGTGTTTGAAGAGAGTTATAATTCTTATTTTATTTGTGTAAGCGAGAAGTCTTATAAAAAGACTAACTCTTTTGAATTCATTGTAATTGATAAACATGTAATGGATTCGAAAAATAAACCAACTTTCGATGCAAACACGCTGGCGACCATAGTGGGAGCCAACAGCCTCGCTTCCGAGGCCGCTGGCGACCATAGTGGGAGCCAACAGCCTCGCTTCCGAGGCTGTCGTGTCGTAGCCAATGATTTTGATCCCGATTGATGAAAAGGTTGAGTACGAGTTCGACCAGCAAAAGTATGAGGAGTATCTATCATCCTCCTCCTCTAGATCCTCCTCTCCTTGCAAGTGCAGGAAGATCTCCTCTTCAAAGAAGATCCGCTGGTCTTCATATCTGAAGAAGACTCAGGGTGATGACTCTCGCCCAGTTGTTGCTACAGCTTCCCCTTGCAAGGCTCCTCTGACATCAAATGAAGTAGGAATGCCAGATCACAATGACTCCTCTTCAGTCCAGGAGTTGTTTACCGAAGGCACGCCAATTCTGACGAAGTGGACTCGTCAGAGGCAATGCCAACACCTCTTACGTCAGCTCACCAAGTCCTTAGAGCTGATTGATGGGATCCGTTATCATGAGGATCTAGAGTTCAGGAAGCGTCAAGCGACTTAACCACCTCAACGACACACAGTTGATTCCTCCATCAACCCATCAACCAATGAATAGGTCCGTGTTAAAAGGACCAGCTCGATTCTCGAGGAGCATATTCAGAAGTGTCGTGCACTACTCGCGTATGCACGTGTTCTTGTGTAGGAAGCACAGAAGTTGCACAAGGAAGAGGTGGCCAAGAAACTACTGAAACTACGCCAAGTATGGAAGTCGAAATCCAAAACAGCAACTCAGACAAATGTCAAGATGCATGGAAAACACGAGCCACCCAAGAGTGGCTCGGCCAAGGCCGAGCCACCTCAAGGTGGCTCACACCAAGGCCGAGCCACCTCGAGGTGGCCCGCACTAGCCTCGCCTCCTGCGATTGTTTTCGTGTCTCTGACAGCCTCTGTTTCTACTCTAGCTGATCTCATACTTCCAGTGAAGTCTCACGACAGCGTGAATCAGTCCCGATACAAGATAACGATGATGGATCATATTGGTCCTTTGCACGAGGATCCAGGAAAAGCTCTGTATAAAGAGTGTTTGGGTCCGGTAAACAAATCCCGAGCGACTCTTTAGGCTGGGGGTCGTATGTGTCCTCCTAACAAGTTGAAGCCATTCCATATCGAGAAAATACCCGTAACCGCCCGCTTGGGGTTACGTGTCCAGATTCAAGAGTCCGTCGAGATTCCACACTCGCAAAGGGGTGGATCTAAATGTACGACTCCTAAAAACACCAACAAGGCGTTACATACCTAGAAGAAGATGTGTCTGTTACATGACAATGTCATACCTTGGGAATCAAGTCAACAGCTGATAGGTTGCTCCGGCCATAACGTAGATGAGTTGTATTATCAGGCTGGGGGTACGAAGAAATCTCAAAAGAGAAGTATCCTAGAATCGGACTCTCACTGTCCTTGTGAGAAGTTAATCAGGACAGTATTATCAGAGTATAGCTGCCCTAAGACCGCTCCACGAAGGGTCTTAGTATTCGAAAGAATCTCCATCAAAGTGTCCAAATCTAAATCAAGACACTTATACAAGAAGAAATTTGTCGGTCGTGATGACAAGCTTCTGGAAGTTACCATCAATGTGTCCGATAAAGGAAAATCGACAAGGCGTTACAGCCTTGACTCTTTCTCGGAGGCATCTCAGCACATCGTTACGGTTAGGAACTAGACAACCTAGACTAGATAGAGGACACTCCTCGGAGGATGAAACGTCAGACACCAATTCTACTATCGCTTCCGGCAATACAGTGTCCAGCACAGGACAATCTCATGAGGTGTTCATGATCAACACTGAATAAATGGCCAAAATCCTCAAAGACGCTCTGGCCAAGCAAAAAGAGAATTTCAAATTCGAAATGGAAATGATTGTGCAACGGATAAGGGAATTACATGATCAACAGATTCAAGCTATATCAAATTAGATTGGTGAATCTAGCCATCGCAACGCTACTAATCAAGTAGATAGCTATTCAGACATGGATGAAAATCTCAACACTAATACCCCTCATGTTGACCAAAATGTTGGGGGTGGTCCCACCGAGGATGACAATATTAGGGGTTTTCCAGTTGTTCCTCCCCGAAATCGCCCGAAGGAAAATACGGGCGAGGACGAGAAAATGAAAGACCGAGAGAGCAAGATCAACGAACTGATGTCTGCTCAAGAGGTAAAGAAGACTGGTATTCCATATCCCTACCCAAGGGAGTGGGAGTCAATCCCGTATCCGGCGAAGTTCAATCTAATTAACTTCATGCCGTTCGACGAAAAGGGCTCACCTACTCAACACCTAATTTATTTCAAGTCCTACCTGGGTATGATCTCCGGTAATAAATCTTTGATGGTCCGGTCATTCTTTGGCACCCTTCGTGTGGCCACCTTCGATTGGTACCACCATCTCAAGCCAAGAAGTATCAACAGCTGGAACGACATAGAAAGCTCGTTCCTCAACAAGTTCTTTGACGATGACACCAAAGTGTCGATCGGAGCCCTTTTGGACGAGAAGCAAAAGGACGGGGAGTCAATTGATAGCTTTGTTAAACGCTTTTGCAATAAGACAATGAATTGCAGGGATCTTGTCACAAAGTAATTTATCTTACAGACATGCCACCACAATCTCTCCATTAATATGCTGGAAGGCCTGGGGGTCATGCTATCCACAATATGGAAAGAATTAAAATTACGTAGGGAACAGGCCGAACGCTTTCTCAAAAGAAAAAATCTTAAAAGAGGCCAACCAACGACTAACCCCCCAACCTTGAATTTTGCTTCTCGTGGTAAGGGAAAGGCACTTGCAGCGGCTATTGATGCTAATCAAACATCACAATAACAACTTCAGAATCAGCGAAGGACTCCGAATGATACGGGTGTATCTTCTTCCTTGCTTCAGGAGCTTAGCGATCCTTATGGAAGCTTGAGAATAGATGATTCTTATAGTATCTTGAGAATAGAGATGTAGATGAAGTCGTTGAAGGCGGCAACGTCCAAGAGTACAGGAAACACTTTGGACTTCTAGCGATCGACCGCACATGACGTCGCGGTCGACCGCGAACGTGCACAGCTCAGGAAAAGTCTCTAGACTTTTCGTGATCGACCCTTATGGGTACTACGATCGACCGCCAAACCCTATATTCGATATAGAGTTTCTATCGTTCTGTCTGATAAACCGCACGTGTCTCTACAGTCGATCGCAAGTCGGGCTGGGCCAGACTTCCAGTTTCCTGTTCGCTTTAGATTTTGTGTTTGATATATATTAAAACACGACTTTTCTAGGGTTTTTAGAACCAGATTGGATTCAGAAATGAGATCAGGGAGATTGTTCTTTGATCTAGAGAGATTGTAAGAGAGGGATTTGTAATCTATTATTTCTCATAAAATCTAGAGAAGGTATTTTCCTTCGCCAAACTTAATTCTTTGTGTGTTTTTTCTATTGTCTTATTCACAACCCACTCTTGATAATTTCACGATCAAGGGTGCTCATTCAGGACTCGTATCAAGTTGGTATCAGAACGATTAGATCCTATGAAGGGGGATTCTGTGTATGGTCCTTACTCGATCACAATACAAGAAGCTAGGAGAGATCCTTATTTCTTTGGAAGGAGTTTAAAGATTAAGAAAGAAGAAGATGACCGAAGGGGATAGTTCAGCAAGACTTGATGCATTGGAGAAATAGATGGGACAATGGGTTCGACTCTCACATAGCTCATCAATCTATTCCAAGGAAATGATAAAAAGGAAGAATCCGACTCTCACATAGCTCATCAATCTATTCCAAGGAAATGATAAAAAGGAAGAATCTTCTTCGAAAGGCAAGAAGAAACTTGTAGAGTCTGATGGAGAGGGCGAGGAATATGATTCTGATGAGGAGACCGAGATTGTCAAGGCTGTTCCGCATCAAGGGAGTAATGGTTCTTACCAGAATTTGAAGATAGACTTTAAGGTGGAGATTCTTGTTTATGATGGGAGTGTCAAAATTGAGAGGCTCGACAATTGGATCGAGCGGATGGAGACATATTTTACCCTCTACGAATATTCATCTAAGGAGAAATTTATATTCATGACTTTGAAGCTTTTGAGGCATGCATTGACATGGTGGAAATCCTATTGCAAGCAGGAGAGGAAGGCGGTGTCATGGAACAAGTTCAAAGAACTACTGAGGAAGCAATTCTACCTGGTAGGATTACTCGAGGAGCGTTAGTATTAGTGGTACGGATTGCGCCAAAGATTCAACTAGACCGTTTAAGAATATACGATGGAATTCCAGCAGTAGACGATGGTCCTCAACATCATGACAGAGGAATATTCCATTTTTATGAAGTATATGGTGGGTCTAAATGAATATATCCAGAAGAAGATGAAGCTGTTCACAGTCGAGTCCATTGCAGAAGCGAGTGTGAAGGCCATTGCTATTGAGGGTAGGCAAAAGAAGGGCAACGAGACGAAGAGGGACTCCAAACAAACGGGAGGTAGGTCTAGTGGATCTCAACCTAAGAAAGATAAGAAGAAGGGTGATTCGGGGAAGGTAGGATTGCCATGTAATCACTACAAACAGACAGGACACGTAGCTGATCGTTGCTGGGAGAAGTAACCTCGTCTTAAGCCGAAGGGGTTGAAGAAAAAGGAGGAGAAGAAGGCATATGCAGTAGCGCAAAGTCTGAAGGAAGTTCCCAGGATGACAGAACCCAATAGCAGTCTCAACCTTATGGTAGGGAAGCAGGCCACGACAGAGAACGAAGACCTGAGGGAGCAACTCTTTGTTTTGAAGTTGCATGTCAAGTCTAGCATGGTTGATGCCATAGTGGATCCAGGGAGCCAGAAGAATTTGATATCTAAGGCCTTGGTTCAGAAGTTGGGATTGAAAATGGTCAAACATCTGAAACCCTATCCTTTAGCGTGGATTCAGAAGGAGAAGGCATTGAGTGTGGTCAACCAATGTACTTTCAGATTTTCATTCCACGAGTCATATATTGACGAGGTCACATGCAACGTCATTTCGTTGGATGTTTTCCAAGTGATACTGGGCAATCCTTATTTATGGGATAGGTACGCGATATACGATAGGCGGGCCCAGAAGTATACATTCACCAAGGATGGCGAACAATTAATATTTCATTCAGCATCTCTTCCACAGGAGACGAGTTTGGTGGCGGTGACACAGGCGAAGAGGCTAGTGAATGTGAGCAAGAAGTTTGTATTATTATTAATTAGACCTTATGAGTAGCAGCTAAGAAGGGTGTGCTTGACTACCTTGAGCAAGCTTCAGGAAGGAGATCTTGACAGGTTGAAGGCCAAGTACACGGACTTGTTTTCAAAGATCACGGAACTACAACCACGATGGGGTGTGGAGCATGAGATTATGTTGACTGGCGAGAGTTGTTTGCTGAATAAAGGTTTATACCGCACATCTATACAGGAGTCTGAGGAGATTAAGAGGCAGGTTCAGGAGCTTTTGGAGACAGGAGTGATTGTGCCGAGTTGTTCACCTTGCGGGTCACCAGTATTGTTAGTGCCCAAAAAGGATGAAGGCTGGCGCATGTGCATGGATTACCGGGCGCTCAATAAGATAACCATCAAGAATCGTTACCCATTACCTCAGATTGATGATCTTATGGACCAGTTGAAGGGAGCGAGGTTGTTCACGAAGTTGGATTTGAAGTTTGGCTACCATCAAGTGAGGATTCGGGAAGATGACACTTGGAAGACTACGTTCAAGACCAAGCAGGGACTATTCGAGTGGTTGGTGATGCCGTTTGGATTGTGCAACGCTCTGGATACCTTTATGAGACTTATGAAATATTTGTTGTGACCCTTTATAGAGAACTTTATGATAGTTTACCTCGATGATATCTTGGTGTACAGCAGGACCTGGGAGGAGCATCATGTTCATGTCGAGAAGGTGTTTGAAGTGCTACACAACAGACAGTTGAAGCTCAATAGGAGAAGCGTGAATTTGGGAAGGACGAGTTGGTGTATCTCGGCTTCATCATGGGGAAGGGCCAGTGGAGGATAGATCCAAGTAAGATGGTAGTGATCACGAAGTGGCCGACACCTAGGACAGTGATGGAGGTGAGAAGCTTCATGGGAGATTGCCAGCATTTGCGTAAGTTCATTCGGCATTTTTTGACTTATGCGGCACCTTTGCATGGACTTACGGAGGCGAAGGTTCAGTTTGAGTGGCGAAGGACGCATGAGGAATCTTTTCAATTACTAAAGAGGAAAATCTCGGAGGCACCGGTGTTGGCATTGCCAAATTTGCAGAGGACCTTCGAGGTAGAGACCGACGCTTCTAGTTATGCTATGGGCGTTGTGTTGATGCAGGATGGGAAGCCAGTAGAGTACCATTCATAGATGTTCATTGGTGCTATTCAGAACTAACCCACCTACGACAATGAGTTTTATGTACTTTATCAGGCAATCAAGCATTGGCGGATGTATTTGTTGGGAAAGGAGGTTGCTGTGCACTCGGATCACAAGCCATTAGAATTTTTACATGCCCACACAAAGCTACAACAGGAATGTCACATGAAGTGGATGTTCTATTTGATGGCGTTCAACATCATCATTAGGTACAAGAAGGGGACGACGAACAAGTTAGTCGATATGTTATCTCATCCACCCGTGAGGGCCCTCTTGGAGGTAATGCACATTCAGCCTTTGGTTCCTTTGGAGTATGTACAGATGTACACATCTAGCAGAGACTTTAGCAGTGTGTTCGAGCAGGCAAAGGCTGGTCGAAGAGGGGAGTATGAGATTGGTGAAGATGTTTTATTATATCGTGGGACGTTGCTTTGCATTCCGGAGGATGGCAATCGATTACAGTGGATTCGAGAAGTACATACATTACGTGTGTAAGGTCATTTTGTGATTTAGAAGATGCTTCTCAATCTACGACGCCATGTCTTTTGGTCAAAAATATTGGAGGACGTTACTAAGTATGTTGGAGGGTGTAAGATATGTTGCATATAGAAGCCTTCTAATAGGAAACGAGAATTGTATCTACCATTGCCGATACCTTTGAGACCGTGGAAGAGTATTTCTATGGATTTCTTAGGAGGATTGCCGACGACCAAGCGCGGGCATGATTATCTGTTCATTGTGGTAGACTATTTCAGCAAGATGGTGATCTTGATTCCTTGTAAGAAGACCGTGACGGGAGAGGGTGCGGCGCAATTGTTCTTTGAGCATGTGTGGAAGTACTTTGGGTTGCCAAATTTGATTATTTTGGATTGAGATAGTCGGTTTCTTGGGCACTTTTAGGATTCTTTGTAGAGCTTGATGGACACCAGGTTGAAGAAGAGCACGGCCTTTCATCCCCAAACAGACGGACAAACAGAGATAGTTAATCGAACTATGGTACACATATTGAGAGGATACAATTCCAGGCATCCCAAGACTTGGGATGAAAGCTTACCATATCTTCAGTTTGCATTTAATCGGGCTATTGATGGATCTTCAGGGAAGTCGCCGTTTGAGACTTGTTATGGGTTTTTATCTCCTAGTTCGTTCGATCTTGTATTTTCTAGTGAAGCTATGGCCAACGGCAAGGAAGGGAGTGAAAGACAATGAGCTCAATGATTTCTAGAGAAGATTGCACATATTCATGCCACGGTGGAAGCTCAATTGAAGAAATCGCAGGCTAAGTACAAGGCGAAACATGATCATCATCGAGTTCCTTGTAATTTTGGTAAAGGTGATATGGTGTGACTGAAGTTGGGTAAGGAGTGGCTAAAGGGAGAAGGGAAGACGTTGAGGCCTATACGATATGGTCCATTTCGGATTGTTGATCAAATTGGTGACAACGCCTTCAAGCTGGATTTACCACCTTATCTAGGCATGTATTCGGTGATCAACGCTGAGTATTTGAAGTTGTTTGAGCCTCCATTATTGGATGATGAAGGTGATGACAATATGATCTTACCGCATGTTGACGACCTGTGGTTTGATAGAGAAGAACCGCTGAAAGAAGATTGCATTTTGGAATGAAAGGTGACTACGACGAGACGCGGGACAAAGGAGTCATTTTTGATCGGACGTCAAGGTCAGGTTCCTAGCAAAGTCAGGTGGTTCAACAGAGAAGGAGGGGTTCGCGAGTTACCTCAGCTACAGTTCTAACTTGAACGGGACTTCAAGTTCCTAGAGGGGGAAGTCATGATATGGGTGTATCTTCTTCTTTGCTTCAGGAGCTTAGCGATCCTCATGGAAGCTTAAGGATAGATGATTCTCATGATATCTTAAGAATAAAGACGTGGATGAAGTCGTTGAAGGCGCCAACATCCAAGAGTACAGGAAAAACTGCAGGAAACACTTTGGACTTTAAGCGATCAACCACACGTAACGTCGCGGTCGACCGCGAATGTGCACAACTCAGGAAAAGTCTCTGGACTTTTCGCGGTCGACCACGATGGGTACTGCGGTCGATCGCCAAACCCTGTATTCGACACTGAGTTTCTGTCATTCTGTCTGGTCGACCGCACGTGTCTCTACAGTCGACCGCGAGTCGGGCTGGGCCAGACTTCCAGTTTCCTGTTCGCTTTAGGTTTTGTGTTTGATATATATTCTAGGGTTTTTAGAACCAGATTAGATTCAGAAATGAGATCAGGGAGATTGTTCTTTTATCTAGAGAGATTGTGAGAGAGGTATTTGTAATCTACTATTTCTCATAATCTAGAGAAGGTATTTTCTTTCGCCCAACTTAATTCTTTGTGTGTTTTTTCTATTGTCTTCTTCACAACCCACTCTTGATAATTCTGCGAGCAAGGGTGCTTGTTTAGCGACTCGTATCATCGGATCTAAGACTCTAAAAAGAGTACTCCTTTAAGGATAAAGAGGTTCTGGTTATCTTCAAATTCCTCCTTGAAAACATCAAAATCAAGCTCTCACCTATTACGAATCAGGAGGAAGCTAACAACACTTCGAATCTAAAGTACTATGCGTACCACAGGAGGATCCTTCATCTCACCAGAGCTTGCTTCTCTCTCAAAAAATAACATTCAAGCCTTGGTTGACGCCAGCATCATAACATCGAAATGAGCCGAATGAGAACGGTTTCCTCCGATGAGTATAAGAGGTTAAACTACTTCTCTCATTCCTCCGATGAGTATAAGAGGTTAAACTACTTCTCTCATTCCTCCTACGGGTATACGAGGTTAAACTGCTTCCCTTATTTCCAACAACGGGAAGTTCTTGGAGAATATTACTCTTAATATTCTTAAAGATAACCCAACAATATGGCCGAATACAATTGGATTCAGGTTCGCCAAAGAGCTGGGGGTGGGATACCTCAATGTATTCTAAAGGGAAATCCCGGAAGGATACTACACATGGTATTCTTAAGGATAACCCAAAACCGATTATTCATGGTAAAAACCAGTCATCGGAATAATTCATTCTTAATTATGATTAGGAACCTCCCACTATGGCTATTTAATCATTTCCAAGATGATTAAAACATACCCACTGTGATGTTCTGAGCACTCTTTCATCGAGATGAGATTCAATGACTTCATCCGATCAATCTTTCCTCACAAAACTCCCATAGTGTAACTATGGAGTGCTTGATGATTTAGAGTCCATCACAAATTCCTCCGATGAGTATAAGAGGTTAAACTACTTCTCTCATTCCTCCGATGAGTATAAGAGGTTAAACTACTTCTCTCATTCCTCCGATGAGTATAAGAGGTTAAACTACTTCTCTCATTCCTCCGATGAGTATAAGAGGTTAAACTACTTCTCCCATTCCTCCTACGGGTATACGAGGTTAAACTGCTTCCCTTATTTCCAACAACGGGAAGTTCTTGGAGAATATTACTCTTAATATTCTTAAGGATAACCCGACAATGTGGTCAAATACAATTGGATTCAGGTTCGCTAAAGAGCTGGGGGTGGAATATCTCGAGGCATTCCAATGGGAAGTTCATCGAGAATGTTATACATAGTATTCTTAAAGATAACCTAAAACCGACCATTCAAGGTGAAAACCAATCATCGGAATAATTCATTCTTAATCATGATTAAGAACCTCCTGTTTACGTCAAAATTTGATGTTTTTATTGCTATTGAATTTATTACAACTTCGGTTGTTACAACAAATTCAAATAAAAGTAAAAGTTGATCTTTTTACAAGATCTTCTTATACAAAGAAAAAAAATAAAAGATTATAACTTTGTCAAACAACACACAGATTCTATTTATTAGTCTCTGTTTGCGTGGAATCTTTACCTGTATCGGGGTTTATCTGTGGACCGTCTACGGATCGGATCCGGTTGATAGAAGGCTAAATGTTCGTTGCTTCACAAAGGAAACAAGAACATAAGTGATAATCTCGACCAACCGAGATTACGATCAAGTCCAAGCCTGATCTCAAGGAATGGGGGGATGGGCCTAAGATCTCTCAAAATCCACTCTTTATGCACAGGAAATCGCCAAGATCTGCTAGCCTCCTCTAAAATTCCTGGTCCTTGGCTCTGCAATTTGATAGCACCTCGCCCTCTTTGATTAAAATTTGCCCCCCGTGAAAGAAAACCCTAGGCTCGTATTTATAAGGTTTCGAATGCAGGGTATTTGAATAAGAATGAATAATTTGGCCATATCTTCAGTTGACAATGGCCTAACCACTCTTAGATATGATATCAAGTCAGTTGGGAAGCTTAGAAACGAAGAAATCACGAAGAAACCACCAAAATACATGTTTTTGGGCAGTTGGGTGTGGGACAGACCTTGGTGTCCCGGGTCTGTGCGGGACAGGTCAAGCTGGCTCAGCCTTGACCGAGACAGCCAGGACTGTCTCGACCTTGGCCGAGACAGCCAGGCCTGTCTCGGCCTTGGCCAAGCCAGTCTGGGCTTGTGGTTGACTCGCCATTTTGGCATTTTCCGACTTTTTCGGACTTATATTTTCCACCGTTTTGCATCTTTTGTCATTTAGTCGACTTGTACGCTTCGCTGACTTGCTTTGTGCATTTGTTAGCTTCTTTACGGCTTTGGATGATCTTCTTTCACTTGGATAATCCTCTCTGACTTGGATAATGACGTTCATCGTCTTCTCTTCGTCTCGAGCTATATTCGGACAACTATAGGCATTTTTAGATGCCTACAGATACCCCCTCCAAAGTATTTTAGACTCATTCTTTTATAGAGGAGTCTAGAATACTTTGGATAAGATAGGCCTTGTTTTCAATCTCTTCAGTATTTTGTCGAGGAGATCGGGTAGAATGACCTGTAAATGGCTTCAATTCTTGACTTCTTCAGCCTTCAGTCTATTCAGTATTTTATTGAATAGATGAAGTTCTTCCGACGCTGTATTTATCGTCTGACTGTTGTGAAAATCTGGAACTGAAGTTGGTGTGTAAGTTTTTGAACTTAGCTCGTGTCATTGAGTTGACTTTGAACTGATCATCTTTGTCGGGAGTTTGTATCTGAATGTGATTAAACTTCCTGGAATCATCCTTTGACCTGTAAATTTTATCTTGTGCCTTATTTTGGCAAAGTCATCAGCGTACTGACCGACATTGACTTTCATTTATAATACGTTGCTCGGCGTTGACTTCCATTTGCAACGCATTGACCAACAATAACTTTCGCTGTAACACGTTGATCGGCGTTAACTTTTGTTGTAACGCGTCGACCGGCATTAACACAGTTTATACTCGTACGTTTACTGGAGTCTACACAGTTTAAACTCTTAGGGTATTGGAGCGTGGCGGTCCTAAATGTCGAGCCGCAGGGCCAACTATTAAAGTTGTTTTGTCTGCAGGTATGGATCTTATCCCGAAGTTGTTGGATGATCAAGTCACGAGACCAACTAATAAAGTTGATGCGTCAGTGACTTTCACATATATAGGATTTTTGGCAAACCCTCAGCCATCAACAGATTTGATGAGCCTTTACCGACTACCGTTTGAGTCGGGCAAGCATGCGGATTGTTCAAGTCCATTCTGCATGTAACGTTATGCTAAGAGAGTTAACTCTCTCAGTGTTACGATATCAAATACGTAGACTTCACCATTGTTACGGGAATAGGCTACCCAGCAGCATGGGTCAGATCTAGACTTATCTCTATTTAGGGATCGAGATAAAGTCCCCCAGGATAAATTCTGGTGTCTTTTTCACACGGTAAAAGACTAAACTGGTAACGTGTGTTAGGCACTGACTTATCCCTACTTAGGATTCGAGATAAAATTTCTCATGCGTGTAAAGCACGGATTTTTGCGTTATGAATAACAACCTGTCACAATATCGAATATGTAGACTTTTGTTCTTTTTACGGTCAAGAACTAACCGGCAACACGTGTTAAGCGCTGACTTATCCCTGTTAGACCCTAGAGGTGGAGTGATTAGGGTCTTATGCTAATCTAATCTGATTTTATGCCAATTAAAATTAATTAACAAGTTATCCTAGCAAGTATGAAATACAACAAGATATATGAGCTAGGATAAGCAATATGAACAATGAGATATATCCTATATGATAAAAATATATGCAAGGATATATAAACTAACACAAGTGTAAAATAAACATAAACAAGATAATGGATGAAATAAATGAGCAATGCACAATTGGCGATATAAGACAAATGCAAAAGCAAATGCGCCATTGACAAACTCAAACACACTCAAATGATCATGGAGTTCGGACCTTCCATCCTACGTCTCCACTCCCCACTCCCGGGGAGAAATCCACAATCACAACCAGGTTTTCTACGCTCACCCGAATAACATTTACACCTCATAATATCGGTTTTCAACGTTCACCGATCAACGTTCACAATCACTTCACAATGTCGGTTTTCAACGCTCACCGATCAACGTTCACTCCTCACACTCGGTTTTCTAGTTCACCGAAAACTTCACAACACACTCGGTTTTCTAGCTCACCGAAAACCTTACAACACTCATAATGTAATAACAAATATGTTCTCCTCAATAGATGAGAACTCAATATAGCTCACTCTCAATTGTTACAACTCCCCACAACCTAATTATACAATGTATGTAAATACAATAAGCTCAATGGTTGTGTGTGTAAGCAATGAGAAAATAAAATCAAATCTAAACACAATACAAATACTAGCTTATGGAAATGTAAATCAAATGTATAAATAGCTAGATATGAGTTTAGAGATTCTTCTCTGAATAACAAAATGGAGAGATGGAGATTGAAGCCCAAATAGTAAGATGATCTCCTCTACTTGAGAAAACTTCTTCACAAACAAAACAGACACACACTTAAACCCTTGTTTAAAACTTGTTTAAAATACTCTCATTGGTTAGTTCAGAACTGAGATCAACGGGGGTATTTATAGCCTCCCAAAGCCTCAGTCAAAAACCCCAAACAAAAGACCAAAAAGCCCCAAACAACGGCTGCAGGAAAATAGCCGTTGGGAATGAAAAGACAGTGCGGCGGTCGACCGTGGGAAACTCGCGGTCGACCATGAGGCAAAACCAAAACTGAGAAAATATCCAGAGAAAGCTACGGTCGACCGTGGCGCGACCGTGGGAACTTACAGGTTGACGGTCGACCGTCACGGTCGACCGTAAAAGTTGCTGCTACCTACTCAGGAAAAGAACCAGGCACGGTCAATCGTGGCGGTCGACCGAGAACTGATATATTTAAAATACAGGTTTTGAAAATAGTTTTTGTGACCTTAAAACCCTGTTTAAAAATATCAAATTAATTCCAAAAATTATGAAACTTTGGGAAATGATTGTAGACATGATAATACACATGCTACAAAAACTGATTTTCTAAAAAGACTTCCCAAATGAGAAATATCATTATTTTGCAAAATAGTCCAAAACATGAAGATGTAAACATATGAGTTTTGATATTTTAGCTTAACCATGTTTTGAAACAATACAAAATGATTTTGTAGAGTTAATAGAAGATGTATATGATTGTTATTAAGTCCATAAACTGAGAATATAATATTTTCATAAAATTACATATTCTATGCAATAAATACTAAAACACAATAAAGTATGAAATATGTAATTTCATATATATAAACATAAAAACCCAAAACACATGTATGTATATATATAACTATATATATGCATAGAAACCAAAACATATATGTATATATATATAACTATATATATATACAAAACCAAAACGTGTATGTGTGTATATGATTGAGCTTAGAGTACCAACACACATAATATAAAAACCTAAACTAAATTATCCAAGCTTAATCTTGATCTTCAATAAGCTTGACTTGGTATACTTACGGAAGAAGCTTGAACTTGGATCTTCAACTTGAATTGTATGGCTTCACTCCACAATTCCGCCAACCTCCATTGGATATGATCGTGAATGCGCAATTCCATCCATCCTCCAACTCGTTGTTTGCCTAGAATAAATACGAAAATACAAACACTAGACAAACAACATTAGATGTAAATTGTTTGTTAAATCATCATCAAAACAAGAAGGCCAACAATCTCTACTTAGGCTTCAGGATAAAATTCCCCAAACTTAGATGCTGGTGTCTTTTTCACTCAGCAAAAGACTAAACTAGCAACGCATGTTAGACGTTAACTTATCCGTACTTAGGCTTCGGGATAAAATTCCTCAGACTTGGATTCTGGTGTCTTTTTTACTCGGTAAAAGACTAAACCGGCAACGCGTGCTAGACGTTGACTTATCCCTACTTAGGCTTCGGGATAAAATTCCCCCATGCGTGTGAAGCACGGATTTTGGGAATTGAAAAAAGCAGTGTCTTCTCTTGGGGCAAAGACGAACCCGATACTGGAAAGGAAGAATTTTATATTCTATCTCCAGTCGCAAAAGAAACTCAAAGTGGGATCTCCACTTTGAGAATCAAAAAAATTCGGATAATCCTAACTGTCGGAAGGTTTGATCACCCAATATAAAGATGGATTTCTCGTTTATCGGGAGGGAAACCCAGTTTTGGCCCTAACTGTAGGAGTGTTTGACCAAGTGGGAGGTTTGAGACGATCCTAACTGTAGGAATATTTGATCGCTTAATTTGAAAGTAGACATCTCATTCATGGAAGGAATTGAGAGGAGATTTTGGTTATGACCCTAACTGTTTAAAGGTTTGACCAAGTGGGAGTGGGAGTACAAATCACAGTGGGAGTGTTGACTAGTACAAATCACTCGGTGGGGGTTTTTTAGTGTCAAGTAATCAGCACTTAACACAAAAAGGGTTTGAAAATTGTCAAGGATCAGCAGATTAAAATTCGAAGTACTATGTCCGGACTCTAACAATGGAAATGTTGAGTGTACAGACACAGCGAGAGTTTGAGTAGATTAAACC
This sequence comes from Asparagus officinalis, assembly GCF_001876935.1. Lineage (NCBI taxonomy): Eukaryota > Viridiplantae > Streptophyta > Magnoliopsida > Asparagales > Asparagaceae > Asparagus > Asparagus officinalis. Next base: position 41,467,186 of record NC_033803.1, read on the forward strand.
AGGAAGAATTTTAGTGGACCCACCGTTAATTAATTTGATCATTGAGGGATTTTGAGATGGAAAATATTGAATCATCAAACACTAGTGGGAGTTTTTTGTAAGGGAAGATTGATCCAACGAAGTGACCAAATATCGTCTCAACAAAAGAGTGCTTGAAGTTGGTGAAATTGATCCCGGCAATTGGATGCGTTTCACTCTTGGAAGCATGCAGAGTCTAAATAGGAGTTTCTTATTCATCACTTTTTTGTAGTGACCGAATTATCCCTAAGAATACACCATATAGATTTCTTCCAGGAACTTGTCGTTACATGAATTATCCACCCCCAGTTTTCTTTACAAAACTGGGTCTAACATTGTACTCAGTTTCATGATCGGGTTATCCTTAAGAATATTATGTATAAAATTCTCTAAGAACTTCCCGTCAAAGGTAGGAAACAGTTTGGACTCATATACCTATTAGAGTATGCAGGTAGCAGTTTAACCTCATGTATCTGTTGAAGGATCACAGAGAAATAATTTAACCTCTTATACTCATCGGAGGATTGAAAAGCAGTTTATACTCGTATACTCTTCGGGGTTCTTATTCAGCTTATTTTAGCATTAGGACGCCAGCTTCAACCAAGCATTGGATGTTATTTTTGAGAGTGAAGCAAGCCTTGGTGGGATGAAGGATCCTTCTGTGGTACGCACAGTATTTTAGATTCAAAGTATTATCAGCTTTCTCCTGATTTGTGATAGGTGGCAGCTTGATCTTATTGTTTTTAAGGAGGGATTCAAAAATGGTAGGAACGTCTTCGTCCTTGAAGGAGTATTTTTTTTAAAGTCTCGGATCCGAAGTCTTTCGCTGTCTCCGGGGTTGCTGCTGTGATGTCTGATTAACATTAATAGCTACTGCAAGTGCCTTCCTCTTATCACGGGAAGCGAAGTTCGAGTTCGGAGGGTTAGCTGTCGGTTGGCTCCTCTCGACTTTCTTCCTTCTGAGGAAGCGTTCGGCCCGCTCTCCATGCACCTTCAACTCTTTCCAAGTCTTGGACGATGCTACTCCTGTAACTTCTAAGATTTCAATGGACAGGTTGTTATGATAGGTTTGGAGGATGAAGTCCTCTGTGACTAGATCTCGCCAATTCATCGCCTTATTTCGAAAGCGCTTGACAAAATCGTCGACCGTCTCTTCGTCTTCCTGTTTCTCCTCAAAGAAAGTCCCGATTGATACATCGGTGGCATCATCAAAGAAATTGTCAAGGAATAAGCTTTCCATATCGTCCTAGCTATTGACGCTTCCAGGCTTGAGACGGCGGTACCAATCAAAGGCAGGCCCGCGAAGGGTGTCAACGAATGACTGGACCATCAAAGGCTCATTGCCAGAGATCACTCCTAAGTAAGACTTGAAATAAATCAAGTGTTGAGTAGGGGAACCCTTCCCGTCGAATAGCGTAAAGTTAATCAGGTTGAACTTCGCCGGATACGGGATCGACTCCTACTCTCTTGGATAGGGACATGGAATGTCGGTCTTCTTCATCTTCTGAATGTACATCAAGGCATTGATTTTGTCCATGAGGTCCTTCATCTTCTCATCCTCACTCCTATCCTTCCTTGGAACATCACGGCCATCCCCGACATTGTCATCGGTAGGACCACCCCCAGTGTTATTATCTTTAGTGGGGCCACCCCTAACGTTTTGGTCAACGGGAGGGTTATCAGCATCGAGGTATTCATTCATGTCTGAATCGCCACCTTCCCGGTAGGCATTATTGTGATGACTAGATTCGCCAATCTAATTAGACAAATCCCGAACCTGTTGGTCATGCATTTCCCTTATCTGCTGCGTAGTCATTTCTATTTTAATTTTGAATGCTTGTTTATGCTTGTCTAGAGCATCCTCGAGAATTTTGCCATTTACTCGGTGTTGATCATAAATGCCTCGCGAGATTGTCCTGGGCTGGATACTATATTGTTAGAAGCGACTATAGAGTTAGCATCTGATGCTTCATCATCCGAGGATAATCCTTTATTCATCCTCTAATAGTCCCTACATCTAGTAGTCCTTGCATGTAGCTGAGTTAGACGATGCGATATAGGGGGTCAGAACTAGAAGGTCGAGTTGACTTTCCCTTATCACCCATGTTAATTATGACTTCTGAAAGTTTGTTATCTTGAACGCCTGATCGTTTCTTGTGGAAACGCCTTGGCTTGGTTTTCAACACTTCAGAGGAAAGCCTTTGGAATACTGAGACCCTCTGTAGAGCAGCCTTGGGGTAGCTACACGCTGATAATACTACATTGATAAGTTTGGTACACGGACGGTGAGAGTTCGCTTCCCGAGTACTTCTCTTTCGAGATTTATTTGTACCCCCAGCCCGATAGTACAACTCATCGGCATGATTGCCGGAGCAACCTGTTGTGTGCTGGCATAACTTCCTAGATATAACATTATCATCGTCAGACGAACATGTTTCCCTCTGAGGATGCAACACCTTGTTGGCGTTCTCAAGAGTCCACGTTTAGAGCCACGCCTTCGTGAGCATGGGGCCTCAACAGGCTCTTAGATTTTGACTTGTCATCCGAGACAGCCCATCATAGGAGTTTTCCCATCATAGGAAGGCTCTGACTTGTTGCGAGGGTGTGTGTGACCCCCAGCTCGATGAGTTGCTCAGGGTTCATTCACTGGGCCCAAGCGTTCTTTAACGGGAGCTTTGTCTTATACTCGTGCAAATAACCAATGTGATCCGCAATTGCTTTCTTGCATCGGGAGGGATCCACACTGTCATGAGGCTTCACCAGAGGTACGGGATCCATCGGAATAGGAACGGGGGCTGTCGAAGACACGGAAGCAGTCGTGAAGCTGGCTCTTTGGGCGAGATAGCCATTGGTGTCTCGGTCAGGTGTGAGATAGCTTTGGCTATCTTGGCCAAGTGTGAGATAGCTTTGGCTATCTTAATTTTAGCGCAGTTGATAATCATATTTTTATTACAATTTTATACCCTCATTATCTATTTTATATGAATAAATATACCACCAATAATTGTTTCTATCTTTTAATTGCAGATTAATAAAGAATAAATCTCAACTTCCCATCTCTCAACAAAAACCCATGGATTAAATGAAGAAATGATTCAAGAAGCCTAAGTGCAATTTTCGACTTTTTGAAGGCCCAAAGCAAAAAGATTACACCAAGGGAAATGTGGACCTGCTGCAGTTTTGAATTTCACAAGGACTCAAATGCAAGTGGGCCGATTTTGATTTTCTTTTGATGAATCCAGTGGACCTTGAGGTGCTGCAGCAAAATGGGCTTTTATGCAAAGTTCCAAAGACCGGACTTGTTTGATTTTTCTGCAAAGTTGAAGCATTTTTTGAAACCGGACTTGGACTGCTGCATTAGGCCGGATTTGTTCACATGAATTGACTTTAACATGAGTGGGCCGAATATCATTTTGATCAAATATGGGCCGGACATGGACCGGACTTAGGCATCAATGAAATGGACTTGATTGCTGGACTCAGCTTGGACTTCAAAAATCAAATTAAACCAATGCAAGTGGGCCGAAAATTAAATGAAACCAATGAATCAGCTTGGACTCTACATTGGACTTGCTTGGAAAATCAATTGAAGATTGGGCCTTGGAAAATCAAATGAAGATTGGGCTAGAGAAGAACAAAAACCAAATTCAAAGGTGAAGATTGTTGCTTAGGGCTTAAGACAAATCCAATGGCTCATATTCATTAAAGATTACTATAAATAGGGGTAGAGAGTGAGGGGTTAGTTTGCATTTTCTTTCCTTTTTCTCTTTTATTTCCTTTTTATTGCTTATTAGTGTAGATTTATTTCTATGCTTGTAGTTTAGATTTTATTTTCTTGTTAAATAGCCAAGAGGCTAGAACCCTCTTGCCTTAGATTTATTTCATGCTTATAGAATAGATTTAATTTCTTGCATTTAATTCTTGCAATTTTATTTTGTAGTTTAGATTTTGCACTTTATTTTGTAGTTAGATTTTAATTTCTTATACTATTCACCTTGAGGCTAGAACCCTCTTGGGTTTAGTTTTTCTTTTTGTTTATTTTTATTTTGTTTGATTCGCCTTTAGGCTAGAACCCTCTAGGGAATCACCCTTTTCTAAGAAGTGGGTTCAATTGTAGATTACCCATATCTATAATTGAATCCACCATCTTTAATTTCTTGCATTTTCTTTTATTCTTGAATTTTATTTTCTTTATTCTTGATTTTTATTTTCCTTTTCCTTCTTGCCTTATTGATCATATTCATTCTTTGTCACATCCACTCTCACTTATATCTCGTGCCGATTTACACACTATCACTTCCACTCTCTCTATCTCTCCACAATCACATTCACTTATCACTCCTACTTGTCACACACACAACATAAGAACCGATTTTATATTTTCTCCTACAAAACACCTTCCTCGTGGGATCGATATCTTAAATACTATAACTTGACACGGTTGTGCACTTGCAACCTTTTTGGTACATGTTTATGCCGCATCAAGTTTTTGGCGCCGTTGCCGGGGAAGGTGCTTAAGTAGGTTTTAATTATTTTGGTTCTTTAACTTGTGTGTTTCTTGTGAAAGAACTACTTGAAGATTAAAGATCAAGAATTGGAGATTGAGAAATTGAAGATTTGCTTGAGGTAAGTCTTTTTCTTTATATTTTCAATTTCACACCTTTAGTTAGCTTCTTCACACTTAGAGACAATTAGGATTTTAAAAAAAAAATATTTTTGTTGACCATAATAAAATTCACCCTCCATTTGAACAAATACTAACAAGATAATAAATTCAAACAATTATCCCTTCTCATTTGTTTGATTGTTAACCCTAATTAAAAAAAAGATTTTTGTTTTTTTTCATTTTTAGTTGCTTTTAATTCTTAGGGTTGCATTTCATATAGTTAGTAGGAATTCACCAAGTGATTTGAGCATCTTGATTTGGAACACACTCAAAAATATTTTTAAGGGCAAAACCCCCTAATCAAGATAAGGTGAGGGATTTCATCACCCTTTCCTTAGCCCAAAAATCACTAATTCCTCACTACACCACCCAAGCCTAATAAAACTCATTAGACGTTGGCCCCTAAGGATTCGAGCTCAATAAGGAACAATAAATCCTTAAGTGAACCGGTTTAAGTTTTCTCAGATTAGTTGGTGTCTAAGGCAAGGTTTAAGGGTTGCGTAAAGCGCTCCGTAAGGAACGAGGTACTTAATTGATCTCTGATCACCCTCTAGTACTATCCTTACCTGGCTAACTACCCGGGTAAAACTTTTATCTTTTCACTTAAGGAATTTTTTGTTATGAGCTAGTCTAGTTGAGTTAGGCTTAACCCTAGAGTTAGAGTGATTGAAAAGTGATTGATTTTGATTTGTTTTATTTAGGATTTTCCATTTTTCTTCTTTAAAAAAAACTAACTTTTATTTTTCTCTAAAAAAAAGTATAAAAAGAAATTGTTTTTGGTGCATGCAAAACGTGGATTAGGGACAATACACATCAACAAATTCATTTTGAACAAATGGCTAATCCACAAGTTTTTAAAAATTTATGTTATCCCAATAGGATTGAAAGTATTCGGTAAATGATCCATTTTTTCCAACCTACAACCCAGGTTGGGCAAGTTACACAAACATTGCATGGAATCAGGGAAACCACTCCGAAACTCAAAACTTCACTCCCTCTTTGACCCAACATTTTCCTAGGGAAAACACAGTTCCTTTCAATTCTCATCCACAATTTCAACAACCCAATCTGTCACATCAAAATCAGTCTCCTCATCATCAAGTTGTAACTCACACTCCTCTTGATACAGATCATGATGAACGTCTCAATATTTTGGAAAAAGGTTTTGAAATCATAATTAAGGCCTCCACACTAGCCACAGATATGTTAACTCAAACATCCTACACGATGAACTCCTTTATGCAATCAACCGAACTCATACTTAACTCTAACACTCAAGCCATAGCTAGATTAGAAACCCACATTGATCAACTAGCTAGTGCCATAAGTGAAGGAGAGGAAGGAGAAATTCTGAGTCAACCCGTGGTCAATCCTAAGGACACTCAAATGAATGCACTACAGTCAGGAAAATAGGTCAATAATCAGGAAAGAACACCTTTAAGCTAAATTCTTGTCCCAATTCATTCTTTCCCTGATAATTCAATTCAGGAAAGACCGGGGGAAGAAGAAGAAGAGTCAGATCTAAGTTTTGAGGAAATTTTTGGTGAGGAGCTGAAAGTATTAGGAGAAGCAGATCAGGTTTGTCAAAATAAGGAAAATGTGTTGGACAATTGCTGCTTTGAACTGAATTTTGAAAAACTCTTTCTTGATGAACTAAGATTTTTGGAAAATAAACAACAACCAAATTTTTACACATCAACCATGAATCTTGGGGTTGAGAAAATTGTTAAAGAAAAATTGGTTGTTAGAGAACAAACATTCACAAATCAAGAATCTAAGTCCAATATGCATGACACCAATAATACCTACCTTCCATTGCCACAAAAATCATTGAACACCCCGGAATGCTTAGAATTTCAGCACATTGTTGATTATATCATGTTGAATTTATTTAAAATCCGTGGGAGAATTTTCAGCAATAAGGTAGGATTCAATGTAGAACAGGAACTCTTCATGCTGAATATTTCATTCTACATTATTTATTTTGTTTATTTCAGAATAATAAAAAGAATTTATTCTTCTCTCATTTGAGAGTTTCTTGTTCAGTTGTTAAAAAGAAAAAAAAAGGAAAAAAAAGAAAAAAAAAAGAGAAGAATAAATTTTTGTTTTCATCCTCCTCAGACCAAAGGTAATTGCAGATTTTTATCAGCCGACCAAATATAAGTGCTTCACTTCTTATCTGCTTTACTTTATGCATCATAGAGTTTGCATTGAGGACAATGCAAAATTTAGGTGTGGGGGTGAGAATTAGTTATTTTTTTCTCTTTATTTTATATTTTTAGTTACATTTTTTCCCTTTTTCTTTAAAAAAATTTATAAAAATATCGTCACTTGCCAAATTGATAGAGTTATGAAATAATTAATTTATTTAAAAAATTTAAAATTTTTTAATCCCTAGTTGGTTATTTACTTAAGTTCACTTTTTATGATAACTCTAAATAAATTTCTTAAGAAATGATTTTCAAAGTAGTATACTTTACTTAAGCCTTAACTTGGACTTTTATTTAAAATAATGAAATTTTTGCATGCTTAACTTAGAGTTGAAAATAATTTTTCAAAGTGTCTTGATTTACATATTTTTTTCAAAATATATATACATACAAAAAAAAATTGCAAAAGAAGAGTGCGAAAAATGGGCACCAAAAAGAAAAAAAAAACTCTTTAATTCAAGGTGATTCTATCTTATAAAGCCTAAGCTGACCGAGTAATTAAGCCCAAGGAGTATTTCCATACTTAATGACCTAAGCTCATTTGGGTTGGGATCCATTGGCCCAAAACTCGTTAAATGGTCACTTAGAAAGCCCGTTAAAGTAGAAAAAATCACCTAAGGAAGAAAGAGTTAAAAAAAATTAATTAAAAAAAACTAATAAATGTTTTATAGTTGTATATATGGTCTTGGAAAATATTTTAAATCAAGCAACTTGAAAATTATTTAAAACAAAGAGTTAGCATGTTCTTTTCAAAACTTTTAAATTAAATTTCTAAGTTTGGCTTGGTTTTGGATTACTACAATGAGAAGATTTTCTTGAAAATATACCTTAGAGTTATATATAAAAATATTTTCTTGAGTGATAACTGGCTCCAATTAGATTATCTAAAAGTTATCAAGTGAATTTAGTTATTTACTGACTTCTTTAACTTGGCAAGTTGACCGAATTTTGTGGGTATATTCACTGCAAACCCTCACGAGACTACAACTCGTCCACTAGGGTAACCTAGGGGTTTAAAGGCTTGTTGTATGCGCTAAATACAACCGCGATTCCTGCGAAAGTGAGTTAGGATTTTCTTTTTATTTTCTTTGCTAGAGGACTAGCAAAAGTTTAGGTGTGGGGGTATTTGATAATCACATTTTTATTACAATTTTATACCCTCATTATCTATTTTATATGAATAAATATACCACTAATAATTGTTTTTATCTTTTAATTGCAGGTTAATGAAGAATAAATCTCAACTTCCCATCTCTCAACAAAAACCCATGGATTAAATGAAGAAATGATTCAAGAAGCCTAAGTGCAATTTTCGACTTTTTGAAGGCCCAAAGCAAAAAGATTACACCAAGGGAAATGTGGACCTGCTGCAGTTTTGAATTTCACAAGGACTCAAATGCAAGTGGGCCGATTTTGATTTTCTTTTGATGAATCCAATGGAACTTGAGGTGCTGCAGCAAAATGGGCTTTTATGCAAAGTTCCAAAGACCGGACTTGTTTGATTTTTCTGCAAAGTTGAAGCATTTTTTGAAACCGGACTTGGACTGCTGCATTAGGCCGGATTTGTTCACATGAATTGACTTTAACATGAGTGGGCCGAATATCATTTTGATCAAATGTGGGCCGGACATGGACCAGACTTAGGCATCAATGAAATGGACTTGATTGTTGGACTCAGCTTGGACTTCAAAAATCAAATTAAACCAATGCAAGTGGGCCGAAAATTAAATGAAACCAATCACTGATGTTTACTATAAATAGGGGTAGAGAGTGAGGGGTTAGAGGTGTGAAAATTTTGTAAACTCCTTTTGGAGAGGAGGGCTACTCTTAATTGAGAAGGCCTTCCAAAATTGTAACTTTAGTTGCAATTAATAATAATAATTTTTTCACCACTTTAAATTTTTCTCTTCTTCTCTTTGTTGGATGATGAAGATGAAGATGAAGATGGAGAATTATTTGAAGGTTTGCATTTCTTTCTTTTTCTCTTTTATTGCTTATTAGTTTAGATTTATTTCTATGCTTGTAGTTAGATTTTATTTTCTTGTTAAATAGCCAAGAGGCTAGAACCCTCTTGCCTTAGATTTATTTCATGCTTATAGAGTAGATTTATTTTCTTGCATTTAATTCTTGCAATTTTATTTTGTAGTTTAGATTTTGCAATTTATTTTGTAGTTAGATTTTAATTTCTTATACTATTCACCTTGAGGCTAGAACCCTCTTGGGTTTAGTTTTTCTTTTTGTTTATTTTTATTTTGTTTGATTCGCCTTTAGGCTAGAACCCTCTAGGGAATCACCCTTTTCTAAGAAGTGGGTTCAATTTTAGATTACTCATATCTATAATTGAATTCACCATCTTTAATTTCTTGCATTTTCTTTTATTCTAGAATTTTGTTCTTCATTCTTGAATTTTTTATTTGTTTCTTGATTTTATTCTTTTTTCCTTATTACCTTATTGTTCATACTCACTCTCATTTACACTTTGCACCTATTTACACACCACTTTCACTCTCTCAATCTCTTCACAATCACATTCATTCATCACTCCTATTTTGTCACGCACACAACATAAGAACCGATTTTATATTTTCTCCTACAAAACACCTTCCTTGTGGGATCGATATCTTAAATACTATAACTTGACACGGTTGTACACTTACAACCTTTTTGGTACATGTTTATGCCGCATCAGCAGTTTTGGTCTTTGGAATCCAAATTTTGAGGGGTCTTGATAGTTCCTTGACCAATTCTTTCTTTTGTAACTCTCGGAGCTTCTACATAAGAATCCCCGCATGTGCAAAGAGTACGTGGTGTTTTTGGATGCGCTCCTCAAGGGTTGAACGGGTCCTTTTGACTTGGATCCATTCATTCGTTGCTAGTTAGGAGGAGAGGTCGCTTGCTCACTGTTGAGGTGCTCGACGCTCCTTGAATTTCAGATTCGCCTCGTAACGGATCTCGTCTATCGGCTCCAAAGCCTTGGCGTGCCGGTGTGCGAGGCGTTGGAGTTTTCTTTGGCGTGCTCTCTTCGATAAGATTGCCGTGCCTTTAGTACTCAACTCCTTGATTGAGGAGGAGTTCAGATCTATAGATCTGACTTTATTGGACGCTGGAGGGGTGTTGTGAGATGCAGTTACAGCAGCAATGGGGGCGTTCACCTTCTTGCGCTTGCGAGGGGAGGAGGATCTGGAGGAGGAGGATGACAGATACTCCTCGAATTTCTATTAGTCGAACTCGTACTCGACCTCTTCGTCAACCAGGATCTATATCCGACGTTGCGATATGACAGTCTCTACAGAGAAGCTGTTGGCTCCCACTGTGGTCGCCAATTTGTTTGCATCAAAAGTTGATGTTTCATTGCTATTGAATCTATTACAACTTCGGTTGTTACAACAAATTCAAATAAAAGTAAAAGTTGATCTTTTTACAAGATCTCCTTACACAATGAAAAAAATAAAAGATTACAACTTTGTCAAACAACACACAGATCCTATTTATTAGTATATGTTTGTGTGGGATCTTTACTTGTGCCAGGGTTTATCCATGGACCGCCTACGGATTGGATCCGGTTGATAGAAGGCTAAACGTTCGTTGCTTCACAAAGGAAATAAGAACAGAAGTGATAATCTCGACCAAGCAAGATTACGACTCTTCTCGAGATCAAGTCCAAGCCTAATATCAAGGAATGGGGGGATAGGCCTCATATCTCTCGAAATCCACTCTTTATGCATAGGAAATCGCCAAGATCTGCTAGCCTCCATTGAAATTCGTGGTCCTTGGCTCTGCAATTTAACAACACCTCGCCCACTTTGATTAAAATTCGCCCCTCATGAAAGAAAGCCCTAGGCTCATATTTATAGGGTTTCGGATGCAAGGTATTTGGATAAGAATGAATGATTTGGCCATATCTTCAGTTAACAACGGCGTAACCACTCTTAGATATGATATCAAGTCAGATGGGAAGCTTAGGAACAAAGAAATCCTGAAGAAATCACCAAAATACGCGTTTTTGGGTAGTTGGGTGCGGGACAAACCTTGGTGTCCTAGGCCTGTACGGGACAAGTCGAGCTGGCTTGGCCTTAGCCGAGACAGCCAGGCCTATCTCGGCCGTTGCTAAGCCAGTCTGGGTACTTGCTTGACTGGTTGTTTTGGCATTTTCTGACTTTTCCGGACTAGTATTTTTTGTCGTTTTGCATCTTTGTCATTTAGTCGACTTGTACGCTTCACTGACTTGCTTCGTGTGTTCGTTAGCTTCTTTACACCTTTGGATGATCCCATTTAACTCGGATAATCCTCTCTGATTTGGATAATAATGTTCATCATCTTCTCTTCGTCTCGAGCTCTATTCGGACACTTATAGGCATTTTTAGACGTCTCGAGCTCTATTCGGACACTTATAGGCATTTTTAGACACCTACACCTCCCACTGTGGCTATTTAATCATTTCCAATATGATTAAAACCCTTCCACTGTGACTTTCTAAGCACTCTTTCGTTAAGATGAGATTTAATGACCCCATTCAATCGATCTTCCCTCACAAAACTCCCACGATTTAATTGTGGAGTGCTTGATGATTCACGGTCCTCCACCACAAAGTCCCTCACTGATCAAATTAACCGACAGTGGGTCCATCAAATTTCTTTTGACTGAGCTCATTCAAACTCCCACTATGTTTGTGCACTTAACACTCCTAATGTTAAAATCCCAACACGGTATTCAAAAGTTCAAGCTACTGATCCATGGCAATTATTAAACCCCTTTGTATTAAGTCCTAGCCACTTGACACCAAAAACCCCATTGAATCATTTGCACAAGTCAACATTCCCAGTGTTATTTGTATCTTTACTCCCACTGTTTCTTGGTCAAACCTTCCTATAGTTAGGAACAAAGTCAAAATCCCCTCTCGACTCCTTTCATGAATGAGAGATCCACTTTCAAATCGAGCTATCAAACCTTCCTACAGTTAGGGTCGTCTCAAACCTCCCACTTGGTCAAACATTCCTGTAGTTAGGGCCAAAACTAGAGTTCCCTCTCGATAAATGAGAAATCCATCTTCAGATTGGGTAATCAAACCTTCCGATAGTTAGGTTTATCTGAATCTTTTTTGATTCTCGAAGTGGAGATCCTACTTTGAGTTTTTTTTTGCACCTGGAGATAGAATATAAAAATTTTCCTCTCCAGCATCAGGTTCGTCTTTGCCCCCAAGAGAAGACACCACATTCTAACACCAAAATCCATGCCTTACGCATATTAGGGACTTTATCTTGATCCCTAAATAGAGATAAGTCTGCATCTAACACATGCTACAAGGTGGTTCGTTCCGGCAAAAACGACCAAGTCTACGTATTCAACACTGTAGCACTAAAAATCCATGCCTTTCATGCATGGAAAATTTTATCTTGAACCTTAAGTAGGGATAAGTCAGTGCCTAACACGTGTTGTCGGTTAGTCTTTTACCACAAAAAGGATAAAGCTCACGTATTCAACATCGTGGCAGACCGTTATTAATAACGCCAAAAATTTGTGCCTTACACGCATAGGGAATTTTATCCCGAATCCTAAGTAGGGATAAGTCAACGCCTAACACGTGTTACCGGTTAGTCTTTTATCGTAAAAAGGACAAAAGCTCATGTATTCAACATCATGGCATGCCGTTATTAATAACGCCAAAAATATGTGCCTTATATGCACGGGGAATTTTATCTCGAATCCTAAGTAGAGATAAGTCAACGTCTAATACGCATTGCCGGTTAAACTTTCTCTATGAAAAGGACGCCAGGATTCACATCTGGGGGATGTTATTTAAATCCCTGAATAGAGATAAGTCTACGCCTAACACGCGTTGCTGGTTAGTCTTTCCCCGTAAAAACGATGAAGCCTATGTATTCAATATCATAGCACCAAGTCTAAGAGAGTTCAGTCTCGTAGCACAACATCACATGTGAAACAGATTTAGATAATTCATATGCAAGTCCGATTCAAACGGTAATCTATAAAGGCATATCAAATCCGTTGATGGCTGAGGGTTTGCTAAAAATCCTAAAGTCTGCGCCTAACACTCGTTGCCGGGTAGTCTATTCCCGTAACAAATGACAAAGTCTATGTATTCAATATCATAGCATCATCAAGTCTAAGAGAGTTCATCCTTTTAGCATAACGTCACATGTGGAACGGACTTAAATAATCTGCATGCTAGCCCGACTCAAAAGGTAGTCAGTAAAGGCCCATCAAACTCGTTTATGGATGAGGGTTTGTCAAAAATCCTATAAGTATTATGGTTATTTATTCTAAATAGAATGAGTAATCGTAATAAGGTACGATAGTCACTGACGCACCAGCTTCATCAGTTGGTCTCGTGACTTGAACACCCGGGAGAACATCAATTCCAGCTGAAGTTTCCACGAAGGACCTTGGACGCATTGCAATGAGAGTCAATGTCGGTCAATGCGTTGCAACGAAAGTTAACACCGATCAACATGTTGTAAATGAAAGTCAACGTCGGTCAACACGTTACGATGAAAGTTAAACGCTGGTCAACGAGTTACAATGAAAGGTCGATGTCGGTCAACGTGTTGATAATTTCACCAAAATAAGGCTCAGGATAATTCTCAATTCCAAATTAACCTCGGGGAGCTCAATCATGATTCAGATATAAACTCCCGACAAAGATAATCAGATCAACGTTGATTCAACGACATGAGCTAATTTAGATATCAACACACCAATCTTAGTTCAAGATTTTGACAACGGTCAGACGATAAACGCATCACCGAAAGAATTTTAGCTATTCGATAAAATACTGAATAGACTGAAAGCTGAAGAAGTTGACGAATTGAAGATTGGACGTATTATATCAAAAGTATTCTAGGCTCCTCTATAAAAGAATGAGACTGAAACACTTTGGAGAGGGTATCTGTAGGCGTTAAAAATTACTTATAGGTTCTCGCACACTGTTCAAAGTGAAGAGAAGGTGATGAACGCCATCACCTGAGTCAAACGAGATTATCCGGTACCGTAATAGAGCTAATGAGTGCACGAAGCAAGTTAATAAAGCGTACGAGTCAACAAAACGATGAAATGCGCAAAACGGTGGAACAGGACCAAACCGGAGAAGCCCCTGGTAGTCGAGTCGCATCAAAACAACTCGGTCAAGGCCAGGTGGTTCGGCCATGGCCGAGCCACCAACTACCCCATGGTGGCTCGCACAATATCGAGCCACCGTAGGGTGGCTCGTGCCCAGAAATGCTGAAAACATATTTTCGACGGTTTTTCTTAGGATTTGTTCATTTCAGAGCCTCACAATTATTTTGATATCATCTCTAAATGTGGTTAAGCGGTTATTAACTGAGAATAAGGTCAAATTATCAATTCCTATCCTAAAACGCTGCATCCGAAGCCTATAAATACAAGCCAAGTGTCCTATACGCAGGGGATCTAAAATTTAGGCGAGATGATGTCCCTGTGAAGGTGAATCACGAATTTTAGAGAGGCTAGAAGATCTTGGCGAAGTTCTTCAGCATAAAGAGGGAGAGTTCGAGAGATCTAAGGCTCATTCCCCTTTCCTCCGGATCAAACTTGGTTTTGATCTCGAGAAGATTAGTAATCTCGCTTGGTCGAGATTATTTACTTTTGTGAATACTTTCTTTGTGAAGTAATAGCATTGAATTTTTGTTATGTCAACCGGATCTGATTCGTGGCAATCCACGGACTAACGCGTCCCTGGCACAGGCAAAGATCCTACGCAAGCAGTGGTGATAAACGTCATTTGCGTGTGTTTGAAAAGAGTTGTAATTTTTGTTTTATTTGTGTAAGCTAGAAGTCTTATAAAAATACTAACTCTTTTGAATTCATTTTAATCGATGAACATGTAATGGATTTGACAAATAAACCAACTTTTGACGCAAACAGTAGGCAATAAAAACTGCCTTTAATCAAGGAGGTCAAACCTCACCTGATTGACCCCGCATGCCCATGTTTTGAGCTCACCTGCGCTCAATATTGCAAAAGCAAACTAGCTTAGCTAGCTCACCTGCATTCAAGAGGCCAAACAGAGCTTGCCTGATAGCTAGCTCGCCTGCATTCAAGAAGCCAAGCAGAGCTTGCTACCAAACTTGACTTTCCAGCACAAGTCAAGTTTGCCTGTATTCAAGAGGCCAAGAGAATGTTCGCCTGTTTGTTTGACTCGCCAGCATGAGTCGAGCTTGACTGATTGTTTAACTCGCCCGCACGAATCAAGTTTGCCTGTTTATTTGACTCGCCAGCATGAGTCAAGCTCGCTTGCTTGCTTGATTCGCCCATATGAGCCAAGCTTGCCTGATTGCTTGACTCGCCAGAACGAGTCAAGCTCGCCTGAATGTTTTGCTCACCTTCACAAGTCAAGTTCGCCTGCAGGGAGTTCTCCCACATGAATCAAGCTCGCCTACAGACTCAAGCTCGCCTAATGCTTGAGGGGTCCGCCAGCCGACCCCGCCTGTTGCCTGTTCGCAACTCGCCTACAAGCTCGCCTGAGCATTTAGACAGTATTCAGACAGTGGGAATGTTGACTTATACAAATCACTTAGTGGGGATTTTTGGTGTCAAGTGGCAAGATCTTGGCACGAAGGGGGTTCGATAATCACCTTGGATCAGCATATTGAAATTTTGAGTGTTGTGTCAGGACTTGAACAATGGGAGTGTTAAAGGCTAGACACAGTGGGAGTTTGAAGGTTTTTAACCATGAAGAATTTTGGTGGAGCCACTGTTCGCGGGAAAAATTGCTTTCTCTGATTTCATTATTTCCATTAGCAACTGTTTATCGGTTACAAAGGGATTCGGTCTTTTTATAAGATCCGGTTACAACAAAATCAAAAAAAAATTACAACTTTCCTTCTTTTCGGAACAAATCGCAAGATCCTGTTTTGCGGTCTCTTACTTGTGTAGGTTCTTCGCCTGCGCCGGAGTTAATCCGTGGACCACCGCGCGATCTTGATCCGGTCGGATCTACATGGTATGACGGGTGTTATTTCATGAAGGAAAATAACAGCCGGGGGTATTATTTCACCAAGGAAATAATAGCCCTAAGTAATCGAAATCGACCAAGCGAAATCGATACTCTTCTCGGGATCAAAAACCAAGTTTTGATCCGGAGGATGACCGTGTAGATCTCAGATCTGATCTCTCTCGAACTCCTGCCTTATTTGGCGTGGATGATCGCCAAGAACCAGATCTGGAATGTCCAAGTCTTCAAAGCTTCAAGGTTCCGAAGTCGAGTTCTCAATCCAGCAGAGTTTCGCCTCAAAAAAACCAACCTCTCCAACAATGAGCCACCAAGCCTATTTATAGGCATTTAGAACAGATCTGGGCTCAGATCTGGGCCCAGATCTGGGCTCGGCCACCTAGGTGGCTCGGCCGGCCACCTCCTGGTGGCTCGGTTTTGGCTGAGCCCTCCAGGTGTTTGCCGTTTTATCGTTTTCCGGTTTTGCGGTTTATCCGAACTCTGATTTGTTGATCTGGACTCTGATTTGGCAGTCCAGATCCTGATTTGGCAGTAAATCCGCTTCGGTGTTTAACCTTGTCGCCTCGTTAATCTGCTTCGTCGCATCTCACTTAGCTTCGATGTTGTGGTCTAACGATCATGCTTGGATACATCGCCCGATGGTTCGTTGGTTTGTCGAATCACCGTGCCGAGCTGTGTTAAAGGACCTATAAACAGTTTTATATACCTACAGATACCCCCTCCAAAGTATTTTAGTCTCATTCTTTTATAGAAGAGTCTGGAATACTTTGGATATGATTGTCCCAACCTTCCATCGGTATGACGGGACTTTGGAATGGAAGAGTCTGGAATACTTTGGATATGATTGTCCCAACCTTCAATCGGTGTAACGGGACCTTGGAATGGCTTCTATTCTTGATTCCTTCAATCTTCCAGGCTATTCGGTGCTTTGTCGAATGTCTGCAAGGGTTCCGGCGCTGCATTTATTATCTGACCATTGTCGGAATTTTGAACTTGAAGTCAATTCCTGATTTTCTGATCTTTAGCTCGTGTTTGTTGTTTCAACATAGACCCAACCATCAATTGTTGGCGTTGAGTCTTCATTTGCAACGCGTTGTCCGGCGTTTGACACAGTTTATACTCATACGTCTGTCGGAGTGTTGTTGAGTTATCCTTAAGAATAATTTTAGAAAAATACTCTCCAGAAACCTGGTCTGGTCTGGTTCAAGGCTGGTTCACACTATAAAAGAACCCCTTTTCTCCTCTTTTAGGGCCGGCCCCCCTTCTCCCCTATTTTGGATTTTTCTCTTCCCTCGTGCATCTTTTCTCCTTCAAACCTTCAAATTTGTCTTAGATCTACCCTTCCTCTTGATCTTAGACTGAAAAATCCCTCAAAATTTCTATATATAGAATTTCTCTCAGGCCCCTCGAGTACGTGGTTCGAGCTTCTTTCAAGATCTAATTTTTGTTGGATCCTCGAGCTTTTCCTTAGGTAAATCCTCCATAATTTTGGCATATTTCGTGTTTAATTCAATATATGAATTTGTGGGATTGCATATGAGGGTTAGGGTTTGTGATTTGACGCCTCGAGCTCATCTTTCAGGGGGTAGAATTTGGAGATCTGAGGGGTTTAATTATAAAAAAGAGGGGATAAAATTTTAGGGTTAGAGTTTGTCACCCTAACTAAACTTTTTCTGTATCCGATCCTCTGATTTACTTTGCAGATCACCATGTCGCATATCTCGAGAGGTCAGTCCCCTGCTGCGTCGGCTGATGGCGTGCTTCCCTCCTACGCTGGTGAGCTCTTTTCTGGCGTATTGTGAAATTTGTAAATTAATCCTTTATCCCCATTTTGTTCTCCTTGGTGAGACAATCGGGAAGAGCCTTGATTCTCCTTGGTGAGGATTGACGCTTTAAGGATAGGTTTTGCTTGGTCAAAACCCTATCTCAAAATAAATAAAGGGGGCATTTTGACGCTGCATTGTACCTTATAAGGCAGGGATATGTTGTTGATATATCCTACCTTATAAATGCATAATGTGGCCAAATCGTCTCACCCTTTATAAGGCAGTGACTCTATCTTATCCGTTCGTAGGATGAGTTCAACTTCCTTTTATAACTGAGACTAACAAACACTTAATTGCTTGTTTTCAGTGGAATATCCCTCTAGAGCGTTCTCATCTCATGCAGTGGACGGACGTCGTGATGAGTATTATTCAACCTCCGACGATTTTTCACCTATTCCGCTTACTCTTCAGTTTGCTCCGGGCACGTCGACAGAGGTTGCTCAAGTGGTGAAGGAAGGTGGACATCGAGCTCTTCGATAGTTGATTACGGATGCGCCTTTCGTGAAGGATGCCAGCTCTGTTCAGCCTCTCAGGAAGACTAACTTTTTATTTGGCGACTCTGTTAAAGATCCCGCTGCAGTGTTCATTGATGCCGAGCAGTGGCTTCATAAAGATGGCGGGGGTTTTCTATATTTGCCTAAGATTTCTCGTCACCGCTCATTGACTGAGCTCAGGCGTCAGGCCGTGCCAGGGAGATGTCGTGGCGCTTGACGGAGGAGCATGAGAGCGTTCACTGTGGCTACATTACTCATCAGGCAGCTCCTGGTTCGAGCAGGAATCATATCGTTGGATTGCGTCCTGGAGTATTGGGGCTGGATACACCGCCGCGTAACGAATTTCTTGCTTCTGCTTCTACTTTGAAGAATCGCCTCGCTGACTTAGGACGGGAGATGCCTGCGACGCGCCACAGATTCTATGGCTGGGTCCATTCTTTAGACAAGCTTTGGTGGGCTCGTATGACGAAGTACGTCTTAAGCCGATGGAGCGAGGAGTTGCACGCTTGTGGTCTATATGCAGCCATCCGTTCCACCATGTATGGTTTGCCCATCAGCGCTAAACATTTCTTTACTTTGTGCGAGCTCTATAATCCGGATTCGAACACTTTTCTGACTAAGCACGGAGAGTTGGGCTTGGCTCTTCATGAGATGCACAAGATTTCTGGTTTGCCCATGGGTCAGATGCTATATCAGGAGTACTTTCCCTCCAACCATGAGTTGAGTCAGCTGAAGGACCGCATGCCCGACCGCTATGAGACTTTATGGGATCTCACATGTCACTACCATATTGCTTTGGCACAGTCTGAGCCTTTAGCGAAGAGGACTAAGTCACATGTGAGTCTGAAGCAGTTTGCGTGTTATTTGTTCAGGAATCTAGAGAGCAATTCTGGCGAGGCTATTTGTGAACTGGCAACGCTTACTCCTTTAGAGGTTAATGGTCTGTTGAAGAAGATTGACGCTCACTCCTATACCATTAGCAGTCCCGAGAGTGGCTTTCCTGCAGGGACCAAGTTTAAATCGTTCTTATGGCATGCGACCGCATCGATTCAGCCGATGACCCTTCTTGCCGGTTACCTCGCTATCTGGTTAAAGAAATGCGTAGTCATTTTGCCATTGGAAGTGCTCTACCCAGCGGTTCAGCTTGCCTACAAAAAGGAACTTTCGCTCCTTCCGGTGATGGTAGCTAACATTCATCGAGGGCTTCGACAGATTTCTAGTGCTTTCACACAGAAAGAAGATGTATCGTCGGCTCGTATTCCTTCTACTAAGGTGGAGCTCCCATATACTTATTTGATGGCTTGGTTCGTCCTTCATCGTCCTGATATGATGTCGGTACCTAGCACCGTAGACCGCTCTGTTCCCCTACTACAGTTGTTTGAGAATGGCAGGTGGGAGGGGCGAGGATTCCTTGACATCAGAAAGCAGCTACAGGTCCATAAGTGTTGGGCATTTCCACTTTGCTTCCACAGTACTGTAGACGGTTAAAAAATACCGTCCATGGGCTTTACAGGAAATTCAAGAACTCGCACGCTCAGTTCTCTAGCACGGGCCTAAACCGTGTAGACGTCAATGTACTTGGTTCCAGATTCGCCTGAATGATCGCGCTCGCCTGCAACGGTTGAGATCAATTGGAATAGCAGCGAAATTCGCTTTCAGGTGACTCGCCTCTCCGAGTCCAAAGTCGGATCCGCCTGCAAACCTCCAGCGCCGTCAGTACAGCTGGGTATCCGCTACCCCACGTACGGAGATAGGCTTTCCCACCTCTCTCGGCCTGAAGGGAGAGGGCACAGTACTCTAAGACCGCCAGGCGGCCGCTCACAGTACTTGCAGTGTGAAGGACTGGACGGGTGTCGAGTCGACCTGAACAGTCATAAATGCGACTCACCTCGGCTGTCTGAGTCAGAAGACGGATCCGCCAGCATTCGGCGAACTGTCCAAACCCACTCGAGTGCCAGGGACGTGCTTTCCCGCCTCTCTTGGCCTGAAGAGAGAAGACACGGTACTCCAGGCCCGCCGAATAGCCGCCTACAGTACAAGTGAGCAGACAGGTGTCAAAACAGCCTGCGCCCTCATAAATGCGGCTCACCTCAGTTGTCCAAGTGAGGTGACGAAAGCCGCCGGCGCTCGGTGGTTGGTCAGAGCCACGCAAGCATCTGACAGCCGTTGTCACGCATACGAGGAGGGGTTTTCCCACTCTTACGAAACGTGATACAGAGCACAGCTCTTCGAATGACCGCTGACGGTACGAAGGAACAGCGGGACATCTCCGAACAATGTATGGTCACATCCCATAATTCAAGGAGTGGTCAAGCTGTCCTTCTTCCATTTAAAAGCCTCTTCCAGCACACTGGAGGGGAGGTCACAAAAACTTAGAGAAAAGTAGTTGAGACCAAGCTGTTAGTAGATCCTTGCATTACAGCGCCACTGCCTAGTTCTGAGCTCCGATCGCCGGCGAACTAAGCAGACCCGAACTCCATCGACTCGAGCTTCTACTGCGAACTGAAGCTCTCCAGCAGCCTCGATCGAACGGTCCAAGGGAAGCAGACTCGACACGAGCATCGAGCGAAGCGTCCTATAGCCACCTAAAGTCCCCACACAAAACAAAGAGGGCATTCCCTCTGCTTCTGTTGTAAATATTTGATTATTAGTTTGTAATAAGCTTTCTTATTAATACAAACGAAACTCCCTGTTTTCGGGAAATCAAATTTTCACCCTACAAGTACTTCAGCCGATACGGCGAGTGTTTGATTGATGAGGAGAGGCCGAGGGAGTATCGAACTCATTTAGATATCGGCTGCTTTAATTGGCTAGTGAACATTAGGCCGGGTTATCTGACCTTCCGGGTGAGGAATCAGTGTTTGGTTATGACCAGCTTTATATCGGGAACCCGCGTCAGCAGCTTCGGACTCACGGCGGTTTGGTGGACGGTCTTCGGGCATGGCTGTGGACCGTGACGGGCTGCACTGGTGCTAAGTTCAGTCTCCCGAGTGTTGAGCGTCAGTTGAAGCTCACATTCTTAAGCTACAGGTGGTTGTTAGCAGCTAACAAACCCGTTCCTGTGAAGCCAATTGCAGAGTTAGTGGCCGAGGAGGCTTCTCAGGCTGATTCTCGTGTGATTTGGGAAAATGCTCGGTCACAGAGGACGCGGAGCAAGACTCGTCGGATTGACAAAGAAGGAAAGAAGATATTCAATTCTGCTGATGAGGCTTCAGGTGGAGATTTTGAAGATTACGAGGACTATTCCGAGCGAGGTTAACTACCTATCCTTTCCTTCTGTCTTCCAGAGTTATCAATCTTGACAACTGTTTGATGTTTCAGGGACAGTGGCTGACAGGGAAGAAGAATCTTGTCCCCTTACTCAGGCGAGACCTTCGATTGTTGCCCCCGCTGCTAGGCGGAAGAGACTAGCCCACAAGCCGCGTGCAGATCCGCAAGCATCTGAGATGGATTTGCTAGCGACGGAGGTAACATCTACCCTATAGACCATTCTCTTGATCATTCAGAACTTCGGGCTCATGCTTTTCCATCTCTATATAGGAGAGCGTGGGGAAAGCGAGATGTGTCCCGATCCTGCTCCTCATGATTTTGTATCTTC
This sequence comes from Asparagus officinalis, assembly GCF_001876935.1. Classification (NCBI taxonomy): domain Eukaryota; kingdom Viridiplantae; phylum Streptophyta; class Magnoliopsida; order Asparagales; family Asparagaceae; genus Asparagus; species Asparagus officinalis. Next base: position 41,488,987 of record NC_033803.1, read on the forward strand.
TGGTGAGTCTGACTTACCACACCAGGTAGAAAAGCCTGCAGAAGCTGCCGACGTTAGGGAGACTATTAATGTAGGACCCAATTCAGCGAATCCAGGTACATCTCCTATTGACAATACATCCTTTAGATAGCAAACAAAGGAGTTGAACGATTCAGAATTCGTGCCTCCCTTAATTGTCTCTATGCTTCTTGCTCTTTTAGATAACTTGCAGGAGGCAAGCGTGGACCTTGGGAGTAGAGAGGCTAACACACCTGTCACGCCCCGCTTCCCAAAATACCAGGGAATCGGGACGCGAGCAAGCCCGTGATGTATTAGACTGAGGAGAGATAAGTGCTAGACCCCGTCTTCTCAATCTAATACGCTAAGCGTCTGGAAATAAAAACAATGCGAAGTCACAGGTCCCCGATCACAATAGCAAGAATATAAAGACAACCCAGAACAAGGAAATATCACATCACAAATGGGATAACATCCGAGACATAAAATACGGGTCAAACATGCCCTTATACAAATCTGAACAAATGAATACTAAAGAGATACAAAATACACTGTTACCTGATCAATAGAAAATGGAATGTAGTACAGAAGAAACTGAGGACCAATAACCTAAACTTTGGCTTCTTCTTCTAACTCCATCTGCTAGGCATCCTGGAAATGCCTCTGGCTCGCTGATATTCGCCGTAAGCATGTTCTTCGCTCTAAGTCTTGACGTCACAGAGATAAACAGTGTACGTCAGGTGGCATGGCGCACGCAAGACCGACCCCGACAAAGAATAGAACGAAGGAATCCAATGCGAAATACCAATGATACGTTAACAGACAACAAAAGAACATAAACTGAAATTAGCAAATAACATGAAACACTACTAATATGATAACATAGAAGCACGCAGATAGGATTCAGGGTAACAAATAATGTAGCTGCGATCAGTCTAATCATACAAGTCACGAAGGTCATATCAACTAGATGGAATTAATACTTAAAATCTAGCACTCGAGACGTATGTACTCGAGCGAAATAATCCAAACAAGAACGCCTCATGATTATACATCTGTCGTCTCAAATTGTAGCTCTTAAATATTAACTCATCTATGTATGAAAAGAACACATGACCTAACATCTCCAGAAGATCTAATACTTATTGTAACCAAATCATTGTAACTGCGCATTCTATAAGCAGGTCACTAGTCACATGCTGCAGCACAGAGTTAACATTTCATATCACGGATATGAGCTGTTCCAAATCTCTACCGCGCATGCCCTCGCTACACGAATCGGTCAGAGGACTACACGGCAATCCGATTTCGCTAGTCGGGCGAACTCGAAACGCAGAACTCGGGTGACTTACACAAATTCACTGACTAAGTGATACACGATTCACTTTAGCCCACAAACCACGAGTGACTGACATGGAATTCACTGGCGCGACCTGGAAGATAGCATAACAGCGCTTATCCGATCATATGAACATGGACTTCCGCATCCAATCTGCTGTATTTTCTAAGTCAAATATCCAGCTTGCAACTCGGTTCACCACCTTAAACTGAGTCAGCGACACCCACACTATGTCACTAAGGTTGTTCATGGCGCAAGGGCACTAAGTCATGAACTACTAAGGTTTCTCGATCTCGGACACACCTGGACATCAA